>NC_092857.1:73886317-74215625 GCF_039878825.1 Excalfactoria chinensis | reverse complement strand
TGAAGGAAGGAAGGAAGGAAGGAAAGGAAGGAAGAAGGAAGGAAGGAAAAGAAAAGAAAAAAGAAAAAAAGAAAAGAAAAGAAAAGAAAAGAAAAGAAAAGAAAAGAAAAGAAAAGAAAAGAAAAGAAAAGAAAAGAAAAGAAAAGAAAAGAAAAGAAAAGAAAAGAAAAGAAAAGAAAAGAAAAGAAAAGAAAAGAAAAGAAAAAAAAGAAAAGAAAAGAAAAGAAAAAAAAGAAAAGAAAAAGAAACCTACATCAGTTTGAGTGTTGTTGAGTGCTCTGTTGCCTCAACATGAGTGGAGGTCACCCAGCACCACTCAGAATTCAGCCATTAGCAACCGCATGCTCAGAGGTGGGGAACAAAAAACCACCTTTATTGCATTTATTTCTTTTTCTCAAAATTGCAGCTGGAGAAATAGAAACATTTTACCCTCACTGTGGGATCTGGAAAAAGTTTCAAAGCCAATAATAATAAATAACTGCTGTCACATAGCCTGAAGACAAACCTTTGTAGGAAACTGCCAAATGATGCTTTATGTGTTTGATGTTCCCCTGTCCCTTTTTATGTCTGATCAGTATCTCCATTCTCCTGGCTTTTCCTGTTTTTGTCATTGCTGAGCCACCCCCACAACTTTTCCTTGTGTCATTCTACAGTTGGCTTCAAATTGAAATGAAGAATCCTTTGTGGTCTTTCACTCTTTTACTTACCCCACTGCTGCATGACTTGATTATCCCAGGAAATGGTTAATGGTGCTAAGTGATTTTATACAATACAGCAAACCCCATGATTTGACTGTTTCTTTTGTAAGGTAGCCCATGTGATTTTATACTTCTGGGGGGAACAGGGATGTTTTAATCATATGGCCATGAACTGAGCTCTAATGAAACAGCACAGCACTTGGTACAGTAAAATCTTAGATCTAGAGGGGTATTTTTGTGTTGACATATATATACATATATATTTGTGGGTTTAACAGAGTTATTTCGCATAACCTCAAAATAGTGCTTACAAAGCATAAGTAAGACGCAGCTTCTAGTCTTTATCATTTTGTGAGGGGCTTGGGGGGTTTTGTTTGTTTGTTTGTTTGTTTGCTATGCCCTTAGATCAGCTGAGCTTCTCTTTACAGATAGAGGGCTGTGAATTATCTCTGTTTCCTCCTCTATGAAGGATGTAAAGCAGCCCAGGGCTCTTGGTAGACCTTTGTTGCCAAGGTAGGCTAGCAGATTAGGCTGGCAGGGAAGGTTGATGCTCACTCATGCCTGTGCAAACTTGCAGACTGGCTAGTTAGGCTTACAAGTGCAGATTTTGCATGCATTTGCAGGTGTATACGTGCATCATGTCACAGTTCTGCTTGTTCCTTTAATTTTACACAGAAAGGCCTTGAGGAGCCAGTAACAGTTTTACAAAGTAAAAAAGCTGAGCTTTTCCCTTTTTTAACTGAAATCTTTATCAGAAGCCAAGGACAATCTCTGGAGAGAGTGTTGAAGAGTTTCTAGAGAGAAAAAGGTTGTTCTTTTTGCAGAGATCATCTTAAGATTGCCATCAGAGTACATCCGTGCATCATGACAGTATGTCACTGAATACCAGTGGAAAACTGTTACAGACATTGAAAAGAAACTGTGAAATCTTCTCACACAATGCTGGAGCTTTTATTACATGGCGTGTCTATTGCTTGTTACACCTGAGTTTCTGCAAATTTCCAGCCAATTCATTCTTTCTAACTACTAACAAAACCTATCCTATTGCTCTGAATTCATGTGTAAGGAATTCCTTGAAATAGAGGAGAATTATGTTACTGGAGGCATCTTTGATGTGTCTTGCCCCTTCGCATGCAATTCATTGTCTCTTTGTAATTTTATACGAAAGATTTGACAAAGCAACGTGCTCTGGGGGCTGGTCACATGCATAAGGGTCTGCGAATGGGTCTCTGCTGCTTTCCGTATTCACAGGGAACCAGACATTGGCCCAGCTTTTATGTTTCGGTGGCTTTCTGGACAAGAACATCAGTCACTAAACACAAGCTGAGCGCTTTGACCATTTTTAAAGGGTCAGAAATACAGTGCATATGTAAGCATATGTGTTCAGTACAAAATGACAATATTTGTATGAGGGGAATTATTCAACCTTGCAGAAAAAAAAGAAACTGATCTTCCAAGACTGATTCAGACTAGGCTATGGCAACTGAGGAGCAAGTTTGGCAAGCCGCTACATGCAAGATTCTTCACCAGGACTTCACATTTGACCTTTCAAATTCAAGCATCAGTGATATCATTTCTTTTTGTTATACAGCTCTGGCTGTGTAACTGTTTTTACTACTACTCTTTGTTTTTTATTATTATTCTGTGGTTAACCCCAGGACTCTAGAGGAACTATTTCTTGCTGTATTACACATGTTAATTTTGCTTATCATGCACATTTTTTCCTTTTGCATCACTCAAAAGTAAAGTACAGTGAATCTGTTGCAAGTAGCCACAGTAAAGAAACAGCCTGCGGCTCCACAGAGTTATTTGTTCACAGGGCAGGCAAGGCAAAATTAGATTGCAGAGCTTTTTCTTTTGCATGTTTTCAGAAGCATTTTTGAAGCCTGGACCGCAGTCTCTCTTGAGGGTGCTTGTTTGGTTGGTTTCTGGCTTCCTTTTTTGCAGCTCTTTCCATCTGCTCATCTCTTTTCCTTACCATGTTTCTCTGAATATCTGGGTAGGAATCATAATATCTGCTCATTTTCTTGTCGGTTCCTTTCACACCAGGACATCTGGATAATGCTAGTGTTTGGTTACCATTCAAATGGCTGCATTGATAATGAGCTGGAACTTGAGGGAATTATGCAGTGCTCATATCATAGAGTCATAGAATCATACAATAACCTGGGTTGAAAAGGACCACAATGATCACCCAGTTTCAACCCCCCCACTATGTGCAGGGCCACCAACCACAGCCACATCCAGCCTGGCCTTGAATTACTGCAGGGATGGGGCATCCACAGCCTCCCTGGGCAAACCCGTTCCAGTGCATCACCACCCTCTGGGTGAACAACTTTCACCTAATCTCTAACCTAAGCCTCATTTTAAAACCATTCCCCCTTGTCCTATCACTGTCTACCCTCGTAAACCACCATTCCCCCTCCTGTTTTCATGCTCCCTTCAAGTACTGGAAGGCCACAATGAGGTCTCCCTGCAGCCTTCTCTTCAATCTAAACAAACCCATTTCCCTCAACCTTTCCTCATAGGAGAGCTGCTCCAGCCCTCTGACCACCTGTGTCCCTCCTCTGGACCCGCTCCAAGAGCTCCATGTCCTTCCTGTGCTGGGAGCTCCAGACCTGGATGCAGCACTGCAGATGGGGCCTCACAAGAGCTGAGTAGAGGGGGACAATCACCTCCCTCTCCCTGTTGGACACCCCTTTTATAATGCAGCCCAGAACACAGTTGGCCTTCCAGGCTGCAAGCATGTACTGCTGATTTTACAGTGCTTTTAAAATTTGCATGCCAATACATCATTCTTTTGTTAAATTTGTGGCAATTTACCCTTTCCAAGATTTCACCCCAAGAGGACTAACAGTAGAAAAATTACCATATTGCTCTTCCTGAGAACAGGTCCTCACCGGCAATAAACATATCTACCTAGAAACAAGTTTGTACAAAAGTACACCATCAGCATCCCTTACATGTCTGCAGATACACCTGGTAAATCACTCATCTAACCAGCCAGAAACATAAATTTTGATTTACATATGCATCTTAAGAATACCTGTTTTATTTTAAGCACAAAAAAAAATTATAGCAAGTGCATGTGCAGGAATAAGAAGATAGTTACTATTATATAAAGTATACCTATGCCGAATACAATTAATTACCAAACAGTGGTTGTTATTGGGAAATTACTAACATTAAGGCTTGCTTTCATCCACCAGCATCAGTGTGTATGTATACTTGTATGCAGCTTTATGGAATGTTTTTGAAAAAGATATATTTCTTCAAACAGACAAAAAAACTTGCTTCTGCAATGGTGTGGTGGGATATTACAGTTGCAACTGTAGGAAGGTAACGTACTCCCTGGGTGAACTATACTTTATCAGACATCAGCATCAGAAGATCTTTATTGAGAGAGAAAGGATAAAGAAAGAAAACTAAAAAATTGATGGGAAACTGCAGAAGGCCCCAGAGTTGAAAGCAGTAAGAAAGCAGCTAAAGGAAAGAGAAGAGAAATAAAAAAGATTTATGAGAAAGAGTGGAGCCATTAGGAATTCCACTGCTGAAGCAGGATTGACTTTGTATGATCAAATGAGACTTAGATCCATTTATTAAGCAAAAGAGCAAATGTGGATCATAAGCAAAATTATACCACCTACTCTGTGGATAATGATGCAATTTTCTCAAAAGTTACAAGAAAATTGTTGAAGGAAATTGAACAAATGCCTTTCCAGACTATGACTGCTAAAACTCACCAGAAGGAATTATCTTGATGGCTCTTTACGTGTCTTTTTGTCCCTGTTATATGGAAAGGGAGGAAAATCACGAATGTGGATCCTTATGTTGAATAGCATCTATCATGGACTTAGGACACAAGCCTATCACTGGAAGCAGTACAAGAGGAAGTCACGCCACTCATATGAAGTTGTAAAAGCAAAGGTTCACTGCACATTGCTGGATATGTTTTCAATTTCCCTACTGTCAATGAGCCAATAAAGGGAGATTCAGAGATGGCAGATACATTCAGTTGTTAACCCCTGTCCAACTCAGACAGTCTTGTAAATAGCAGTAGGGAAGAGAAATTCAGTTTTGGATACTTGGTTGTAAGGAAACTAAACAAAACAACACAACAAACTCCAAAAAATATGAAAAATACAACAAATGGCTGTTTTCTTGTATACCTGCTACTCAGGAGGGTTACCCTCTGACAGCTTTCTGAGATTTCCTGTTCTATTTAATAACTTACCATCCTCTGTTCTCAAGAATATTTGAGTTAATTGCACTACATTGTGCAAGAACTGGGGCCATCTCATTCCAGTAGACTTTCTGGTATTTGTGAAAGCTGCCACAGTCTTTATTAAATTTCTTTCTATTATCTGGAAAAAAATAATAATAATAATAATAAAAAAAAAAAATGGAAATTCACTTTAAAAGAAGTTGTAACTGCCTGTCATTTTGGATAACACCAGAGAAAATTAATTGTAACATTCCTTGATGTGTTAATACAGCATTATTTAAATTTTACATCACTCCTTATGGAAGACTGACTCATTACCACCAATCTGACAGGAGGTGCCAGGACGCAATGTGAAGTTTTTCCCTCTACAGTTTCTTCCAGGCTCATATGGCACTTTTCCTTCTTCTTGAGGTTCTCTGTCCTGAAATGCAGTGCCTCCTCTTCTACAACAGGGAAGGTGAAAACAAATTTTCAAGGTAAGTGTGTGAGGTATCCTCTACACATTAAAGTCCAGCTTCTCCTAGTTTAAATACTTCTTTGAGGGAGTGGTCAGGCACCCAGAGGTACTAAAGAAATGTTCAGATGTCATACTGAGGGACATGGATTAGTAGGAAATACTGGTAACAGGTGGACTGTCGGACTGGGTCATCTTAGAGGTCTTTTCCTTCCTTGGTGATTCTGTGATTCTATTACTCTATGATTCTTTTCTTCTATATATCATCTTATACTGGAGAGAAGAGCTTGGCCTTGCAGACTGAAGAACCACCTTTGCTGGAGGGCCAGTCACCTTTGGCATGCATATAGAAGAATGCAGACACAAACAGGTGAAGGAAAGAACTTCTGAAGCTTGTTTCACAAAGAAAACATGCAAAGTAATTACAAGCTGTAGTACAGACGGTTTAATCTGTCTTTTTGTTTCACTAAAGATTAGATGAGATGATGCCAAGCCATGAAAGAAATGTTCTGACACACTTTCTGACAAGAAAGGTCGGAGTGTTTTGCACAGATGCAAGCACCAGGCAGCTCATTTCTATTTCGGTCTGCATGGTGTTGATGGCACTTTGGCCACTGACATCGCACATGAGAGATGGTGGAGGCAGATCAGTGTGAGTGTGTAGTGTTTATTAGAGTGCTTCCCGAGGCGTGCTGTTAGAAGCTGCAGTTTATTCTGAGGTTTCAGATGTAGTGAATCTCTTTGAATAACAACAACGAGAACTAGAGCTCTGTTAAAGCTGATCTTGTTGCCAGTTTATGGAGATTGAGAGGCTGTTGGAAAGACATCGTGGGAGATTTATGGATTGCTAAAGTGGAGATTTTAGGCGTGCTTGTGGAGTCATACTCAAGAGCGATTTTGCATGGCAGTTGTTCTACAGGTTGTCATGGTCAGATTATGATCAACCTCAAAGGAATTCAGTTTGGCTTCAAGAGCAGTTTCTGATGATGAAAGACTTGACTTTGGAGTAGTTTGGTCAACTCTTTTCTAATTTCTCCCATGACATACATGTGTTAATCTTTGGGGTATGCTGCGAAGTTCTCCTGTTTTCCTAGGTATGAAGTGAGTCGACAAGCTTGCAAGAGAAGGAGCTGAACATTGTGGGTGACTTAGCTGATTTTTTGTGGAGAATCTACTAACAGGAAAAAGCATAAATAAAAATAAAATGAATAAGGAACTTCTACTGGGAAATGCTACTTTTTTTTTTTTTTTTTTTTTATTCGGCATTAAATTTCAGAGTGTTCCAAGAAGTATGAATAGATAACAGAAAAAAAAAAAGAAAAAAAAAAAAAAAAGAAAAAGAAAAAGAAAAAGAAAAGGAAAAAGAAAAAAAAAGAAAAAGAAAAAGAAAAAGAAAAAGAAAAAGAAAAAGAAAAAAGAAAAAGAAAAAGAAAAAGAAAAAGAAAAAGAAAAAGAAAAAGAAAAAGAAAAAGAAAAAGAAGAAGAAAAAGAAGAAGAAAAAGAAGAAGAAAAAGAAGAAAAGGAAGAAGAAAAGGAAGAAGAAAAGGAAGAAGAAAAGGAAGAAGAAAAGGAAGAAGAAAAGGAAGAAGAAAAAGAAGAAGAAAAAGAAAAAGAAAAAGAAAAAGAAAAAGAAAAAGAAAAAGAAAAAGAAAAAGAAAAAGAAAAAGAAAAAGAAAAAGAAAAAGAAAAAGAAAAAGAAAAAGAAAAAGAAAAGGAAAAAGAAAAGGAAGAAGAAAAAGAAGAAGAAAAAGAAGAAGAAAAAGAAGAAGAAAAAGAAAAAGAAAAAGAAAAAGAAAAAGAAAAAGAAAAAGAAAAAGAAAAAGAAAAAGAAAAAGAAAAAGAAAAAGAAAAAGAAAAAGAAAAAGAAAAAGAAAAAGAAAAAGAAAAAGAAAAAGAAAAAGAGAAAAAGAAAAAGAACATTTTTGCCAATAAGTGCTAAAGGTACGGAAGGAAGGCAAATCCGGATTGAAATGTTTAATGTTATTTAAAGAGCTCCGTCACTAACTCTTCGCTTGACAGGCTTATTCCTTTAGCAAATATTTTTTTGAAATACTTCCTTCCATGTGGCATAGCCATATGTTTCATATTGCATAGATTTCCATAAACAGAGCACACGCACACATTTTGTAGACTATTGGCCTTTTCCCTGTTCTGCGCTATGTTGATGAGAATTTCTTCCCTGACTTTTATAAGAAGAGCTGGCTTTTTGTTTGATTCTTTCGTTGTTTGGTAATTTTTTTTTACAAATGCTTGCTTTCTTGTGGCCTGTTCACATACCAGTAATGTTCACATCCACTTAAGGAAAGGGGAAATAAACAGAATTTTCCACTGTAGTACTGTCTCAAACCATCCTTTTAAGTCCATACCTGTGCCTGGTGATACGTGCCACAAGACTTCCCACTCTTGTAGTAACTAGTAGCCATAGAAGAACTCATACAGCCAGAAAAGCTTGCCAAATATGTGAGTGGCATTTCTCTCCAGCAGGTATCACTGGAAGGGGAGGGAAAATAGCATTGACTATCAGACTCTCCCCATAGGGTCACTTATTGAGGCGACCAGAGGGAGGTCAGGACAGGCAAGGCTGCAGCACCGCAGCCCACTGGGCTGTGAACAGCTTCAGCCATCTAATTAAATACCCATCTGGTGTTGATTCAGCTGTCTCTGAGTCCTCAATTTGTTTTGTCTTGGTGAGGTCTCAAGTTTTAGGATCTGGCCTAGAGCAGTGTTCTGTTTATGTGTGATTTGTAAATGTTGGCTAATAATTGTGTTGTACTCGCAGAAATCTGAGCTCTCTCTAAAGATCTTGAGCTGAATTTCCTTCTTGTCATACACCCATAATGTAGCAAAGAAAAAAAATCCTGTTGCTTGTCATGGTTGATAAAATAAATATGGTTTTTTTTCTGCCCGTTAGTGATACAGTGCTTTCAACAGAGGAGAGAACAGTACCAGTTGTTCCGTGGGATAGAGACATTGTGCTCACATTTCGCTTCATAGGAAACCATGGAAGAAAGCCATGTTTGCATTCTGTATAGCTGGAAACAAAGAAGTGAATATTTTTGAAGACTATGCCTTCAGTGTGAAATGTGGAATGAGGGAGGTTTTGCTTACTGTGAGGAATGTCACTACTAAGTTTTTTTAATCCTTTGTCAACACTGAGCTAATTCAGCTTTCATGAGGACGGGGTAGGGCAACGAGTAAATGGATCGGTTACATTCTTCTTCTATCGCACTGCATTAGCAGTTTGCTCCACTTGCAGGGCTGCCTGTGATTTATGCTTTGAGGAGAGTTTTTATATATATATGTATCTTTGGCAGGCTATGCTCTAAGAAAATGAAGCAGCAGCAGATGTCTGTAAAACAAACATGACACATTTTGCAACGATCGCAGCCACGCAGTAATAACAATTAAAAGCTACAATACCACAATGCTCACTACAATTAATGCCATTAAAGTAATTAGGACCAGCAGCTGTAGGGTCAAATAAAGACAGCTTTATAATGAGAATATGCCAGAAGAAAATTACTGACATTTCCATCTAAATTATATTCCCCTAATTATCCTCTTAAAACTAAATAAATAAAGTTATGATAATTCAGAGACTGATTACGGATTAAATTAGCTCAGCTACTTGTTCTGCAGTTGGTTAGGGTTAACGTTTCCGGTGTCCTTAATAGCCTTTATTTGCTGTATCTGGGTATACATGGTGTTTCTCACTTGCATTCCTTTGCAGTATGCTGACAGCACTGCGTGTCTGAGGAGAAGGGTCTCATCCACAGGAGGAAAATGGCTCTTTGTGTTAAAATGCTTATAATGGACATCGCCGCCGCACTGTTTTAATAATAATGGCCAGAAAAGGAATGCCAGAGAGAGAGACTCGACGCTGTTTTCTTTTCAGCGCTGTGTTCCAAGCCTTTCCTGGAGTGAATGTGAAATGTAATTGCTCTTTTGACCTCTATCTTCTCTTCCCCAGGTCTGAGGAAGAGCTACACTGCTTGATTATTGCAGGAATGAAAGGCACTCTGACCTTGTCGACCGAATGCCTTGCTGCTTTCAATGTTGTCCATTATGCTGGAGGCAGGCAGCTCCTGGAGAGGGGCTGAACTCTCCGGGAGAGCTGCTGGACGGGCAGCCTGCCAGAATAAGGGCTCAGGCAATCTTAGCAGCAGGCAATGGTGAGCCTAGATGAGGAGTGGGGCTGCGGGGAGCCGGGTGCTGGGTACCCCCTCTTTAGCAAGGCTTTGCTCTGCCCACCCGAAAGGAAAAATAATGGGCAAGTGGAGGAGAAAGGAGATCATCACAGTCATTTATTATTTTTTTTCTAATGGAATGCAGCACTCATTAAATTAATTTTTAAAAAAAGAAAAAAAAAAAAAAGGAAAAAAAACAAAGAAAAAAAGAAAAAAAGAAAAAAAGAAAAAAAAAAGAAAAAAGAAAAAAAAAAGAAAAAAAGAAAAAAAAAAAGAAGAAAAAAAAAAAAAAAAAAGAAAAAGAAAACCACTGCCCCAACCCCAGTTTTCACAAGAATAGAGGGATTGTTGCTATATAAGGATCCATTCAAAATATTCCTCCCAGGAAAAGGGGTCAAATATTCGGCTCTTAGAATAGTGCTAAACGGAAAAAAAAAACGTTTGCCATAAAATCTTCCTCACAGTATTTTTGGAGTTGTTAAGAGGCTGGGAAGCATACCACCTGGTAAACATACTCTCTCTTTTCATGTCTGTACATGGGTTTGTATATACTTCAGAGAACCAAGCCCTTAGAACTCACAGCTGTAAGAAGATGTTATTTGAAGCAATTTCTTCTGGCTCTGACTGGAACTTTCTTTGCTCTGAGAGAGCCGTGGTGACTGACTGCACAAGGTTTCTACTTTGACCTGAGGATAATTGGGAGACCTGAGTGAAGATATTGGAGGGCACCATTAATGCAAAGCCTCTCCACTTTAAATTAAGCCATCCAAAATGTTATTCAAATAACACAGGCATATCATATGGAAATTGAACCTATCCCAGCTGGGTCACAAAGTTTCTATGTTGTCATGAGCTGGAGGCCGTTTAGTGATTCACATAGAAGAAATCGGGGCTCTTTGCCTTCTCTATTGGTCACAAGTCCCCGTCACTGGAAACAACAACAAACAACAAAGCAAAATAAATGAGCAAAAAAC
This sequence comes from Excalfactoria chinensis, assembly GCF_039878825.1. NCBI lineage: Eukaryota > Metazoa > Chordata > Aves > Galliformes > Phasianidae > Excalfactoria > Excalfactoria chinensis. The sequence goes on along the minus strand of NC_092857.1, from coordinate 74,205,087 downwards.
AAAGCACTGCTAGAACATGGACAAATTTCTCACGCAGTTTCCCCAGATGTGAGGAATCTAAAGGATGGTCACACCTTCACCTAGAGAAGCAAACACAAGTTTGTCATATACCGCACAGCTGGCAGTTGCCACACACCCTGCCAGGACCCTGCAGATCCTGCTGGGCTGTGCAGCCTGTTTGCAAGACTATCCAGTGTGACTCCTTGCCTTCCTCTTCCTCATGTCTGCAGTGTGCTACCATAGGAGCTTCATGGCCTCAACTGGTGACTGCCACTCAGAAAGAGAAATGCAGCCCTACTGTCATGCTGCACTGCATCCCAATAAAGCTCCATGTCATTAAGTTTCTGATTCCTTGCAGGAATTTACAAGTGTGATTCCCATTTAACTTCTCTGTGATAAACGGAATTATCTGCACACTCCAAACCTTTCATGAGGTGGTTTATTTACCATCATTTCTCCTCTGGATTCTTTTTCTGCATTTTCTTCAGAATACCAACATCTTACTTGAACGTGATGCTCTTTCACAAACCTGCAGGAAACAAGCAAACAAACAAGCAAAAAACCCACAACCATAAGGTAAAATTTAATCTCTTGATGAATTGCATTTAAAAGTCACCATGCTTTGCCATTCACCTGTTTCCCATAAGCCTCAACTCATTTCCAGAACTGATGCTCTCTACTATGTCTTCTATTATTTGCTCCAAGCTGGGTTGCTGTACAGTATGGCTGCTTCCTTTCTGTTTCCTTTTGTTGAGAAAAAAAGAAAATAAAAAGCCACAGTGCCGTATCAAAATGAAATAAGTTGTATTTTAAAATAATATGTAGAAAGAACCTGAGTGTGCTAATGCAGGGGATCCTATCGTGTAGTTACCATAACATCAACAGCTTTTCCACAGAGGAAAATACAGCTTGTAGGCAGGAACTGTCATATCTACAGTGCAGCTTATAGCAAACAGAGATCTGTGTTGAATACTGCTTTTAATATTATTTATACTCACATTTCCAACATTTCAAGTAGGAGCTGCCAAGATTAGTGCTAGGGAAGTGTGCATAATGTACAGGCAGAATGGGCATGGCAGTAAGAATAAAGCCAGAGTTTAATGTACAGACAAGAGAGACAATATATTTTTTCCTACATACCTACATACTGCAGGAGGTGAGTAACTTTGTTCACCATTCTTTTCATAGTTCAGATCACTGGCAAACAGCTATCTGCAGCTCAGGTTATTTTGTTTGGAGAAATCTAAAAAGGTCAAGCCAACTCACACCATGAAACAAATGGATCAGAGGTATTTGAGCTTTGGAAAGTCAAAGTATTAAACAAATTGTAAGTTCATACTGTACAAGGTCTTAAGTTTTCAGTGACTTAACCTGCAGGATGAAGTGAGGTAAAAATAAAAAGTATGAGTAATGTACCAAAGCATTTATAAATAAGGTAACTGCTGTATTCATGGTCTGCTTGCACAGGAATTCAGCAAGCTGGAGTGTTTTCCCTGCAAGCAGTTCAAAGAACACAAGGTTCCATTTGTGCTATGCTTTACTCCTCTCTTTGTCCTTGTCTCCTTCCACACTTGCTAAAAGTGTAAAAGTATGTGAAACATACACAGCTGTGTGCGCTTTCCAAACCCAATACTCCTGAATGCTGAATGCACTTTGCATGCTTAGGCTTGATCCTTGTTTTGCCTGTGAATCAGGCCTGGTAGGTATTCAAACAGCATTGAAACGTACTTCATAACAGGTCCTCTCATCCACCCAGACCTTCACTCTATTAAAAGGTATTAACTGAAGTCATTTCTATAAACTACAGTGTATTTTACTGTGACATCAGCAGTAGATAAAGCAATGTATTTAGAAATGAGCCAGCATAGCCATAAAAATAAAATAAAATAAAATAAAATTAAAATAAAATAAAATAAAATAAAATTAAATTAAATTAAATTAAATTAAAATAAAATTAAAATAAAATAAAATAAAATAAAAAATAAAATAAAATAAAATAAATAAAATAAAATAAAATAAAATAAAATAAAATAAAATAAAATAAAATAAAATAAAATAAGGAACATTTTAAAGACTTCAGCTTGGTCCAAAAATGAAAGCTGAAACTTCAAAAATAGCAAAATTGAAAATAATACACGAGTGATTTTTCCAGTGTATGTGTTTTGGTGTATGGGTAATCTGTGGTCACCTTTATTTTTTTTTTCTTTATTTATTTTTTTAAATTTTGTTTGCTCTGATTCCCCTTGCTCTCACACAGATGACAATTTCTACTCCTGAAAATGACAAGCAGGACAGAAATTCTAAAAGTATCTGTCAAAAAGTTCCTTCTTTTGCTACCTGCCCAACCCTGGAGGGTGCTGGAGTTTTATTTACTGCTGTTATTAATCACAGAATCATAGAATCATAGAAGCACAAGGTTGGAATGGACCTACAAGATTATCTGGTCTGCACAAAAAGGGTTTGCTGAACTCTGGATTTCATTCAAGGAGATGAGGAAGTCATAATTTCCACAGCATTTGCCAGATTAGGGCTTTTTTGTTGTTGTCATTGGAAGGCTAGATTTTGTCAGGGAGGCTAGTAGTTCCTCACCAGTAAATGGGTAGGTGTACAAGAAGCTTCCTGGTGTTCAGTATCAGCAACTCCTGTTTCATTTGCATTTGAGGGAGTATTTTCCACAGCACATTCATTTGCCACTGAGTTAATGTGTCCTTGCATAATCAAATAAAAGTGGAAAGGAATTACTAATTATAAGAGGACTTAGAACAAGGACATGGCAGGAGAACAGCCTTTCTTTCCCCACCTGATCACAAATAGGTCAAATAGACCACAGTTTGGCTACCCCAAGTAGTTTATGTTTCTTCACATTAGGAACAGAGAGTTGGTTTTGTTGTTGTTATTTGTTCCTGCTGTATCTTTTTTTCCTCTTTGTTTTTCCTCAAAAGCATGCTCGGAAACCTAAATGCCAGGTGAATACCATCATTTACCAAGTCCAACCTAACTGCCCATTAATTGCAGAAGAGTAAAAATGTTCCCTGTGAAACACAGAGAAAAAAAGAAGAAAAAACAAAGCTGAAAAAAAAAACTTTGCTCCCAATGCAGGATGATCTTAGAGTGTGTAAGTCAATGGCCACAACTGCATTAGAGCAACTACAAATGTCATAAGCCTTTCAGACTGCAGTGTGTCTCTCTTGAAGCAGGCCTGCACTCTGAAGAAAGAAGAAAGGCTTCAGTGGATGGTACTGGCACTTCAGGGCTTGGAAATCAGCAGCCTAAAGCTTTCTTGTGTATTTTGCTTTGTTCCTTTAAAAACATGTGTGCATTTCCCTTTTGCAAATCATCTGTTCAGAAGGACAGGTATATATCAACAATAAACCATTCTAAGTAATGTAACCCACACAGACTTGCACTGGCTTTTGCAAATGATTTGAGCCAACGTTATGCTTAATTAGGAATTTAATGGGCAAAGGAGGTGTTATTTTGCTTTTCCAATCCACCATCATGTCCTGCATTTTCTTTTTAAGCTGTTCCTGACTTTGAGAAGAGCATGTTTCAGAAAAATAAAATAAAATAAAATAAAATAAAATAAAATAAAATAAAATAAAATAAAATAAAATAAAATAAAATAAAATAAAATAAAATAAAATAAAATAAAATAAAATAATAGTCTCAGTGCAATCGACCTATACCAACTTCACATCCAGAGGAACCATGGAACAAACGGATGAAGCTGCAAAAACTGGGCAAGTAACAAATGACATCCACCGAAGTAGACTCCTGAAAAGAAGCACTAGATCCTTGTGGATCAAGGGTTTCAGCCACTGTCGGTGAAACTAAACTTTGTGACTGCTAATACTGTTGAATAGCATGGGAAATCCTAAGTACCTCCTTTAAGCAAGTCCAAGAATCACCCTAAAGTTTACGGTAGCCTAGTCTGTCACGAATAAAGCCTTTTCTTAATCTTACCAAGCTCAACTATTTCTTCTAAACTCTCTTTTCTAGGCAGTGTAATTGAAGAAAATATATATAGTTATCTAATTTGAATAGGCTTTGTAGTTTGGCTATCACAGTAGGGCTTGAACATAGTACTTCCTGAGAACTGTAACAGCATCTGTCTTCAGCAGTCTATCTTCATCAGTCTTTCTATTTTCATGTATCTATCTTCATTTTAGGGGACAGGCTCTTTATCTAGTGATAGGATAGGGGGTAAATTGCAAATTGCTTAAAAAAGCAAAAATAGGGTGAGTTTTGATTAAATTTTAGAAATAAATTATTTGCTGTGAGAGTGGTGAGGCCCTGGTGCTGGCTGCCTGCAGAAGGTATGGGTGCCCCATCCCTGGAGATGTTCAAGGCCAGGCTGGATGGGGTTGGAAATGAATAAATGGATAGGCTTTAAGATTCCTCCTGATCCAAGCCATTCTGTGATTCTGTGGTTCATTTTGGGTAATGGGAGTTACAGCATAGGTGAGATCATACTTCAGAATTTAACTTCAAACTGAATTCAGATTCTTTAAAAAGATTTCAATCATCTTTGCTTATCTCCAGAAGCACTTCATAATTAGCAAACTACAGAGAAGATGTAACACATGGGAAAAGTGGTGGTATTGAGATCCACCGTAGCAGCAGGAACAGGACTCCTTCTGTGAAAAGCAGAGCATATCTCAGCAATTATTTGCTGCAGAGAGTTAGGTAAAGTTCACATAACACCCAAGGAGGGTACTCATAGGGCAGGTACAATCAAAGTGCTGTGCTTACCCTGTCTGAAACAGTGAGATTCAGGGCATGTACGCTGTGTTCAAATCACAAGGGGTCAGGAGGAAAAGGTTTTCCTTCAGTTGTAAGCAGCTTCACAGAGATTCCACTTGAACATCATCTTCTTGTACCTTACTGAAAATAAGGCATGGTCTGACAGAACCCACGCTAGAATGACTATGATTAATTGGAAATTCTTCACCTCCTAAGTGTATTTATGGTAGGCAAAAGTAAAAAGAACTGTATGCCTCTCATGTTCAAATATCATTTTGTTCCCCCAGTGCTGAAGGCTCTCTTCAAGCACAATAGTAAATCACCGAACTGTTTGTAAGAGTCTTTAGCCTGTACATCATTTTCCAAAACAGATGTAACTGGCTTTCCCACTTTAAGGAATCAGGATTGACCTTCAGGTACACACAGAACAAGGAGGAATTTCTATGATCTTTAAAATAAAATTCCAGCCTCGCAGCATTTGTGTGAAAGTCATTTCTATGTTCTTCTTCAAACCATAGTAAATGCCAAAATGTATAAGGCATAACGGTGGGCAGAATTAGAGCTCCTGTTGCATTATTTATTGGCATTAGGGTATGCCACTGCTTCCAGACTCTGTACAGATGTTTATTGAATTGTCCTTTTGCAGTGGTTTTAGCTGGTTGCCTCTGACTTTTAGCAACGAAAAGGAGAACTACTAATTCTCTCCAAAGAGCTCCCTGATCTGTGGTCCAGAGTTCCAAGGAGCAGAAGTTTATGCTTAGGAGCTAAAATCTTGAAACTATTATTCAAGACATACAGCCTTAAGAAAGTTATGTCAAAACATATGAATGGCAGAGATTTTTGCTTCAGTGTCAATACGTATGAATATCCACTGGTGCCCAAACAGAAGAGTTCTTTAAAAGTTTCCATACTTCAGTTTTTGTAGGAAAAAACAACAAACAGTGTCAATTCATATCCTCTCAAGAAACAGCATCCTAAATCCTAAATAACCAAAAAGCACAGACTTTGTCTTCCACGTGAACGTGGTAGGATGGAAGGAAAATGCGTGCAGACACTGACTGCTGCTTCTGAAGGCAGCTCACCCTCGGGAACTTGGGGCACCTGCAGGTTTACTGAGCACCTATGTAGGGAATGTGCAACAGGCCATAGCCTGGTGTGGTGATGGGAAGCTCTGCAAAAGGAGACCTGCAGATCCACAAAGCCCTGCTCCAAAATAGTCGTGAATGACTATCCAGTTGGCAAGAGAGAAAACTGTGCTCAGAAGAGGGAGTTTTTAAATATAGGTGTATTTTTTTCCCCATGTTTTTATCGAACGCCTGCAAATCAAACTTACTAATGTTGCTTGATCATAATGTCTTGTACATCATCCCATATAATTGCTCCCATTGTACTCCTGCAGCACACAGTACTTGTCAGTTACTGTTTCCAGATTTGGAGATGTATATGTTTGTTACATCATTCCTGAAAAGCTTGAAAATAAAAGTGTTTTCATTTATATTATTAACATTATGTAAGTGGCAATGTAACTAGTCTTGATTTGCTGCCACTAACTTGGAAACATTTAAACATTATTATTGCTTAGCTCAATGTTCCAGTTTTATCACTGAAATTAATGCACTTAGGCTCAATTTAGGCTTGTCAACAAATAATGATCATAGATGTGAGCTGGTTCATAATCCAGAGGTAGTAGGTTACAATGTGTTGCCATGGAAACTGTGTTTTATTGCATTTTCTCTACTTGATTTAAGACATTTGACAATCATAGCAACTGCTTGCCTGTCTTCCCATGTCATAAAAAATTCAAAAACACAAACAACCAATAGGGGAAATTCATACAGTTCATGGACCTCGCTATAAAAATAAGGAAAAAAATATATATAATAATAATGAAAAAAAAAAAAAGAAATGACAACCTTATATTTAATAGGCACCTTTTGTGAATAGTTTATCTCACAGAATGTCTAGGAGTGTTGGAAAATTCAATCAGTGGTTAGTCATCGAATGGACCTGTCTTGCCTGTGGTTCATTTTGTTTATTGCATCATATATCTTTTATGATCACCGGGACTTTAGCCTGAAACAGCATTTTCTTTAACAACAGCCATGTTTCCTCTAATGTTGTTTATTGCATCTGAAACATTACTCTTTGAAACCACGGTACATTTTCAGTTGAGCAAAGGTCTGTAACAGAATACAGCATGTCTGTGTTTACTCAGGATCCTGGGTAAAAAAAAAAAAAAAAAGAAATCCCAGTTCATGTAACATTAATCACTTTGCCAGTGTTCAGCTGAGGTCATTGCCACATTCCTAGCAGTATTAAGCCAAGTCAAGATTAATCACGTACATTAAACCCTGCAAGGAAAGCACGTGAAGCGGATCTGAAATTAGACATTTGGTGAAGGACTGGGGGAGCGCTGTAACAAAATATGTTAGCAGTGCTGCTGCAAGCTTTCATAACGATGTGGGGTTTTTCCTCCTGTACTGCTGTCAGCTCATCTATATTTAAGGCTTTGTTGCTGTCTCCTTTATTTAACTCATTTCTTAGAAGTTTTGTATAAAGCCACTAAAATCCTCTCTGGATTGCAGGAGTGATTCCACACACCCTCCCTGTCCCCACTCCCCCACCTCCCCTCCCCCACCTCCCATTATTTATTTATATGTTTTAAAAATGCATTAGTGTATTTTTATTTAACTCAAATTAGGCTTTTGGGATTAAAGAAAGGGGAAGGGGGAGGGGGAGGGGGAGGGGGAGGGGGAGGGGGAGGGGGAGGGGGGGGGAGGGGGAGGGGGAGGGGGGGGGAAGGGAAGGGGAAGGGAAGGGGAAGGGAAGAGGAAGGGAAGGGAAGGGAAGGAAGGGAAGGGAAGGGAAGGGAAGGGAAGGGAAGGGAAGGGAAGGGAAGGGAAGGGAAGGGAAGGGAAGGGAAGGGAAGGGAAGGGAAGGGAAGGGAAGGGAAGGGAAGGGAAGGGAAGGGAAGGGAAGGGAAGGGAAGGGAAGGGAAGGGAAGGGAAGGGAAGGCTGTTGCAAAATAAAGTGTTATGAATGTACAACATAGCCAATCTTCTGCACTTGATCCCTCATGGTGCCGATGCTGTGAAGGAACAGGTGGACCTTTTCTTTTTAGCGCACCTGTGTGAGTGGAAATGGTTTCTATCCCCAGATACCAAAAGTTTTTACCTGTCAATCAGAAAAGCTGCTTACATGAGTATGACTCAGCCTGCACCAAGCAAGATGAGATGGACTAGCTTATGTGTCAAACATACATTTGGCTGTTCAGCTGTCAGGTGATGGCAAGGAGGACAGGAGCTATGTCTCTGTCTCCTCAGCTTGTGTTCTGTCCCTCAGGCTCCCACCTGGCCCCATGCTGCCATTGCCTGGGCTCAGTGCATGTCCCCACCAGAGCAGCCCAGCACAAAGCTGGTGGGACTCTGCTGGCTGAACAAATCTGTTGACTTACTGAGAGATCAAAGCACTGTGCAACAGGGAGGATGGAACCACACAGCTCAAGGTACAGGAGGGCAGTTTGGGTGGCCCTGCATGATCACATCACTGTGCCATCCCATCATGGCCCTGCCAGCCCAGTCTCATCACACTGTTACCAGTACTTATGATGAGTATGTAGTTATGATAACTACACTGATCATCATGTCTTTTTTTTTCTTTTTTTTTTCCCCCAAATAATATCCATGGCTGGGACAGCAGATGTAATTTTGATTTAAATTTTTAGCAATCAATTTCCTCCTTACTGGAAGCGTTCGAGGCCAGGCTGGATGTGCCTCTGGGCAGCTTGGTCTGGTGGTTGGCAACCCTGCACATAGCAGGGGCTGGAAACAAGATGAGCATTGTGGGCCTTTTCAACCCAGGCCATTCTCTGATTGTCTGATTCTATGAATTTTGACCTTTTGCCCTCTAGTAATTACCAAGAACCTCCTACTAGAATCAATGCCTTACAAGCAATGGAAGAAGGTTTGGGACTCAACTTTTGGCTGTCAACCTCTGATGCTGACCAGAGGTGTTCAATGCACTTATTATATCTGGTTCATCAGTGTACTCCTTCCTCTCTTCCTAGAAATTACAGAATTTCTTACTTGCCATCTCAGCTAGCAATAGACCCCTCTAGCTCACTAAGTAAGCTCAACTACCTACACAAAGGGAATGATTTGTCTCATTTTGCTGCACACGGTCGAGGGAGCTATCAGATCAGGGGAAGGCAATGCAGTACCCCCAGGCAAAGCATGGGCAGTGACTCTGACTGGAACAGCCATCTGCAGAGTGATGTCCATCTCCACTGCTCAGTCTCTTAGGGAGATAGCCAAAGATGTTGTTGGAGTAAGAAATTTTTAAGGACCAATTAATTATATATTGGATAAGCCATTAAAACATTTTATTATAATGATTTGTATCTGCAGAAGGGCGTAAATTAGCACTGGCTTGTTAAACTTTACTGTTGAAGTTATTAAAAAAGACCCATGAATAGAAGGACTATACTTAAAAAAAAATACATAAATGTATATTTGCACGTGCACATAGTCACATTACTGGAGGAAGAGCTAAAATCAGTTTCTTTTTGTCTCTCATAAAACCAATGGCACACACATGTTGTCCAGCTTGAGAGCTGTCAAGAGAGCAGACTGATAGCAATTTATTATTATTTTTTAATATATTTTAAAGTGTATTCTTTCAGTCTGTATTTGTTTCTCTTCAGATGGCATGCTCAGTGCAACGCAAAGTTTTATAGAGGGCTGGAATTCCTAGAGCCTTCCTGAAGGCTTGTTATTAGGGAGGCTGCTGAAAAGTGTCTGCTGGCTGCTCCTGCAATGCATAATAGTAAGCAGTTATGGGAAGGGGTGGGGGGAGAGAGGGGAAGGGGGAGGGAAGATTAAAAAAAGAAAACACTTATGAAGAAAAAGAAAATAGAGAGGACACTAATTTTCCTTATTCTGAGTAGGAGGTATAATGTCTTTATAAAGTAATAATTAAAAGAAAAACAATTACTAGTGCCTTGTGCCTTATCTGGACTTTGCAGCTGTACTTCTCCCTTTTGCATTAGCAGTGTGTGTTCTAAGGTTATGACAAACCATGAAAATTGCATCTTAAGAGGAGTTTTATTCTTTTTCCTGCGATTTGATTGAAACAGACAGCTACATTTTGTGTATATATAATTAGGCAGTAAAATAGGCTTTGAAGGCAGATTTATGTTTAGTATGTGAGTCACACGCACAAGAGTCTTTCATTCAGCAACCAAAGACTGATCTTTTTAATGCCTCAACTCTCTCAATGTGTTTTCTGAATGCTACATCTTGCAGGAAAAAGGAGGGGAGGGGGAGGGGAGGGGGGGGGAAAGAAAAGAGAAAGAGAGGATGGAAAAAAAACCAAAACAAAACAAAAAACAGCTTTTAAACCATATTTCTTTCCTTCTTTCCATTTTTCCCTCATTTCCCCAAATGAAAAACAATCTGAAAAGCCAATCTAGCTAGTCTGCGGTGATTTAACCTTATGACAAACTGATTTCTATCGTCTTTCTTTCCTGATTGTTGTCCAGGGCAGCACTGAATGCTGCACCAGCTCTAGGCGTATCTAATCCCTCTCATAAAAGGCCACTGTGGCTGTAAAACTGAGACCAATGGCTTTTTCATTCTCCACCTCTCAGCGCTCCAAAGTAATGGCATCGGGGTCTCCTCTTCACGTTTTTCTTTTCAGATGCATAGTTTCTCCTTTTAATAAGGCTAAAATAGAGAGAAATAAAAGGAACACAATCACATTTTCCTCAAAGCTCTTTCTATAAATGCCTTCTGGAGAACTGAATTTAGAAACAATTATCTGCAGTCTGAGTTCTTGTGACACAACGTGTATGAATACAGCAGCGTATCCTTGGAATTTTCTGAGCATTCTGAAGTATGTGAACATGCTAAAATGCTGGGCAGATAATGCTCAGGGCTTCATATTTTCTGCCCAGGGTCACACTCAGGCATTCTTCTTCTTACTGAAGCCTGAAGAACTGCAGACGTGATAACAGTATTACCCAACACAGGCACATTTCTCACACCTCGTCCCTGTAAAGAAACCATGCAGAAAACATTGTCCTTACTTTATGCACATGCAACACAGCCTTGTCAACAACGTTTTCTCCAGCACAGACAAATCACAACCCAGTTTTATTACAAAGAGCAAGTAAGAAGAGAAGGCAACAAATATTCTCCTGAAAAAAAAAAAAAAAAAAAAAAAAAAAAAAAAAAAAAAAAAAAAAAAAAAAAAGACTTGACCTCGGTGTTTAAATGTTTTTATTAATAATACACTCAAGGATTATATTTCAGAACTAATCCCCCCTTTTTGAACAGCGGTACAAGAGAAAGTTGGCCTGCATTTGATTACAAGTTTTTATTTGACCTCAGAGGAATGCTTTTAAGCAGCAAAATACGGAGTGCTAGATAAAAAGATTTACAGCTAGAAAACAGCTCAAGCAAACTCATTTATCCACAGCAAAAGAAAAAAAAAATAAATGCATTTTAATACTCCTTACTAATATCAATTAGTAACTAGACTTTAAAATCGTCATTAAAAATAAAAATCAACAACGTTATTCAAAAGCTATAAACTTTGCTCCAGGCAAAATTTAAACACCGGTGTTTTAACTCCGAGGGTGTTATATTTGAGCACTTAAAATTACAGAACTGTTAAAATAGAAAGGAAATCTTATAATAAAAATTGTACAACTTAGTCTTCCATTTTCTGGGAGAAAGGGAAGGAAGAGTATAAATTCAGGACAATACCTTTCCACAGTCCAGAGTATGACATAATTCGTAAGTATCTCTGTCCTTTTGCTAAGCATCCCTGATGAATACAAGCTAGAATGCGCTCTGTAGACGCAATGGTGTAATGATCCTCATAACATTTCTTTTAGGTTCTTTTATATCACTTCTGTGGTAAGATGGTTGAAAAAATAGCACTTCTGGTTCCAAGACCCCCACAGTACACCTTGGGCTTCAGAATTACATCCGAGCGTCTCTTTAGGGGTCAAAACTTCTTTATTTAGAATTACAAAATGTTTTCAGAGGCCCTCTGGGCCAGAGAACATTGAGGATACCTGGCTTTTTTCACATCTCCGTGGCTATCCATAGAATCTTTTGGAAAGGACATTAAAGCACATTCAGTTCCAAATGCCATGCCACGGGCTCATTGCTACCCACCAGATCAGGTTGCCCAGGGTCCCATCAAGCCTAGCCTTGGGCATGTCATTTATTAGCATTTGGAGGTGATCTGAGACAGCCAGCACGGTTTAAACAAGGACAGATCGTGCCTGACTGATCTGATGGAGTGACAGTTTCAGTAAATGATAGAAGGGCAACTGATGTAGCTTACCTGGACTTGTTCAAGGTCTTTGATATGGTCCTGCATCACACCCTTACCTCCAAATCTGAGATAATTCTATATTCTCTAGAACTGAGATTCTCTTGAGGGAATCTCTAAATTCTTTACTTGGAGAGTGGTGAAACACTGGCATGTATTGCCCAGAGAAGTTGTGGATGCTCCATCCTTGGAGGCATTCAAGACCAATTTGGATGGGGTTCTGGGCAGCCTGAGCTGGTGGGTGGAAACCCTGCCCATGGCAGGGGGGCTGGAACTGTGTGATCCTTAAGATCCCTTCCAACCTCAGCCATTCTAGGATTTCTCTCTAATGTCTAATCTAAACCTTACTTCTTTTATATTTTAGAGCTATTTCCCTTGACTGATCACTTCATGCTCTTGTAATACATTTCATTAATCCCTTATTCAGGGAATAAGACAAAAAAAGTCTGCAGTCATCCCTACTTAAGGGCTTTAAAAAACATAGAGACTCTTTATGTAATGCAAATACACCTCAGATCTGTGTGTGATTCTCTGGACTGTATTACTTTCCTACAGCCTGACAGCACAGAGCAGTTTCAGGCAATGGAAGGACTGCGTTAATAGTACTTATTTACAACACACACATCCAAATGTAACGCAGATGTTCTTAATCACATTAGAGTCAATCTTAATGAGATTCAAAAACATGTCCTCAAGGCACCCTGTAAGGTAAGCAGCCACAATTACAAGAAATTTCAAGCGAGGAAGCAGAAGCAGCGTGAGGAGAAGATCCACAGGCTAAGCAGATCACTTTCTCCTTGTGTTGGACATGAACAGAGACCATTCATAACTTCCTTTCCCAACAAGAAAAAGGATCAACCAGAGATGATGATCTTTGTTATTTGTGTCACAGTTGTAGTGTGAAACACCAGCCAAGTTCCTCTGCTGTGCTTCAAATTCTATACATGGAAGCGAGGAGCATCAGAAGAGGGTTTGGGTGTTGCATGTGCACTCTATATTGACAGGCTAAATCTGTTGCTGTTGTTTACCAAGCTTCTCTTTTTGAATTAACTTTCATGGTTAGTATTTAAATGTTGGAAGTATCTTCATAAACATCAACAATGCAGTTCTACAATGTTTAAGGGTAGCTTTGTGGAGAATGCAAGTAAGCCTTCAGTGCTGAGTAGAGTCCCATCTGATCAATCTGCCTTTCCTTACCACTGAATACCCATAGCTGCATTATTTTTGGCTGAGGAACTAAGGAAGTATTTATGTCCATACAGTGCTTGTGTTGCCAATCCAAGGCAAGATCACTGAGTCACAGAGAGAAGTACCTTCCCAAGGCCATGCACTAACTATGAGACTGCTAAGAAAAGAACCTCCAATCCCACATCCTCTGTGCATTCTTCCTCTTTTTATTCATGCTGTCCCCTATCTCCTTGTCTTGATCTTAAATCCCCCCCCTCCCCCCCCCCCCCCCTTTTTTTTTTCTCCCTGCTGTCTCACTCACTGCTTCTGCACTTTCCTCTTCCAGCAGGTCCCTTCCTTGCAATTGAGAGCAAGCAAAAGAAGAACTTCTACTTCTTGTTCCTTGGAAGTATTAATGAATGCTTTCTTCATGTGTAGCTGAAGCACACACCATTTATCAACATGCCTCTCAGCTTGATTGCTGCTTCCACACTTTCTGCAGTTTTTAAATCTAGCAGATGTCAACTCCTGTATATATTCTGATTTCTGTTTTGTTGAGTCTTCAGGTCCATCACCTTCTAGCTCATTTCTCCCACAGTTGTGGCATGTGCCCACCTTCCTGTCCCAAGGCCGATGCATACCCGACCTTGGCTTTGAAAACTTTCAGAGACTCATTCCTCACCTCCCACACTCCTAATATGCACAGTCTGATTTTTTCTGTGCCTATCCCTTTTGCATACCCAGGGCCAAGCTCTGACCTACTGCCCCTCCTTTCCCATTGGACAACAAATTGCACTCACCACAGCTTCTGCTAAAGGCTCTTTAAGTCTGACTGACTACTACTCTGCAAATTCCATTTCAAGACTCATCTTCCCTCTCCGTGGCCTATGACTCCTAGCATTCTCTCTAATAAAACAATCTAATACTATTCCCTAAGCCTCAGTTTCATTTCCCCATGCTCATTTGTTCTCTCTGAAATCCTGAAGTATGGCACCCAGCCACTGGCCTTCTGTACATTTCTCACCCTAGCACTGCTATAATGTGGATGCTGCCTGACTAAAATACTGTTCCTCCATCCATCTATTACAAATTATAATAAACTGTGAAACATTACATTATTTTGTATGAAAGCAGCTGTAAAAAATGCACTGTGTTACAGGGTACTAAGGCTACGGCAAAAGGCTGTAACATGGATTTTAACATGCATTGCCTGCTTCTTATCGCACACAAAGTATTTAACGAGAAATACATGTTTTAAAATATTATTTGAATGTTTACACTGTGGTACGTAAATAAATAACCTCTTGTTTGAATTACTTGAGGAGAAACTGAGTATATAGAGAACTGAGTGTTACAGTAATGTCTGGGCCAATGGTCTGTAGTACAAATTCTACAGTGGAATCTAGCAGAACTGCCAGTTGAGAAATGGGAAGGAGCCACTACATCACTCAGTCCATTCTGATGCCAGAATGGAATTATTCCCCACAGTATTCACTTTCTATTCCTTCTTCTTGCCCAGCGTTAAAGTCCCCTGTGATGGGAAGGAAGAACCTCCTTTGAGACACCATTTATTTCAGTGATTAGAAGACTTCTTTGTTAGCATTTTTTCCCCCTCTCATTTATCTTCGGTTGATGGTTTTCTCTTATTTTTATCCCTTTTTTTTTTTTTTAAATTATTATTATTATTATTATTATTATTTTGGCATTTAAATAGCTTCTACCACGTGTACCTTCGGTCTGTCCCTATCCCCACCTAAACACGTAGGGTTTTCCCAAACCCCTTCTTCCAGTTTCAAGTTCCCAGGTCATACTTTGTTGCAATCTATAAACACCAAAGAGTTACTTTGTTCCCAGACACAACTACATTTTATGCGGAACCATCAGAGATACCGACCTCCAGATCAAACTGAGAGATGCTGTGAATATGCAAGCAGACCTACAAAAGCCTGCAGACTGTTCTAAGGAGGAAAAGACGGTTAGCAATGCCTCCTTCAGAAAGAAAAAAAGAAGTATCTAACATAAGTATCTGCCAAGTGCATGAATGTCTGTATCGCCAGTTCCCACACTCCAGTTTATGGATCACTGGCAGGCTGCGAGGCTGTAATAAATTACCCACAACGAATCTGCAGCACCAGTGGTTTGCACACGCCAATTATAATAGCGAGCAGAGGACCGCGGGACAGGCTGTGATGAATTCGGGGGGTTGTAAGGGTCTGCTAATCCAAAATGGTCGGATCGATACGATCGTTTGCAACGCACTGCTGTTAAATATGCTCATGTCTGCAAAACGCTATGTGCAGCGGCAATACCGTTCACCCAGTTAACCCGGTAAGTAAATCCCCAAGAGAAACAGGACTTTGCCCCCTCCTTTAGTACGGGGGAGAGAAATAAAAACGCTGTTTCCATCACCGCGGCCATGCGGTGCGATCGGCACCAACGTGTACCCGACATTCAACCACAAAGGGTGCCCTTGGAGGAAATCGCCTGCGTAAAAGGAGATGACGGCTGTGCTGCTCGAGCAACACGGCACTTCCAGTCGCCGATAGACCCGGTGCTGCCGGCTCGGCCGCGCGCCCAGCAGCAAGGCAGGGCAGGGCGGCAGCCGGGGGCGCGCCTCGGGTCCGCACCCGCGTTCCCCGCGCTTCGCGGCCGGCCGCACGCCGGTTCGCAGCCTCAGCCAATCAGAGGCCGCGAAAGCGATTTCTGCGGCGCTGATTGGATGCCTGCCCCACGGGCTCGGGCGGCGGCGGCAGGAGAGGCGCGCCGCCGCGGCGGGGGGAAGCGCGTTCCCGTTGCGGCCCCTGGGTCCTCGCGTGCCTTTCGCTGAAAACAGATGTTTGCCCGTGTTTTTTGTTTGTTTTTTGTTTGTTTTTTTGTTTTTTTCCTAGCCTACGTGATGCGTGAGTCCGGAGTGATGCGGTGGGGAGGGGTGGGGGGGTGTCTCTCGCTGGGATCGTTAGCGATCCGCAGCCGCGTTAATCAGAACCGGATTTCCTATTTTAGACAAACGTCGGAAACTCGTTGCCCTTCGTCCGACCGAAGCCAGGTGCGGAAAAAGCCCGACCCCCATCAGTTAAAGGCGTGAGCCGGTCCCCGCTATGTGATCCGACCCGGCGGTAACGCCGTGGGGCAGCGGCATCCCTGCCCCCCTCGTCCAGCGGCTCCGCCTCGGCTCGTTCTCAAGGCCATCTGTTGGCAGCGTTTTCCTCGGGCTGGAATGATGTTTTAACCGTGGCAGATAGCTTCCCATTCAAGTCCCTTCCCCCACCCGGCGCTCAATGCAAATCGTCTCCTACTAGCTGGATAATAATGCGAAAATGACTGTAATTTCGCAGACGAGCAGCAGCCCAAAGTGAAACGTGTCTAAACAGAGGTCGATATTGAAAAATCAGGGCTATTACCTAAATCTGAAAAATACATATCATAAGGAAACAGGAGCAGCGATCCGCGAGCTGACGAAGCCCAGCCACCCCGCCGGACTCGGCAGGTCCCGCAGCCGATGACAGCTGGCGTCCCGCACCGGCGTCAGGCCCGGAGACATGCGGGTGTTCCCGGAGAGATAACCCGGGAAGGGGCAGCGAGTTCGGCCCCGAGGTGCGAGGCGTGCCGAGCCGCACGGCCCGCCCGTAGGGCCACAAAGGGTTAAGCGCAATTTGAGGCGGAGGTGCGGCGTAATGGCTCCCCAGCTAAACAAAGAGGATGATTAAGGGGGATATTTTCGAGCGACACAAAGCCCGATAGGGAAGATTTGTGTTACTAATTCCTGTGAAAGGATGTTCACGTGGTAGTTATATGGTCGCCGGCGTTCACAGTTCAGTGCGTGCGGCAGTAAATCAGGGGCCTGGAAACAAAAGGGTTATTTTCTGCTCTCTCTCCTTCCTAAAAAAAAAAGAAAAAAAAAAAAAGAAAAAGAAAAAAACAGAACCCCCATACCACTAATAAAGGCCGACCTGCCTAACTTAAGCCATATTGTCAGACACAGCCCGGCGGTGGGTTGTTGGGGGGGGAGGGAGGCCGTGGGTTCGGGCTGCTTCTCCCGACACAGCACGTGTAGCAGCCCCAGCCCGCCGGGCTCCGAATGAGGGGAAGCCGGGAGCCGAGAGATGCCCGCACCTCCTCCTAAAGCGGCACGGGAACACCATTCATCACCCGTCTCGAAAGCCGCCTTGGAATTAAATTAAAATGAAATGAGAGCTTTCCTCTCAACCAACGAATCCCGGAGCAGCGCTGCTCCACCTTGGTTTTCTGTTTTGCCCCCCCCCCTTTGTTTTTTTCCTTTTTATTCTTTTAAGCTTTCAGTGTTAATGGAGGTAATTGAAAGAGGTGAGGTTTGTATCCGGCTGGCTGCAGCCGGCCGTCACACGGGCTGCGGGGGTGCGAGCACAGACCCGCGTGTGCCCCGCGTGTCCGCGCGTCCCGCGTGTCTGTGTGCGCCTCGCTTGCTCACAGCCCGCCGGCAAGCATGCAGGAGGAAAGACGACCAATAGGAAGGCCCGATTTCATAAAAGCTGGGTTTTCATTGGCCGGGAGGGAAGGGGCATTCTGAACAAAGAAAAGTCCCTTTCAGGTACCGCTCCGGTCCCACTCCCCCTCCGCGGCCGCCGCGGGGGCACGCCGGGCCCGTGCGTGTGTGTGCGCGCGTGCGTGCGAGCGGGGGGCGGCCGGGCCTCCCCCGTGCTTTTTTGTGGTTTCTTTATTTTTTTTTCTTGCTTTTTTTTTTTAATTTTCCTCTTTAGAAAGAAAAGGAAGGTCCATGGTATCTGGTGCTCTCCTTCTTCCCAATACATTAAATCTGTTGAAGACATTAGATTTTTATTATTTTTTTTTTTTCCAAAAAATAATAATAAAAAAAAAAAGCGGCTGCAACAAACACACACCCAGTGCAGTTAGAAGGAACAGGCCACCTCCATCCAATACAGACCGTAAGTACGGTTGCGTGGTGTGTCTGTAGCACGAAGAGGGGGTGATTTTTTTATCATTATTATTATTATTTTTTTTTCTTTTTTTTCTTTTTTTTTCCAACAAGGGTAGCGCTGAGCGTTGGGTGCCACGCAGTGTGCAGGGCGGTCGGTGCGAGCAGCGAGCCCCGCACGTATCCCGACGACGGCGCGCTGCCCGGGGGTACTGCGGGGCAAAGCCCGCACTGCTCGGCACAGCGATGCCTCGCGAACACGCGGCCGGGCGGGTTGCGGGGCGGGCAGGGAATAATGGGATGGATGCGGGGTGTTGGGTGCAGCGGGGCCGCTGCGGGGCTCGTTGGGACGGGCGGCCCGCAGGACCCCGCCACCCATCTTTACCGCGGCGCAGCCAATGGCGCCCGGCGGGGTGACGTGAAGCGTGCGGTAACGGAACCGCAACGCCGCGGGGGTTGGCGGCGCTGCCTCGCAGCCCGCCCCGCCCCCACCCCTCCCCCCCGCCGCCGCCGCCGGCTCATTAGGCGCTCGGCTTCCCCCCGCCACTAATTAACAACGCCGCGCTGTGGCTCCGCTCCGCGCCGTCCGGCGGGCGGGGGAGGGGCCGTTTGCCGGGTTACAACGAGGGGGGAGCGGCCTGTCCTGAAAAAAGGTCGCCGGCTGCGTCTCGCCGGGCTCCAATTACCGCAGCGCGCTGCTGAGCGCCGCTGTCGGTACGGCGCTGCCGGGGGGTGCGCGGACCGGCTTTACCCCCCCCTTCTTTACTCCCCCCCCCACCCCCCATCACTCGCGGTATCAGCTTAGCGCTCCCCGCCCCGCCCCCGCGCCCCCTCAAGTTACTCGAAGAAATCAGATCTGTCAGGACGGGCGAAAAAAATGCCACTTCCCAGCGAGCGGGCGGAATCCAGCCCGGATTTTCAGTCCTTTCTTCTCCTTTTCTCCCTTCCTCCCTTTCACTAATTTACCCGATGTTAGCACATTCTGCCGGTAACACCCGGCCGCCTGTGGGCTGTCGCACGGGATCGTTACTCACTGCTCAGGCGGGCTCCGGGCGCGGGGCTGAAGATGGAGTGGGAAGTTGGGGATAACATTTTTCTTTTATTTTTTTAGAAAAAAAAACAATTTACTGTGATTTGTTATTATTATTATTATTATTATTATTAATTACGGTTCCGTGCTTTACTCAGGAAAAGGGAAAAAAAAAAAAAAGAAAAGCAAAACAACAACAAAAAAAAAACAACAAAACAAAACAAAACAACAAAAAAAAAGCAAAAAAAAAAAAAGCAAAAAAAAAAACAAACAGCAAACCAAACCAACCAAAACCTGATGCTCCGGTTCTAACCGTGATCGCTGCCTACCGGCATGCAGAGCTGTGAGTGAGGAACAGCTTCTTTTTTTCTTCTTTTTTCTTCTTTTTTTTTTTTCTTTTTCTTTTTAATTATTTTTGTAAGCGAGGAGGGGAAAAAAAAAACAACAAATAACAAAACAAAACAAAAAAAACAACCAACCAAACAAAACAAAAAAAAAAGGACCTCTGATCCGAGTGCCAAAGTAAGGGAGATGTGTCACTGACCGGGGCTGCGATGGTTCTTGCTGCCTACTGCGTGATCGCTTGCTCTCTAAGTAAAATGAGGCACAGAGCTGTTGCTGAGACGAGTGGGAGCAGCACTTTTGATTTGCTGGTTTAATTAAAAAAATGATAAAGGACTGAAGGTAAGCATTCTGCATCTCTCTGTATAAATGTTTCGATAAGCGGCTGTAAAAGGGAGAGATCCCTTTAAAAATCGTTTTAACTGAGCTTTGTCAAACACACACTCATTTGCGGTCACTGAGGCCACCTTGGTGCAGATCACTTAAAGTGTATGTCTTAATCAGTTTCCTGTACAGTCAGTAATACTGTATTTAACAGACCTAACAATCGTGTGACCGCTAGAACTGCTTGTAGGACTGTGATCTTGAGCTGATGTTTTTTAAGATAGATCTTTATTTCTTTCCTTTCTTCTTCTCCTTCTTCTTCTTCTTTTTAAACCGTGGGTTTTGATGTTTTTTTCATTCGTGCTTACGGGTTGTTTGTTTTTAATAGAAACCTTATTGTGTGAAGGAAAATCAGGTTCCTCCCTTCCCTCGACCTCCTCTACCCCCCTCCATAAAAAAGAAAAGGGGGAGGGGAGGGGGGCTTAAGTACAAAAAAAGATAATACAGAAATAACACAAAACTTCAAGGGTCTGGTTTAAAGCCACAAAATCCATGGAATGCGGTGAAGAGTGAGCCTGTGTACTTCCTTTTCTGCCTCTGGTGCCTAGGTGGTGGTCCTGGGGTTAAATTACAACATGTGCTCCCACAGCTAGGCACCAGCTCTGAGGCTGCTGTTTCCTGAGCTTTGTGGATTTAAATCACCTAGTTAATGGATTTTTATTGTTATTTTTAATTTCTTTTCTTATTTATTTCCCCCCCCCCCCCCCCCCCCCCCCTTTTTTTCTTTTCTTTTCCTGGACGTGGCTTTGGAGGATGCTGGGAGACAAGTAGGTTAAGGATGCTCACTGTGAAAGCATGACAGCTATTGCCTCTGGTTTAACAAACTTAAGAGGGGGAGGGGGGTAAACAAAAACAAAAACGCGAGTAGCAAAATATTTCGGTCCCCCCTGCCTTGGCCTTTTTCTACTGGTTGTGTTATATTCTAGTAAGACCCAGACAAGACATGTTTGACTTTTCCTCTCCTCACAGGAAAAGGTGGATGTGGACCACAGGTTACGAACCCAGACACACCTGGAAAAGGAGAACGAGAAGAATTAAACCTAGAAAAGCCCAGCGGAGATAAACGAATGTCCCCACACCTCCAAAGGAAAGTTCATCCAATTTTTACTCTAGAGATCTCATCTTCAGGATGTCATTGAACACTTCCAGTACAGGAAAAGGTGTGGATCCAAACGCGGTTGACACTTACGACAGTGGCGATGATTGGGAAATCGGTGTTGGGAATTTAATAATCGATCTGGACGCCGATTTGGAGAAGGACAGACAGAAATTTGAGATGAATAATTCTACCAATACCACCAGCAGCAGCAGCGCCAGCTCCAAGGATTGTGGGGCTCTGGCTTCCAGTGGGGCTAATACTACCTCAGCCTTAGCTGATGGCCTAAAATTTGCTTCTGTTCAGCCCTCCGCTCCCCAGGGGAATGCCTCTCACAAAGAGACTAGTAAATCAAAAGTGAAAAGGAGTAAAACTTCTAAGGATGCTAATAAATCTCTGCCTTCTGCTGCCTTGTATGGGATTCCTGAGATCAGCAGTGCTGGCAAGAGGCAGGAAGTCCAAGGGCGCCCTGGAGAGGCAACTGGCATGAATTCAGCACTGGGTCAAAGCGCGAGCGGTAACCCAAACGGCAATAATAACAGCACCAGCAGCACCACCGCCATTGCCTCTTGTGGGAAAAACAAGGAGGAGAAACCATGTAAAAACCAGGGCAGCCGAGGCGCCAAGCGGGATAAGGATGCGGGGAAGTCCCGGAAGGACAAGCAGCACGACCTGCAGCTGGGACCCCCCAGCGGTCCCGGGGGTGGCGGCGGTGGCCAGGGCCCCCCCGGGCACCTCTATGGCTACGGGTCCAAGGGCGGCGGGGGGAGCGGCAGCCCCTTCCACTGTACCGCCGCTGCAGCCGCCGGGGAAGTTAGCAAAGGCGCCCCGGATTCAGGGTTAATGGGGAACTCTATTTTGGTAAAAAAGGAAGAGGAGGAGGAGGAGAGCCACAGGCGAGTCAAGAAATTGAAGACTGAAAAGGTAGGACAAAACCCCTCTCCTCTGCATCCCCCTGTCTGTGACGGACTGCTTCGTGGCACACCTCTGTCCTCCCCCCACCGACGGCGAGGTGCCCCGCAGCCCGACTGGCACGCACCCGCCCTCCCGCACCCCGCGCAGCTCCCGGCACGCGGTGCCAGCGCCAGGCTGCGGGTGTGCGCGGGCCGTCCCGCAGCGCCGCCGGGAGGCGTCGGCGGGGACGCGGGCTCCTTCCGTGGGGGACGAGGGGCGCCGACGGCTCGGCGTGCGCTGCGCGACGGGCCCCGACGTGCGGGGCGTGCGGCGGCGGGCGGGGCCTCCGGGCCTCCCGAGGGCGGGGGGTTGGTGGGGGTGGGGGGCTCGGAGCTGTGCTATTCCTGCGGGTCGGGCCGCCGGTGTGCCGAGCGGTGACATGCAGGAGGGGCGCCGAGCGGAGCTGTGCGCTTTCCTTCCCCGCGTCGGCGTAGCGGAGGGTGCTTCCCCGACGAATGCCCACCGTCGCGCTTTGGGGGAGGGCGGGCGCTGTGCCGGCATCCTGCCCTGCCCGCGCATTGAGGGCTCGGGCCCGCGGCTGCCGGCGGGGTGCCCGAGGCACCGGCAAGGTGAGCGGTGCCGGGTGGCCCGGAGCTCTCTGCTGGTATCGCGTCGTCTGTGCGTGCCGCTCCCCGAGCAGCGCCGCTGGGAAAACGCGCTGACGGAGCGTCCTGCGAGTGTCGGCAGGGCCGAGGTGTCGGGGAAGAAGTCACCTTTCCTTAGGGCCCGTCTGTGCTGCTTTCTCGTTTCGGAGGTGTCGAAGGTTTTGTAGGGTCCAAGTCGACTTTCTAGGATTGGATTTGCGTGTTTGTGACATGAGCTATCAGTAAAAATCCGAATATATATATATGTATATATATATATATATATTTCAAGGGCTTGCATTCAAGACAGGAAATAACATGACTTTCTCATTGTGTGCGTGTTATTGCTTTTAACGTAGCGTATCTGCGGATGAATTTGAATGAGCCTTTTTGACCTTGTCTAAACGCGGACGAGAAAAAGAGACAAATGGATGTAATTCATACGTGTACGTTTCCACTTTTATTTATGGCAGGTTCTTTTCACCGTGAAAAGGTGTCAGAAAGTCTCCCGCTCCCTCTATTAACTTAGTACAGTAGGCATTTGCTTTTGTTGCCAATGGTCTTCAAATTGCAGCTCTCTAATCTGTTTTAACTATCTAGATAAATTGCCCTAATCCAGTCCTCACAATGGCCGTGGTTAAGGAGTCAGAGCCGTTTGATTGGATTCAGTGGCTGCCTGGAATGTGGGAGGTACTGCCCTTTTGCAACCCCCTTAGCCTTTTAATCTTCCAGCCAAATGTTCACATTCAACAATTTTGTTTAGCTGGCAATCTGAACATTGCAGTATCTCAAAGGCTGCTGTCATGGCAACAGAGATTAGAGAGCGGTGTGGTTTCTCCCGTTTTTGTGTTCTTTTTCCCTCTCGGGTCACACGGGAGACCGCACGAAGGATACACAAACGTGTGGGACGCCGCGCAGTGCACTGCTTATCATTATGGGGTTTTTTTGTTTGTTTGTTTTTGTTCTCGCTTTGGCTGGAGTTGGGTATGCATCACTTGCACAAAGCACCTTGTATCCGGAGATATATAGTTTTCAAGCCTGCATGTTAAAAATCAATTTCCATTTATCGTCACGTTGTGAAAGGCATGTCTCATGAATTTGGATGTGTCCTGCTAGACAGAAAGGAGTTAATGCCCGCTGGGTCAAAATCCAAAGGTTTTTGTATGTGGTGTGAAAGACAATGCTGCATTTGTTTACTATTTGTGAAAAGCTTGGAGCGGATTCCCAGGACTTGTAGTCACTGTTTAGTTTTCACAGCGTGCTTCAGTGTCTATTTTTGGTCTATTTATTCTGTTTCCTTGCTGCGGAAAGTCGTGTAAAACATCATAAATTGATCTTACGAAGCCTAATTAAATCAGTGACTGTGTTCTGCTGGCTTTTTCTTTTTTTTTTTTTTCTTTTTTTTTCTTTTTTTTTTTTCTTTTTTTTTTCTTTTTTTCTTTTTCTTCTTTTAATGCAGAAACCAAACCGCAAGTATGTTGTAAAAGTTGCCACTCCCCTGCTATGTGGATAAAGTCAAAGCATGCTGTAATTCTCAGATGTTTGAGCTATATTCGTGCAGCCCATTCTGTGGTTAAGCCACCGGTGACATGTCTGAATAAGTAGCTTTGACAGGTAGGCTAACCACTCCTCAGGTTCCTGGTGTTAAAACCTGTCTCCATTTTCCATCCCTTATCCTCCACGCGCTGCCATTTTTAGCACAGTTACTGTCTGTCAGCGAGAACAAATCTTCCTCTTTTTAGCTGCCTTTCCGTATTTCTAACAGCTGCTACATTGTTTATCTACAGGCATTTACTTTGTCTGCGTTTCGGGAGGACTGCAGCAGTCACAGTTTAACTGAGATACGAGTTGTATTTGGCACGTAGAGATCCGTGTGCTTAGGTGAAGGTTATGCAGAGAATCTGGAGCTGTGGCCCGAGGTGCTGAGCTGCAGCTTGTAACTGGATGCTTGGTGACACTCAGGAGTGAATGTCCCTCTTGTATGGCATATTGCTTCTAGTTTGGTTGTGTAAAGGAGATGAACGCTCTGGCTGGCGTTGTCTGTTTTGCCTTGGCGTTTTGTGGCAGGACTGGGGTTGAGCCATGCTTCATCAGGAGGCCTTGTGATTTGTGCCCGCTGATGTAAATCATTTAAGTGCACGCTTTGATTAACGATGTGACAGAGATATGCTTTTCATGTACTGTCCTGGCTGGCCTTGGATGTAGCTTATTCACTGTGAAATAAAAGGGCAAGCGGGTCACCCGCTTCAATTAAAGAACAAAGTCTATTGTTGTTTGACAGCAAACTGTTTTGAAAGCTGCACCGGGGATCTGGCTGTTGCGGAGCAATAAGGCCGGCGCCCGCAGTGGTGTGGCTGGGTCCTGCTGGGCCTGGCGGGCCGGGCATGGGGCTGGAGGCAGCACTGTGAGCCTGCAGCCTGGCGGGGAGCTGCTGGGAAAGCACCTCTCTTCAGCATCGGTAATTTTACAATTTTAATAACTTCATAAATACCCAGTAAAAGGGAAGGGATTGATTATCCAGATGTCACGAGGTTAACCGTGTTCTCAGCGTTAAAGGAGCTTGCTGCAAGACTGTTCTAATTATAGCTATATAAAGACTTGTTTTTCCAAAGTAGCGTTTTATAGTCCAATAAATGAAATGTATGTTAAAAGTGCTAAGCAAAATCTTCTGTAACCACAGAGGTGTTCAATAACTGGATTCAAGTAACATGGAAAGTACCATCTGTTCCTAGTTTCCAGCCTAAAGACAGGAACCAAGTGGTTGACATTTGCTCATATTTTTGAGGCTCTTTTCTTTATTATTATTATTATTATTGTTATTATTATTTTAAAAAAATGTTCATCTGGCTCTTTATGGAAGCCCTGTAAGATGCAGTAATACAGGAGAGGCTGTGAAAACACGTGTTCATACAGACAGTTAACCGGTTCTGCTTTCATGTAAAGAGATTTCCAGAAGCTCAGTCACTGAAAGATTCCTAATAGGGAATCACCTCCCACAGGCAAACACAATAAGGGTCAGATCCTGAAAGGCCTCGCTGTTTAGATAGAACCTGAACGATTCTGTTTTTCCTGAGGAAGGAGGAGGGGCAATAAATAATGGTAATAAAAAGATGACTCTCAAAAGGCAACTTTAGCAAGCTCTTATCAGCTAACTAATTATGTGTGGTAAAACCACTGACAAAAGTTTTCCATGCACGAGCTGTTGATGGCAGGAAAGCTACTCTTTTATAGATATCTGGAGTCCTGTGCTGTTTGGTGATAGGATTCCTGTCTGCAGCCTAAGCGCTGGATAAAGCACCATCCGGCTTTTGTTTGGCCCTTCCACTGAAGCTAATAACCGGTCTTGTGCCACCCATGATAAAGAAGGTTATCTGTTCCTGCTCTGACAGGAGGCAGGCAGTTTGGTAGCGGGCTGTGGGCACCCCTGTGCGGTGCTGGCCAGACCCCTGGCTTTACTCTGCGGCATGTTGTGCCTTCCCACAAGGGCTTGGTCTCTGGGATATTTGCTTGTTGATGATGGCACGAGTCAAGGTCTTCTTGCATGCTCAAACTCATGTGGCGGGTGTATAAGAAGCAGTGGCGGTGTTTCTCAGGCTTGCTGTCATTGATGCCTGTGGGAGAGCCTGGGCTGCTCTCTGTTAACTGGACATGTACTATGCATGTCGAATAAACACCGTGTCCCTGGTTTGCTGTGCCATCCCTGCAGTCCGCATTTGTATGGGCAGCCTGAATGTGGTTACATCAGTGACAGCAGTACTCCTCCTGTGGTTGCTTTGTGAAGCAGTTGTATTAAACATAACTGTTTTGAAAAAATAAAGAAAGTAAAGGATAATGAAAATTAGGGAGGGCACTGTTGATAGTAGGTGGCAGTGTGGAATATACTGGTACCCCCTGCATGTTGAAAACTTGCCATCCACAGGGCTCTTATGCACTGTCCTTACGGACTGCTGAAGATGCCCAGAAGATCCATCATCATGCTTGGCTCTGGCATACCCAGTGCTGGCTGGTCCCAGCATGCTGCCTTTGCTTTCTGACCTTGCCATGCTCTGAATGCTAAGTCACCAGACCTTGGGACACCTTGGGGCTTTGTTGGCTGCCCAGGCTGCTCCAGAGTTGAGACGTGGGTTGCCTGCTAGGTAGGTTAGCACCCATGGGACGGACTGGGGAGCAATGGATGGAAATGCTGCTGAGATGGTGCCAGGTGCAATGCTAATACCCTTTTCTCCCTCCCAAACTAGTAGGATTGCATGAGTTCCAAAACAACACATGAGGTTAAAGGCCACAAAACAGGGTCTGTGCAGCAGTAGGTCAGAATGACCTTTCTGAGCAGAAGGTGCACGATATCTGAGCAAAAGCTTTGTCAGGAGGGTGTTTGTGGGAACACCAGTGTTCTTCTGCTATCAGAACTACTACTTTTGCCTGCATTTTTGATAAATTCCCTATTGTGTGTTCCCATCACCCACTGCTGGAGACAGATTGTCTCACTTTGCTTGGTGTTGTAGTTGCTGGATGTTCTGTGTTTCTCAGAACACTCTGTTTTTGGATTGTCTGTCAGCTGTGAGTGGTAGATTTATCCTGTTGTTCACGAGTAAGACTGCAGACTAAACTATGTCTTTGTCTGTCTTGCTCTGAACTTCATACAGGGCATCAGCAACCAGGTTATACTTTACTTGGTGCGGTTCACACTGTGCTGACTTCACATAGTTCTTACGTAGCGTTTGAATGTACATTATGCATGTCACTGCATTTCCTGAAAGGACTGAAAGGTTATCTGACTTCTCAGTTGTTCTTTATTGCCTGCAATAGAAATACATCCTCTCATGGGCCCTCGGGTGGTGGTCATATCCATGGATGCAGTGACTTTGTTTGCAGGGATGGCCATGGTTTTGCTAAACCCTTATGTTTCTGTAGTTAAACTTGCACATCAAGGTGCTATTTTTATTTCTTAATAACAATCACAGGGAAAATACCCATTAAAAATAATATATATATATATATATATATAAATAAATCTAGTCTGCACATAACATTCCCCATTTGGTGAAAGACAGTGTAATGCTGGTATGTGAAAATTTCTGAGTATGATGTAATGGCAAAATATAAATAGCTCTTTACAATTTACAGAGCTTGTATATGTTTCTTTTTTTCTTCAGTCTGGCAAACTTTTTCCCTTGCCACACTAGCATGTTTCTGCTCCAGCACTTCTGTGTTGCAGCGCTTAACTGAACAGTGTAGCAGTACAAGCTTTCACTTTTTAATTTGTTTAAAAATATGCTTGAAATGAGATAATTCAAATAAAAATTACAGCTTTTGCAGCAGAACTTGAGGAGCTTTCTTAATGTGAGATTTTAAATTTGCAGATTATTTTTTTTAAAATTATTATTATTTTTTTTTTTTTTAAATTGTGTTCATAAATTAAAACCAGAGCTTACTGTGGGCTCTAAGTAGCCATTTGGGCAAATGTGAAGTTTAAACTGTGACTTGGAGCTGTGTTGTAGCCAGGGTTTCAATAAGCACTCCCTGTTGCATTTCGTCTTAATTCTGACAAAGTGGTCTTGGCAATTGAAACAGAAACATGTGGATGAAAGTCTGTGAAGCTATTCAGAGTGACTTGACTGGCAAGCAAGTTCTTTGTAGTGTTTTTCATCTTTTTGAGAAAGCAGAAAGAAAATTCAAGGGAGTAGAAATGGTTTCTTCTTGTGACCCTGTGCACGTGTACACAGACGCATTCTCTGTGCTTATAAACAGGACTCTTTGGATAATGAGATCTGAAGGAGTAGGGTAAGCTGCAGGGAATGAGATAGGATTGAGGACTGCATAGCATGTTGTTCTTCTGCTTGAAGTGTTTGATTACCGAGAAAGGTTTGATATGTCAATTTTTCTGGTAGGCTAGCACATACTGATAAATCTTGGCTTCTCTGCCATCTCCCTGTAGTGTCCATTGAGGCTGTTCAGAGAAAACTCATAGAGAATTTAAATTTGATGTTCTTTTTACTTTTTCCTAGTAAATTTTGAAGTCAAGAAGCTCAGTGTTGAATTGCGTCCTTGCCCACAAGCCTTCCTCAACCATTATGACTTAACAGTCTTTAGAAATAATGAGTGCTGAAAACCTGGTTCCCCTCTCACCCCTGTCTTCCTTCTCCAGTTTTTGATTTGTCCTAGCCTAAGTCTTATTCCCAGGCACAAACCCAGCTTTGCTGAGGTGATTCAGTCTCCTGAGAATCTCTGCTGTCAAGTAATAACGTAGGAAAAATGTGCCCATGGGGATATTTGAAGCATATGCCAATAGTTGTGCACGAATGTAATTTATTGCAGTCAGAAGAGAGAACTAAAATCTATTGATTGTGGTTACTTGTTGTTTGCAGAGCACTGATATTCTGGTTGCTGAATTGTCTTGTCATGTTAACCAGCAAGCAGATGGCATTATGCCACAGACGCATATTTTACTTCAAGGAACTATGGAGGTTTTGATGTGTTGTTTTTTGGTTTTTTTTTTTTTTGCTTTTTTTCTCCCCCCTCTTATTTCCCCTGTGGCTTCTTTTTATTGAAGAGTAACACGAGAAGACCTGGTAGCAATTTTATTGCTTTCCCATAACAGTTTGAAATAATAGCTTGGTCTTTGGTTGCCAGTCAAGTTTCTACTAGTCAGCTTTTTTGTCATGTGGCAGTGTCGTATAAATAGCATATTTGCAGTTTGTCCTCAGTAACTGGCTGTTTCTTATGCTTCAATTAGCAATGGAAGACCGAGCTCCAATTGGTCGCACTTTCCTAAACTCCTCAAACTCACCCTCTGTCATTCTGATTTTGACAACAGCTGGCTTCTCACAGTTTTGGGTTCTTGTTTTGTTTTGTTTTGTTTCGTGTTATCTTTGGAGTTAATTTAGGGCTCTGTTATATCCACTGCCTATCATGAATTTGCACACTCGAATGCCATCGCCTTCCCTGGTGGGTTTTAGTGATCCTGTTTTGAACTGTGGCAGAAATCATTCTCTGTATTCCCATAGGCGATCATTAGACAAACACTGGTTTTATGATTTTCATTGCTTCTTTCAACCATTAAGAAGAGTTGAAAGCCAGTTGTAATCTCTGTTCTCACAGCTCGCGGGGCCAGACCAAATTATTTTTGGATTTCCTGTTACCTCCTTGGCCTGATTTATGCAGATGGCTCATGTTAAAAGCAACAATAATGTTTGAATTGGAAGAGTTTGGTCTTCATTCTTCATGGAGAACTGTTTATTTGTGTGTGGTTTGCCACACTACATGGATAGCGCTATCAAATCTGTCCTTTATTATAGGCTTGCAGCAGCAGAGTAATGGCAGTAGTTGAATGTCTCAGAGTTTCATGTTCTTGCCAATTCTTTTTTGAAGAAGGAGAATGGAACTAGATCTGTATCTCCGCAGTAAAAGGTAATGGTTAGAAGGAAATGCAATTAGAAGTAGGCCTCATTTCTCAAGTCAACCCTGTTTTGCTGCAAGAAAGAAATTTCAAATGTGATTTAGTAAATACCGAGGGAGTTGTTCGGTTGGCTTATACTGAAGATACAGATCTAATACTCCAGAGGTATGCTGGCTGTATCGAGCGTGTTTGACGTGAAATCTTACCAGTTACTTTTTGCCCAGGGTTTAATGATAGGCAGCGTACGTTGAATTGGTTCCTGGAATTTGAAGGAAACATTTTGTTGTAAGACAAGGTGTAGTGTTACACGATCCTTTTATAAGGATAGGATTGTATAAATGTATGCATATGTTTATAAATAAATACAAACATATTTGTGCTTGTATGTGTGTACATATGTGTGTGAGTATAGGGTGTGTGCATGCACACATCCATGAAGAAAATCTACTTTTTTAATAAAAACAGCAGCTGAGTTTTGGCTGGTATTCTTTATTTACATTTCTTGTCCAGATCCCATAATAGGCTTTCCTGTGACATTGCACCAGATGCCGTACATTGAAGGAGAAAGCTAACAGCTATTTCCTTTATGGCATCGGTACATTTTCCTTTACGCTTTAATTTTTATACACTCCTCTAACCTTTCCTAGTCACCTCTTAAAAGGAGTTTTTCCTTTTGCCTCTGATGTATCTGTCTACAGGTTTCTGTGCTATTGCCCACTTTAAAAATACGAAAACTTAGTTCATTTATTTATTTTCTTTCTTCTGTTAAGAGCTTATTGCTTTGACTCTTGCTCAACTCAGCTGAGAAGTCATTACATTATGCCTGGGTGAGCCCTGCCTGAGATGAGTCCAGGTTACAAAACAGAGCCCACTATGACCAATTTGATTCTTCCTGTAGCAACCCGAGTCACTGCGTGATTTGTATTTTATTTTTTGCCCACCACCTGCATTGGTATTTTTTCATTCTTACTCTTTCCTTCCTCATCTCTCTGAAAATAAGAGCTTCATGTCTGTGGGCTGTTATTGCTGAGATATGACTGAGAATTGCACGCAGTACAGTGAAGCACATTCATTTTCAGCTAGTACCCGTTTATTGCCTTGAGCATTGTAAATCTGTCAGCTCTTCACGATGCTTTCACCTCTTTCTTCATTTGCTCCAGCTTCTAGTTTGACAATGTTCCCCTGAGGCAGAATTTTAATCTGCTTCCAATTAGTTGCAAAATGTGACTCAAATTTCCACATTATGGCTGCTGTTTTACTTGCATGCACACATCTAGAAACAAATTAATGCTCTTGAATATTTATTTTTGATCCTTAAGATTTACTCTGGGAGGAGAACTTGCCAAGTATGCTTGAAGTACCTCCAAGATTCACCTTTTTAACTTAAATTGTAATATATATTTTAGACTTAAAATGCCTCTTTCTGCTTAATATTTACAAAACCTTTTCAGCTGATTTGTAATTATTTGAAGATGCATCACATATGGATAAGTTCTAAATATGGACAAAGCTTACAAGTAATGCTAAAAATACCTTGTGATTGCTATGCCAAATCAGGATGTGAGGGTTTGGGTTGTGTTTGTTTGTTGTTGTTTTTTCTATTTTTTGCAGAGCTAGCACAACAGATTTTATTTTTGTCTTTTCTTAGTTTTGCGGGCTAAACGTATTCATTTGCCACATATTGAAAACCACCTATTATTCACAACTCCATTAGTGATTGTCATTTGTTGAAAGGGTGAGAGTCTGAGCTCCATTTGGTCGGTAGTGGCTCTTCATAGATACAGCTAATTATGATCTGTGAGCATGCTTCATTCAGTAGGTGTCTTCACTGGAGCCCAAGTGCGTTACATGGTACGGCTTTAAAACTCTTGCATAAATGGAGTTTTCAGGATTCTTGGGTAATGTTTGTGCTCCCATTAGCAGGAACGTGGCTTTTGCAGTTCTGTTCACTGGGGAAGTAAATTATTGAGTGGAAAGTCTTAAGATCGCTGTGGGATGGACTGGAATCTAAACCCTGCTGGAAGGGTAAACCTCAGTCCTTCTTTGGGCAAAGCCAACGTGAGAAGCTCCACAACAATTCTGCTTGATTACCCTCCTGCCTGGCTGCCTTATGTCTTTGGTTGCCTGCGTGGAGAAACACAATGTATTCAATTCAAACACACCGGTAGCTAAATTTATAGGTGCAAATCTTTAGTAGAGCTTAGCACTCTGCAGCTTGGCAGATTGATGTCAGCAGCCGTAATAGACTTTAAATAGGCTTTTGGAATTTCATTGGGGGTATATTGCTGAAGTTGATATTGCTAAGTGCCTGTCATTTCTAAATGAGATTTGCACCTGTAAATTTAGCTGTTCATTTGTAGTAATTCACTTACCCATATACAGATTTCTTTTAACGTTTCACTGTCTTTACCATCCCACACTGGGGCTGCAGCCTGCTGGCTGCATGAACATCTGAATGGAGTTGAACATGTGTGCATAGTGTTTGCGTTCACGGTTTCTGAGTGTTTTCAGTCAAGGACAGAAATGTAAAAGCAAAAGATAGGGGATAATGACCTTGATGTTATTCTGTGCTTTCTTGGGTCAGAAATGACTCTTAACTGCATAGATGAGAAGCCCAGCATGTTATTTATTTCTCTAAAGGTTTCACTTCCTCTGGTGGACTCCTGTGATTCACAACATCATTTCATGAGGAAACAGCATTTGCAAACACTGTGAAATGCTGCAGCAGTGTGACTTTTTTTTTTTCCCCTCACATCATATTCTTTGAGGTTCATCTCTGCATTCAAGATGAACTGCAATTCCTGTGATTATCAGCTGTTGAGGAAAGGGTGCACAGATAATTGAAGCCAAAGTGTGTTGCCTGCATTTGTAGCTTACACTAGTGGACTTAAAGGCATTGAAGTCCACTACTGTACCCAGTATACCACATAGAAAACACCCCCTGTGCCCAAAGGTATGTACATATGCATGCGTGCATACACTCTCACCTTATTAATTTTTCGGGCAAAATCCACAGTGCTTTTGAGAAGCATTAAATGCTTTTGTTGATAGCTTATAGTTTTATAAACTCCAAATGAGCTTATTGCCTTTTAACCAGCACTAAATAATGGAAGAACCTATGAGCCTCAACATTGGATAGCAGCCAAATAGCCAAAGGCTGGGGGGGGGGGGAAGGGGAGAAGAGGGAAGGAGGAAATGAATGGTTTAATTGTAGAGCAAATCATTTGTTTACAGATTAAGACCTATTTGGCAGCCAAATCCTACGGACAAGGAGTTGAAAGAGCGAGTAACTAAGGTACAGGAAATGAGCTCTATGTTTTGTGTCTAAGTCCTGCTATTTTTCACTTCCTCCCAAAGAAGAAGAGGCAAGGAGGAAGAAGTTAACAGCAGCGGCTGCTGAGCATGGTGCACATATTTAGTAGGGAGAGAAGGGTGGGAGAAGGGAGCGTTGGTGTGCTTTGCACTCTGACAGCAACCCGACGGCTTGAGCTCCTTCCAGCTAAGGGGGCACCTGTTGGTGGCAACAGGGCCTGCCCTAATTTGTTTTCTGCCTGAACAGGGGGGTTGGAATGCCCTGTTAATCTCAGAACATGTCATGCATTTACCTGAAGCCCTTTCCTTGAAATGCACCTGAGCATCCTCACAATTATTATCTTTTTTTTTTTTTTTTTTTCTTTTTCCTTCTGAGAGAGTTGTTTTTTTTTAAAACATTTATTTAATTTTTTTTTTTTTTAATAGGCCTTAGTTTCAGTATTGTCATTAATTAGCAGGTGGTTCAGATGGTTCAAAAGTGCTCGCGTTTCCCAATGTGCTGTTGTATGGCATTTTTTCAGAGTACCCAGGAGCTGGTACCCTGCATATTTCAAGATGCCAGTTTCATGGGTCATTGCTTTAAAGATCAAAAAGTCAAGAAAGTGCTAAAGCACAAGTGAAGCAACTTCTGCTGTTAAAGGCTGGTTAAGGTTTTCTATTGGGACTTCCTAGTTGTTGCTTTTTTTTCCAGTGAATTGCAGACTTTCAATGCTTTTACCTTTTGAGCTGAATTTTCTCTGACTTCTTTACTGTAATTTCCCCACCATCACAGCCATGAAAATTAATTTGGAAAGTTTGAACGTGGAAAATGTATGTTAGAAAGCAAACCCTCGAGTCAAAGAAAACATTCTGCTTTTGTATGGAACATCACTGCTACCAAAGGAGACAAAGTCTTGTGAGAAGATTTGCCATGATTGTTCATGTGAAAATCGGTTTCGATTTGATGACCTCATGAACAGTCTGAAGGGGCCTATATATGCTTGGCTACAAGTATGTTATTTTCCATCCTCAGCTCCTGCAGTAACTTAGTGTGAGAGAAGGAGTGGGCTTAGAGGAGCTTGGCAAGTTGTGTTTGGTGATTTAAAGCCATTATAAAATGCCATTTTAGTTTGATTCCCTAAGTATGATAATGTAGGCGGTGAGGTGTTAGTCTTTCTGACTCACAGCAAGTTCATGTAAAGGAAAAACAAGGGATCTGGGCAAAGACTCGCTTGCCAGTTGTTCATGTCTGAAATGCAGCAAAGGATTTCACTGGAAAGAAACAGGAAAATTTTCAGTGTCTGTTATGCTGAATAATTGCAAGAGGAAAGGAAAAAAGTTAAATGAGCTTTAGGTGTGGCCTTTTTTTTAGTGCTTGGCACAGCAGTTGATTGTTTCTTATAGTGTTATTCTTTTTGCTTACATATAAGCAAGTATAAATCATAGAAAGTGGCTTGGGTTGGAAGGGACTTCAAAGATCAGGAGGCTTTAACCCCCCTGCCACAGGCAGGGCCACCAACCTCCACAGTTCATACCAGCCCAGGCTGCCCAGGGCCCCATCCAGCCTGGCCTTGAACACCTCCAGGGACAGATGGGGCATCCACAGCCTCTGTGGGCAGCTGTTCCAGCATCTCACCACTCTCTGAGTAAAGAACTTCCCTCTGAAAAGAGCAGTGCCAATAGCTTGTGCTATTAAACTTGATCCTGACAAACTGTAGTCTACCGTGTAGTAACCGTAGGAGTACTACTCTTCTCAACAAAACATTATTTTTCACTGCATTAATTTCTGCTGGATTTCCTTACCCCCAAAAAAATGAGAGTGCACGCAGCTTGTTTGAGGGTAACAGTCCATTGCACCCATTGCATTTAGGGGTGAAATCTGCTTGCTTGGGAGTGAGCATCAATGTCTCTGCGAGGTTATGGGTGAAGTCTCATAAATCCTCATGACCAAGTTACTCATTTGTTCTGTGGGTGGATGAGGCTCAGCTGTCCATGGACTGCTTCACCCCAGGCTATGACCTGTTGTTTTGACCAACGTGAAGTCAGGCTTACTGAGCTTTTCTCTCTCCATAGTGAAGT
This sequence comes from Excalfactoria chinensis, assembly GCF_039878825.1. Lineage (NCBI taxonomy): Eukaryota > Metazoa > Chordata > Aves > Galliformes > Phasianidae > Excalfactoria > Excalfactoria chinensis. Next base: position 74,169,765 of record NC_092857.1, on the reverse strand, counting down.
CAAACCCAGTCATTAAGCAGCATTGCCCCAGATGTGTGCCTCAGTGAATTCAAAAGTAAAACTGCCTTCTAAATCAGCAGTTTGAGCCGAGGAATATTACTTCATCTCAGAATTTTGGAAGATTTCGTATCAGCTCATTTTCATTTTTTATACTGGAAGACAAAGGTCTGGTAAAATTATGAGAAACACAAAGTCGCTAATGGGATTTGAACTCACTGAGGTAAAAATAGCTGGGGAATAATATTTATAGTGGCATAAGAGCTCCTCTGCTGTGTGATTAGATTTAACAACTTATAATTCTTCCAAGAAAAGACTGACAAATTTAATACTGCTTCCAGAATTGAATGAGGGATGAGAGGAGGAAGCCAGCTTAAACCACTTGAATTTTTTCAGGATCTTCCAGGAACTTAACCTTTCATGAGTTTAAATACAGAAGTCAAGAGTACATCTTTTCTCTGTCCTGTTTGCCCTTCCACTGTCTGGCCCTTGGGTGCTTTTGTTCAGATCTTGCCTCTGTTGCATAAAGAAGCCACTGTCCTTACTTGCTCTTGAAACCAATTCTTGGATGAGGACTATGATTCCTGTGCTGTTCATTGCCATAGGTTCAGAAGTTTCAGTGCTTTATCTTAGAGGAGGTCATCCAATCTGGATACTGGGGGTCAGTATGCCACGTTTTTCAGATTTCTTGGCTAACTGGTTTTATCCATTGCTAAATTTGTAAAGCATTACCTGAAAAAACAAAGTTGTGAGCTGGAAGGAATCGTTAGTTATTTTGAAATTAATTGATTCTCCTTTTAAATTACATTTTCTCTTAAAATTAAGTGCACTTCTCACTTGAGGGCTGAATTACTGCATTAGTTGTGTAGGGTGTGTAAGAGCAGAGCATCCTTACTGGTTCATTGAGTAGGGAAACATAATTTCTTTGCTTTGGTTCAAGACAGGCAGCACTGAGAAGAGCTGGTACTTCCAAGATCAAATCCTATTACAGCGCTGTAGAAATTCTTTGCTAGCTTTATCAGTTTGCCACTGTGGAAGTGGGATGCGGTAAATCTTGTTTTCTTGACTTAAAGCCACAGAAAGTCACATTTTTTCTGAGTCCTTTTGCAAGAGATTTTGCGCAGCTCTATTAGAAAAGAATGCCTGCAAATTTGTCTTGGCCTTACAGAGCCTTTGCATCTGGATGTATAGTGAGCGAATCTGTGAGCCAGGCGTGAATGGAGCAGTGCCAGGACAGAACTGAGAGCTGACTGCCAGAGCATGCCTCAGCCTGCTAGTATCAGTGGAACAGTTCTGTTAGCTTTCTGAAAACTGAACTGGAACTGTGATCTCAACTCTGATGGGGTTCTTATTGCATTTGCCCAGGATATCGTCAGCGCCCATGGATCGCTGATGGATGCTTTCTCACATTTACTCCTGTTTTGGAGGCTTTCTTCTGTGTGTGAGGGAGCCCAAGAAGTCTGGGTGGTTCCGATAGCATGCTTATTCAAACATAGCATCCTCCTTGTTTGAAATGAAAAGCGACTGTGTGTGTAGTTATGTGGGCAGTTTGCTGGTGATTAGTGAGGTGGGGCACGTTGTGAAGAGCTGCCTTTGACACCCCCTGTTGGGTCTGGCTCAACCCTGAGAAGGTCCCAAGTATATTTGAGCACTGATATTGACGCCTCCAATCTCCTGATTAACCAGAGGAATTCATTAAACAGAGACAACAAAAATAAATAAAAACGAGCACTTAGCATCTTTCTTTTAGAAGGCCACCATGACTTTGTGTTTAACTCTTTCTCCATCCGCCAGATCAATGATCACTCTTACCTTGGCTTGCATCTGGGTGACAGTAATTCCTCGTGGTATAATCTCTCATGGAAGTGCCTTTTTCACTTCTTTCTTTCTTTCTTGTTTTCCCATCTTGTGCCATATTCAGCATTACCAGAAGAGGTGGAAAATGAGCAGAAACTTTTCCCTTAAGGCTCTCATGTTGGTTTGACAGATTGCATATGTAACCAGATCTCTTGTTCCCTGCTGTAGTCTTGTCACTTTTCTCTCTGCTTTCTGTGGATTTATCAGCCAGTTACTGAGGAAAATATTTCCAAACTGATAGGAAGATGTGTTATGAAACTACAAAATCGTAGCAATGTTTCCAGGGGAGGCTGTGTGTCTGGAACACTTCTTTTATGGCTTTTGTTCTATTGAGGGAATTAAGTATCTTTTGTTAGCCTGAAGTGACAGTGACTTTGGAAACATGAGTGTGAAATCTTTTATCACCCTGTCTTGGAAGTGTCCATACAGACTTTCTCCTTATCAGATCTCCATATAAGATCTCCTTATCTTATTACTGCTTGTAATAACAAGCAGTGGGGAAGATGGAGCTTTGGGGCACAGTAGTAGGAGTGGAAAGGAATCGCTTCATGGGAGAGAACTGTGCTCATGTGGGATGAGAACTCACCTACTGTTCTTTTGAGATAGCTCTTTTTTGGGGAAGATGTTAAAATCACATCTGGGGGGATTTTTCTTGCCTTACATGCCTGCATGCTTGCCACCAGGCTTTCAGAAGCTCATCTTCCAGTCTTGTAGATTGTTTTTGAGCTGGCATAATGCAGAAACAGTCTTGTCTGTACAGCACTCTTTAGTGCTGAATAGTCTTTTGGGGATCTATTATCAGCCTGCTGGTTGTCCAGTATACCAGGTATAATAGATAGCTAGGGTAAGCTGTGCTGAGAGGTGATCGTATGAATCGTTGTTTGGGTGGTTTAATTTGCTAGACTCTCTGCTTTTGTGGCAAATCTGTGTGGTGGCCAGGTGAGGTGGTAGTGGAAATGGGATATTGTTCTGCTCTTCATGTGGAGCATTAGCTGACTTCTAAGAGCTATCCCGTGATGAGCATATAAAAAGTAACACGTCTTCAGAGGGAAAGGCAATGCAAGGGAGTATAAGCCATCTGATAGTCATGGAGGTGAGCAAAACTGAGGAATCTTCTTGTTTTGTTTTGTTTTCCCTTTCTCTGGCCATACCCACACTACAGTGTTGCACATACCATATGTCACAATGTATGGTAGATTCTTAGTATCTAGTGTCCCTCAATGAACATGTAGTTCCTTTTTGATACCTTTTCACACTGCAGATAAACAGATGATAATAACATATACCAGAGGGTTGGTTTTAATTTTAGTATCACTGTGTTCTCCTGTAGATGCTTATGCTTGTTCTAACTTGGATTTCAATTTCATTCCAGAGAGGAGAGGCTAACAAGCTCAAGGGATGTGTATTGGCAGCCACTTACACATCAGTACAGAGAGGTGAAAGCAAACCTCCATGTTCCCTGGCTAATTGTTGTTGACCTCTGGTAGAATTCTTAATGTTTTAAACCAACACTAACTCCTTCTCTGCTCTGGAACTTCCTCTTCCAAATGTTTGCATGCAGGTATCTTGGCAGTTACCACAATTATGACACGTGCCATTTTCAGGGCTATAGCTTGAATGACCTGACCTCAAAAACATGCCCTGGGTATTTCTAGAGAGAGAAAATATATGAGGCACATCAGCACCCCGATGCCAAATGAACATCAAGACTGTTTTGCTTTTTGTCTAACCTAATTAAAGATCTGAAGAGATGTGTTAATAAGCCACTGGTATGTACGGTGCAGAGACCTGCGCGTTGTTTCTTCCCTGTAACTTGAGCTTGACTAAGTGTGTGCAAGTGGAGGAAATACTTGGCTGTGATGGCTGCGGCTGTAAATCATGTGTGTTTGGAAAGTGAAGGCTATATTTGGCATTCCCACAAAGTCTGTGACTAAACTTAACATTGCCTTTGATTGTCAAATCAAAGTTCAGTGAAGTGGTGTTTGTTCCCAAGGTGTTAACCTTCTGAAAAGCCACTGTATATCAGTTGGCGGTGTTTGTAGAGTCAGCATGTTGTTAAATAAACAAGTTAAACAGTAATTGTAACGTGAGCATTGCGATCTCAAAATACAGCTATCTGACCTTTCTAAAGATATAGAGCTTGTGTGCTACTCTGTGCCACTGTTATCATTAATTAGAAACCAAAATCTAATAATGAGAATGTTTGCTCTCTGATGAAGCGAAATGCGCAGATCTCGTCCCTGTTTGTTGCTGCTGTTACAAGGAGTGGTGGTGTAGCAAAATCCTCAGTCGTCGCTGTTAAATAAACGTGTTGCTGATTGGAATTTTGCTCTGCAGATTAGCATTCCTTTGCTGCCGGTATTGCTTTTTCAAGCACGAGGATAGCCTAAAATGGCTCCAGATTGTGATGTATGGCTGCTCTTGTGAAACTGCAGCTGCGAATCTAAAAGAGGATGTAACCATGCAGAATCGCTCTTTTAGATGGTCATTAGCGCTGCATAAGTACAAGCCACTTTTTCAGATAGCATTTAATCTTCACGGTTCTTCTACTAGTATTTGATGGCAATGCCATTTGCCAGGCATTGAATAACAATGAATGCTTTATTGAGGTACAGTATTCTGAACCAGTGCTTTTTAAGCTGTTTAAGTGCTTAATTTTCATTTGACTGTTCCTTTTCATGCCAATGGGAGCGTAGCAGAGGAAGCCCCTACATTCTCTTCTGTTGTGCTGTTGCGATGTGCTGGGCTAAGCTGAAGGCTTATGAGCAGAAGAAGGAAACAGCTTAGTTTGTCCTGTTTGTGCTTCAGTTCTGTTCTTCATTCTCCATCTTACTTAGAGCACAGAACCACAGAATTGTAGGGGCTGGAAAAGACCTTTGGGGATCGTGGAGTCCAACCCCCATATGAGCAAATGACTGGAAAATAAAACCAAAACCAACAAACAAACAAACTGCACAACAAAAAATGCCCATAAAACCCACCAAGCAAAAAACACAGAAAACTTTCTGTGTGATACTGTGATATTGAGGAGAAAGTGAGCCAGCCTCCCTTCCTTCCTTCCAAACAGACAGAAAACCAGATTCCAGGATTCTCTTACTGGAGGAATTAAGTCGCCATTTTTCAGTGCTTGGTTCTTGTGCTCTACTTGCAAGGATCTCAAAGTAGTCGTTAGGAGTTCATCTCTGAAACACGGGGTTTTATATGGTTGACAGCTACAGTTACGATAGCTGATTCTGTGATTCTAAGAACTGTGGTAAGATTTTTCAGCACTCTTAAGCCTACTGCTCGTGTTAGGAGGGAGTCTGAGGGGAAGCCATGCACCCACCGGGTGTGCTTTGCTCTTTTGAATATCTGGCCTGTTGTTTCGATTTGTGAGCTATTCTGAAAATCTGGCATCAGGTCTGCATTTCAAGACATAATTAAATATAGTTTGATAAACTTCATGATACCAAAGGCTTCTCCATTTTATTGACAGTGAAATTGAAACTGGAGGTGTTACTGAAAATGGCTAATGCATTTTCTTATGGAATAGCTCAATTAGAAATAGTTTCTAGAGCCTAAATTCACATAGAAAGAAATACTACTGTTATTTCTAGGTTTTAGAGCCATGAAGTATGAGGGCTGCTCCAGAAGTAAGGCCTCCTGTTTTATTACGTTGGCTCACAACATTAGTAAGAGACAGATCTTGGTGATAGGACAGTAGAGACCGACCCTTCCCACCAGTATTCCATTCCACGTTGTTGCAGTGATTGATGGTAGCAGAGGGCCACTCTGACAGAATGGGGTTAGACACGGAAATGTGGCTGAACTAAAAAGGTGTGTAATTGAATTCTGTGTGTGGAAAACTTGGTTTTGGTCGATGTCCATGGATGCCTGCTGAACGTTCATGGAGATATCAAATGAGCACCGTGAGATGGTGCACTTCAGCAGTGGCAACAGTGACTGTGGCCACCTCTACTGGCGATCTCAGATTTGCATGGACAAGGCATGCAGGCTCTTGTTCATAGCTGGTGAAAATGCACAGATGATGGAGATTACTATGTTGAAAAATAGCGCTTTGTAGCTGAGAATTTGTCCTAAAAATGGTGTCATTGTACTCTTTGTATCTGTTGCAGTTTCCAAAGAAATAAATAGAAGGCAATACTTTCAGAGGGAGCCACATAAATGAACTGCCCTATGGCATGGAAATTAGTGACTTTATTCCATAAACACTGACTGCATTCATTCTTACGTCATCATAGACTCTTCGACATGGTTTGAAATGCGAGTTAATATTCAGATTTTTGGACCCAGAACAGCTTATATTATGTTTGTGTGGGCAGCAGCAACCAAATACTGTGCAGAATTTAATTGTCCTAATGCTAATTTTCAATAGTATGCTATGCATGGTGGTTCCTTTTCAATTATAAACAGTGATGACAGCAAGCGGTCAGTTTGCAGTAGACACAGAACCTAACTGAGTTTTGGTGAGCTTAAATTCCTATTACCTTGCTGTGCAAGAGTGAAGGTTTTCTTTATCGTGCATGTCACAATCGAAGAAGTTTGTGTTGATGTGAGATTTCTTTTTCTTTACGTGTCTGAAGCTCTTTACTTATAGTCAAAGATCCTCCTGCTCCATATCTATCTCAAATGTCTGCTTACACTTCCTCCAGGTTTATTTTTGGTGTCTGTGGTCTTTCTCTATCTACAGACATGGATGTCTTGAGGTATCTTGCATTTGTTTTATTTCTGCTTGGCTGTTAGTCATATTGATTCTCCACTGCTAAAGAAAACTATTGTAAATGCATTTTTAACGTCACAGTAGCAGGACCTGTCACACGTGTGTTCTGTGGGAATGAAACAGACTTTGCAAAACCCGGAAGTCCTACAAAAACACAGACGTTGTATTTCACCTACTTCAAACACAAAAACAAGGGCTAATTAGGTCATTTTAAGTGTCTTGAAAAGAGTGAAATTCCAGAAGCAAATAAAAACAGTGACCAGCAAATCTTACTTCCTCCATTTTTGGTTTCTTAAAATGCTTGCCATAATACTCGATAGTTAGTTTCATTTGTTAATTTTTTCTGAAATTCCTGCTGCTACCTGCCTTTATAAACAATCCCTCCCCAGCTTTCCTATAGTCCCCCTTTGGGTCCTGGAAGGCTGCCATAAGGACTTCTCGGAGCCTTCTCTTTTCCAAGCTGAGAAGCCTCAGCTCTCACAGCCTGTCAGGGGTGGTGTTCCAGCCCTTTGGATACTGGAAGGCTACTTCTGTGCAACTATACTCACCTCCATATTTGGCATTAGTTTGTATTCATTTAAGTTTAAAAACAGTATTAGAGAACGCTGGGAAGACACATTTCATTTTTCAGCCAGCTGAACAACAACAAAAAAAAATCATGGCCTCTTAATAAATCTAACTTATTTTCACCCAGAAGATACATGTGTTGTTCTTTTTTTTCCCTTTATCAGCTGCACTGTGGTTGAATCACATATATACTTATTGATGTGATTATAAAGGCTAGCAATTATGTTCAGAAGATTCCTCTCTGATAAATGTTTTCCCAGGTTTGCTGTTAACCAGCAAGCTTAAAATCACAAAATCATCTCCATATTAGTAATCCCCATGAAATGACAGAGATCAAGTGCAGGAGAACATGCTGGAATTATTAACCTGAGGTTTTTGAAGGTAGCTCCTCACAGCACAGGGTCCTTTTTGGACACACGAGAGACATACATCCATTTTGAACATGTATCAGATAAGATATTCTCTTTGAAAATATACTCTCAAACCATGTCCAGAATGATAAATATATGTATATATTTCTAGCTAGATATGTTTCTAAAATCCTGACAGCTGTTATGCTATGAACAGTAGATTTTTAAGGATCTGTTGTGTATACAGCAGGCTGTGCTTCCAGGCATTGCTTTCACTGCAGGAAAAGGAAAGCAGACACAAGTTAACACAGCAGCACTGATGTACAATGTGGAGTTGTGAAGCACTGGTGTGAGCTCACACCAGTGCATCTCTACAAGCAGCTGCCATCTCCATGGCTGTGTCACCAGAATAGTTGTGTGGGACGACTGTCCCCTTCAGTGCAAACTATAACACACAGAGCATGGTTCCGCTGCTTCAGAAATCAGCCTCACACTGAGCTGTCACATCCCACATGCCCGTGGGTTCCTGGGTAGCTCGATGGCGTGCCAGGATGAGATCCACCAAAACAGAGACAAATCAAGTAGTTTTTTGGCCACATCCAAGCTGTGCTCACCTGAGCAAGTAGACTGGGGTTGACGTCTCTGTGTTCTTGTTCTTTGCTGAGGGGCTGCTCTGCAGTATGAATACAGTACTGGACAAACTTCTTGCCTATGTGGTTATGAACCAGTGACTGCCAGGTTGCCATTCTCCAGCAGGATATGAAACTGCCCAGGCATGAGCAGCTGATGGGGACAAACATCTGGAAGAACAGAGCAAAGAGGGAACTTAGAAAGTGTCTCATCTGTCAGAAAATATGTGTAATCCTGATGTAATTCTCACATGGCAAGCTCTGTGGCAGTAGATCCATCCTGGAAAGTTCCAGCTTCTTATCCATTTGTTCAGAAGTTAATTGCTGGTTATTCCTGAGATAGATAGCTTATGTTGAGGTAACTCTGGAAAGTCTCATAAAGCAAATTCCCTCATCCCTACCATAACTTAAAACACATCATTGGTGGAATTGAATGCATAATATTTGCAGACATGCTGTAAGGCAAGTCATTAGACCCCTGAGTCACATCCAGGCAGAGCCAGTTGATGACTTGACAGGGAGCTGGACTGAGCTCAGAGACTAAGCAGTTGATTTTGCAGTACTGAAAGTGCCAGACACGGACTTGTGTAGGTCTGTCTTGATGTTTGCATTTGTGCAGAGCAGAGCTGCTCCTGTTTGGCCTGTTTTCATACCACTTCCCTTCATTTGCATGGAAGAAGAGTCAGCCTCTAGTTAGCCACCTCACAAGGAAGTCACAGGGAAAGGCACAATTGTGGGATCTTTTCCTACATCTTGGAAGACAGGGAATGAACTTCAAGATGAGTTTATAGTATTTGTACTTCTCGTGCTTGTATAAGATTTTGTTAGTCATTAGTGAGGCAGAGTAAATGGATGCCTGGAGGACTGGCAAATGTGTTCATAACATTAAACAAGTCTGGTTTCTGGTGGGGAGAAAAAACATCAAACTCTTCTGTGCATGGACCTTTCCAAATACCTGAATAATGATTGGGGTTTGTATAATTGATACATTTGGGAGAGGAATGCATAGACGTTGTCGCCTTTATCCATCAAATAGAGTTTTTTCACCCTTTTACAACCTCCCATATGTTAATGAAAAACATTTTCTCAGAAATTGGCTGCTTCACACTTTGTAGCTGATGCCAGCTTTTTTTTTTTTTTTTTTTTTTTTTTTCATGGACCAGTTCAAGGCAAAGTGAAGGGAAAAATGCCTTGTTTTAGTGCGTGAATTACTCTGACAAGCTTTCACATTGCCCCTCCTCTTATTAATATTCTTTTTGATCTGAGCTTGTAAAACAGAGGATTGGCTGTTAATCTCCGGGATCTCAAGGGCTTTTGGCAGTGGCCCATAATTGATGTGTTCACATGGCTGTTGTCTGACTACTAATGATTAGACAGCAGTGTTATCTCCCAGCTAAATCTGTGTGGCGTATAAATCACGCTCGATAAAACGCAGTTTCATTTCTTCATACAATTGGTACATTTCTGTGTAGTCTGACAGGATTGCCAGAGGCATTTCATGGTTCCATGACAGCTCACATTAGGTTTATTTTTTATTTCAGTTGGACAAAATGTTTGTATAAAGTGCACAGAAATGTTTCTTTTTCTTTACAAGCTCATCATGCCGTGAGTGTAACGCAGGGGATGTGTACAGTTTGGGCTGATCGGTGAACAGAAGGTGCAGGTGACTAGAACATGACATTTGAAATGTGGGATACTTGGGCTAGTGCTTTCTTTTGCTTTGTCTGAACAGAAAAGGAGCTTCATTTGTGGCAGGTGTTGATCACTTCGTTAGACTTTAAAACAGTCTATGAGACAGTGTGTGAAAGGAGAAAGTGAAAGGTTAGACAGATGCACTGAAACACAAGGTGTTCCAACAATGGTGTCTGGGATTTTCTGGCGGAAATCATGTCCTTTCTATGGCTCCCTTCTTTCTCAGCCAGAGAATGGTAAAGCCTTACTGAAATTCTGCAAATGTAAACTCTTTTTTTGTGCTTTTTTCATGCCTAATGAGGATTCTTAGGTGCTGAGGTAAAACCAGTAGGAAAAAATGTCCTTGAGGCAGGGACATAAGGAGAGAGATCTCAAGGTTGCCTGCTTCTAAGCCACAGAAAGAGCAAGATTTGACTGTTTGGGGGCCTGTAACCATATGATTTGATGCTGATAGCATAGACTTTCATGAAAGAAAATTAAAAGAACACTATTTCTAGGTTTCTTGTCTCTGCTCAGACTGAATTGCCTCAAAACTGAAGCAAATAGATAAGATATATAGATGCGCTAACTCCCATTATTATGTTTTTCTTTGTTGTAGCTTAACTGTGGTTTAACCCAGCAGGTGGCCTAGCATGACTTCTTAGCTGTTCACTCACTCCCCCCTTCCCAGTGGGATAGGGGAAAGAATCAGAAAAAACAAAATCAACAAAGTAGGATTCGTGGGTTGTGATATAACTATTTACTAAGAGAAAATGAAAAGGATAATAGTTGTGACTATATATGCCTTTGTGTGTATATGTATATGTATATGTGTGTGTATATGTATATAACCAGTGATGCACAAGCAGTTGTTCACCACACACTGTCCAGTGCACAGCTGGCCCCTGAGTGACTGGCAGATAGTGAGGTGAACTCCCATCCCCCTTCAAAACTCTTTGCACATAACGTTACATGGCATGGACTATCCCTTTGGCTAATTTAAGTCAGCTGTCCTGATTCTGTCCTTTCCTAGCTCCTTGCCACCCCCCTGCTCCCAGCCCCTTGCTGTCTGAGAAAACTGTGATGACCTTGGCTCTGTAGAACACTGCTTAGCAACAGCTGGAAACATTGGTGTGTTATGAACATTGTTTTTCTTCAAAAACCCAAGCGTTGCATCATACCAGACATTCAGAAGAAAAAACAGTTCTGTCTCGGCTGAAACTAAGATGATATGCAACCTTTATTCCGTACCTTTTACATTATGCTCAGATCCCACAGTTACTACACATCCTAACTAATTGTGCTCAGCTATCTTGCTTTTTTGATATATGTACACACATGTTATTCCCACAGTCTCTGAGACTTCCACGTAAATTGCCCACAGTGTTCATTTAGTTCATAACTTTAAGTTCCATCTGTCATAGCAGTCCTTCAGTGCAAGGGGGGTGATTTACAGTGTTGGGTTGCTACATGCTGAAGCTAGTCATTCTTCCTTAACCTGGATTGTTCTTACTGTAATACCGCTAACAAGACATATAACAGCCATAAGAATGATGACATGAAGTGTCATGTAGCAATATAACATAATACAATTCAAATTATTGGCTGTTCTCTCTTAGCATCAGATCACTTTGAGGTGCACAACAGACATCCCCATCCTTCTGCCTTACCCACCATGTGCACCCAGGTATTTGAGCAAAAGCAATCCCACAAATAGGCTTGCCTTTGCCTGAGGCAGGAATAACGGAGGCAATCTTTCCCAGCATGTCCTTTATGTGCAGCACCAGGACTGCATCCACTTCTGTGGTAAGAAGTGGTTTGAATAGGCAGGACCAGCTCGATTGGCAGATCCCTGAGCATTGACTAACCAGGTGCCTTGTGCTAAGCATGTGTCCCAATGTTTTAATGTCCCAGCACCCATTACTCTCAGTATAGTCTTTAACAGTCCATTGTATCTTTCCGTCATTGCAGAGGCTGGAGAAAGGTAGAGAATGTAATATACCCAATAAATGCCATGCTCTTTGGCCCAGGTGGTTATGAGTTTGTTCTGGAAATGAGTCATGTTGTCTGACTCTGCTCCTTCTGGAGTGCCATGTCACCACACAGCAGATTTTCAAGACCTGGGATGGTATTTCGGGTGTTGGCATGGGGCACAGGGTATGTTTACAGGTTATCGCTTTCACCATTGCAAACACATGGTGTTTGCCATGTGGGAGTGTGATATAATCCACCTGCCAGCTTCTCCATATTTCTGTTTTAGCCATCGTCCTCCATACCAAAGAGATTTTATCTGCTCATCTTGCTTAATTACAGCGCATTTCAAATTCATGGATAACCTGTGCAATAGCATTCATGGTCAAATCTACCCCTTGATCCCAAGCCCATCTATAGGTTGCATGTGTTCCCTTTTGTCTGAAAGTCACAGGCCCACCAAGCTAGAAACAGCTCACCCTTATGTTGCCAGTCTATATCTACCTGAGATGCTTCACTCCTAGCAGCCTGATACGTCTGCTGGTTGTGTTGATGTTCTCCCATGGCACAACTCTTGTGTACGTGAGCAGCTACATGGCAGATCTTTACAGCTGTGTTCTCTGCCCAGGCAGTAGTATATTTCCACAATGCAACGGTCCACATGGGTTTGCTTCTGCATTGCTAGTTCTGCATCCACTGCTGTAACCATCCCCACAGGGCATTTTCCACCATCCAGGAGTCAGTGTAGAGATAGAACGCCAGCTGCTTCTTGTTCAGAAATGCCTAAAGCCAGCTGGATGGCTCTCACTTCTGCAAATTGGCTCAATTCACCCTTTCCTTCAGCAGCTTCTGGAACTCGTCATGTGGGACTCCACACTGCAGCCTTCCACCTCCAGTGCTGTCCCACATTGTGACAGGGCCCATCAGTGAACAGGGCATATATCTTCTCATTTTCTGGCAGTCTGGAGTCTCTTCAGCATGTGTTGTCTCCTCTTTTGATTATATTCTGAAATCTCTCCCTTCAAGCCATCACATAATCAGTTATAAGATTCCTGGATGACTGAGATTCCCTGTTCGACTCCATTGTGTGATTTGTGCGACCCCCTTGCTCCACATAGCATCAGTTGCATGATGTGTGAAGGGGACCCTTTGAACAAGTTTTTTACATCTGGTCCTGCCCAGTCTGGCCCAAGGCCTACTGCATGAACTGTCTCCTGTTCAGCTTGTTCAAAGGATTGTTGTTGCTCAGGGCCCCATGTGAAGTCATTCTTCTTCTGAGTCATTTGATAGCTTACAGACAATAATCCAGAATATCTGGCTGAGGACAGAGCCCCTCTATTTCTAGTTATTGTATTTGTTTCTTTTTCTCATGTATAAGAACCAGAAGGGTCGCTGTCAACCTCAGAGGTAAGATTGTACCAGCTTATCTGTCTGGAGAGCTGTCCACTGGAAACTGGAACTGCCATTTTCCTGAATGACCCTCTTTTGTGATTGTTTTCCTTGGCAACTCACATACAAATGTCTGTAGGACTGAGGTGGGTTTTCCACCCCATTTCCTCATATCTTCTCTGAGGTCACATAGGTAAAATGACAGGATGGCGTGTGGTGTTTTCTCATTATATTCTCTCTCTTGAGCAGAGGTACACTTACTTATAATAGCTAAGATTCATTTGTACAGATGGGGAGGAAGATATATCATCTTTGAATTGCTTGAACTTCTGGGGTGGTTTCTCCACAGCTGAGAAACAGGCCTATAGGGAGGAAAAGAGACCATCTTCATGTTGTTGAAGTAAGTCGGCCATTTCATCCACCACGGGTCTTTTGTTGTCTTTCTAATTTATTCCTGCCACTGCTGCTGGCATATGATAATAGTGCATTCCAAACAATGCTCTGCCACATCTGTCACATACATATCATGTCATCTGGATTTTGGGAGTTGATATTATTATCCAAGTAAATCCTATACATCATTTCTACTGCAGCTTGTTTGCTCAAGTTCTGGATACCATTCTCTGGTTGTCCATTTCCCTGAGTTAAATGCAGTGTCTTCCTTGGAGGGATATTTCCCCTGCATGGATGACAAGAGTCACTACCATAGGGTGGAAGACAGGATGGAAGAGTGTATATCTTTTCCAGTTGCTTTTGTTGATGCCACTTTTCCTAGAAGGAGATCCCAGCTGTTTGGCTTCTCTGCCTACAAAGCCTGGACAGCTGGCCTCATCATCCCAGCACCAGAGCAGCTCATGTAGACAACGACTGTAATCTTTTCCTTTTCACTTGCTGTTAGAAGTCACGTGCTTTCTATCTGTTACTCTTCCTCCTGCTTTTGTGATGGCCCTGCTCCATCTTTGTCATCTTCTCTGAATTTGTAAGCTTCTCTCCTTGCTAACAGTTCTGGCTTTTCTATGCATATTTTCATCTTGCTCATAGAGGCAACTGCCAGTGGGGTTGGTTGGTTCTCTGGCTAAACTATGGGGCTTGTCACAGGGGTTGGAGTGACCACAGGTGTGGTTGCAAGGGTTGTGGCAACTGCAGGGCCTATTAGGAGGTATATAGTCACTACAGTGTCTGTCAAAAAGGTCAGAGAAGCCACAGGGCTTTGTCACAGGAGCTGGAGCAGCCTCACAGTTCATCACAGGAGCTGGAGAAACTGTAGGGCCCATAGTAGGAATAGTAGGAATAGTGGAGTAGCTGCAGGGCTTGGAGCAGTGCTTGGAGCAGCTACAGGATGCATAGCATGGGTTGGAACAAGCATGGGGCTCATTGCAGGAGCTGGGGTAACCGCAGGACCTATCACAGACAGTGGAGCAGCCACAGGCTTTGTTGCAGGTGTCAGTACAACCACAGAGCTCTATTTCTTTGTACCTTCCCACAGTCCCTGCCACCCGTAACTGTCCCACCTTGGGAAAGATCTCTGGGTAGTATTTTTAAATAATCATTGAATCTTAAATGTAACTTGAAACATATTCATGGAAATAGGAGCACAATGGGTATTCAAAATTCTCAAGAGCTATTGTGTCTTGTCTAGGGAAAGAAGGAAAAGTGAAAGAGAAAGGGAGGCTGGAAAATGTTCTCCTGTATCTCCTCCATAGCTGGGCTCCCCAAGGAGGCAAAACAAAGAATATAAAGACTAATAACATCCTCAGCATGGTTTCTGAAGCTGAGAGATGATTGCAGTGCCAAATTCACACACCACTTTAGTTTCTCCACTGCCAATTTTATCATAATATAATCCAAGGCCACTCGGTATAGCAAAATGAAAACTGCACTCCAGTCCCCAGGGATAACAAACAGCACAGCAGGGAAAAAATAGACAGCAAGCAAGATGCTATACAATGGAGTTCAATAAGAAGACTCTCAAAGAGCTTCATAAATAGTGAACTAAAAAAAAAAAAAAAAAAAAAAAGAAAAGCATAGTGACTAGCAATTATCAAACTACCACAACACCCTGTGTTAACATGCTCAGGTCGGATCTGCTGTTATCTCAACCCTCCAGGCTCCACTCTGTCTGCCAAAAGTGACTGCTGTTGTTTAACCTGGCAGGTGACTGAGCACCACGCAGTTATTTGCTCACCACCTCTCCCCTGGTGGGATGGGAGAGTCTGGAAATAAAACAAAACAAACAAACAAACAAACAAAAAAAACCAACCCAAAGTGGAACTTGTGAGTTGAGATAAAACCATTTACTAAGAGCAAATGAGAAAGATAATCATAGAATCATAGATTGGCTTGGGTTAAAAGGGACCTCAAGGATCATCAGGTTCCAAGCCTCCTACTGCAGGCAGGACCACCAACCTCCCCCTTTCATACTAGCCCAGGCTGCCCAAGACCCCATCCAACCAGGCCTTGAACACCTCCAGGGACAGACAGGGCATCCACAGCCTGTCTGGATGGCTGTTCCAGCACCTCATCACTCTCACAGTAAAGAACTTCCCCCTGACATCCAACCTAAATCCTCCTTCCTTCAACTTAAAAACATTTCCCCTTGTCCTGCTACTATCTACCCTTTCAAAGAGATGACTCCCCTTCTGTTTGTAGGCTCCCTTTCATGAGAATAGTTATGATTTTATATATATTTGAAAATATATTTAACCAGTGATGCACAAACAGTTGTTCACCACCCATTGACCAATGCTCAGCTAGCCCCAGAGCAACTGGAAGACAGTGAGATGAACTCCCACCCCCTTCATAACTCTCCTTATGCATGGTGTCTTTTGGTATAAAATATCCCTTGGGCTGGTTGAAGTCAGCTGTCCTGATTCTGTTCTTTCCCAGCTCCTTGGGCCCCCTCAGCCACTTGCTGTCTGAGAAAACTGTAATGGCCTTGGCTGTGCAGAACTACTTAGCAACAGCTAGAAACACTGGTGTGAACCAAAGCGTAGCATCGTAGCCGACACTCTGAAGAAAAACAGTTTTGTCTCAGCTGAAACAAAGACAGTCTTCATGCTGTAAATTTAATCCTTTAGCTTCATTCATAAGAATTTTTAGGCACATTTTGTCAGTACCATAGAAATAGAAAAGGAAACATTCTGAGCGAAATAGGTATTAGCAGTTTCCTCCTTACGAGATTTATTTCCTCTTAAGAGTCTTCACATTAGAACTATTTGAAATGCTGATTACCTCTCTTGCTGGTAAAACAAATACAGCAAATTCTGCTATTAGTTCCACTTCAGTGAAACTATTCTGGATTTACACCCGAGTAAAGGTATGCACCAGTAGGGGGAAAAAAACTGACTGATTCAGCTCCCTGTTCAGTGGAAATACCAGTGTGAAAACAGAGTCAGGAAGATCATTTTCTACTTAGTTTCTTTAGTGAGATGCTGAATAATCATGAATGTGTATGCCTCAGTTTTAATAACAGGAAGATATTAGTCTTGTGGTTTAAATAGAGTTAGGGAATGGTATCAGGCTCTGGTGTTGATTGCTAGAATCATAGAATCATAGAATTACTCAGGTTGGAAAAGACCTTGAAGATCATCAAGTCCAACTGCAGCCTAACCAGTAGCCTATCTCTTAAAAAACAACCACAAAACAACACAACAACATTGTATGAACAAGAGAGCAAAACTTACCAAAATGGGATCCAACATTCTGTGGAAAAGCCCAAGTGGGAGACCTAAGGCAATATTGTAGGAAGATCCACCCGTTATGCCTAGGAAGCCCAAGGGCCAGCTAAATTGGAAGTTTTCAGGTCAGTAGGCATTGTTAAGTGACAGTCCATGAAGTAAAATGGTGAATTTTCAGATTGTGTGTATTTTCTTACCACCGCCTCCCCCCCTCCAAAAGAAAAAATTAACAAGAAATTGTACTGAGGGGTCAACAGCCTGAATCATAGTGTACAGACTTCAGACTCTCAGGGTAGTCAACAAATGGATGGGTGAGATAAATCTCTAGTGATGGCACACTGACATTCATAAAGCCAAAGAGGTGCAAAGAAGCCTGACTAAAAGATAACCTGGCTTTCCTCAGAGCCATGGTTTACTGTGAATTATTACTTGATATAGGCTGGCAAATCAATACAGATTCCTGAAAAGAAAATTAAAAAAATCACAAATCCATATTCTTTATATTCCTGCCTGCACTCCAGAGTGGCTGCAAAGTCAGCTGTTCCACCAGACTGTAGTCATATTACTGACTAACTTGATCTGTCTTTTGGTAATGGAGGATTACTACTGCAGAGTAGTAGAGTTATGGCAAGATATTTTTGAACTTAGAAAATGAAAACTTGAAAAGAAATGCAACACTTAAATGTATTTCTGTAAAAAAAAACACTTGTCAGGATCAGAACCCCGAAAGGTAAAACAGAATCATACAGAGAAGAAGCAGCCTTTGAAATGAAAACCATCACTGTCGTAGTTACCACTTCCATGGTTTCACAAGTCTAGATTAGATGACACCTAATCTTCTACCAGGAAATTTCTGTGCCTTGATTTTTATTGTACTTGATCTCATGACGCCATCTGATACTGGAGATCATTGCATGCACATTCTGCCTAAATCAGTTCAGAGGAATTCCTTTCTTGATGCAGCAACAGTGTGTACCTTTGCTGATGGGGCAGGGATCTTCAGAGAGTTTCAGTGCTTGCTTGCTCCATGTTAAAGCTCATCAAAGCAGTCGTGCCATAACTGGAGAAAAGGGTGGGAACACAAACTGCACCATCGAACAGGAGAAATGAAGTTTCACTGCAGAAAGGTGCTCAAGAATCTCACCGAATATGGGCTGAAAGAAATGTCTGTAGTAGAGCTTTGCAGGTGGTGATCTGGGCATCCTACCAGGCCTCTGCCAAACATTTGAGCTGACATACAGTTTTTCACAGATGGAGCTTTTGGCAGAAGGATATCGCTGGCAGTTCTCAAATGCTGATCTTTCCCACAGTAAAACGGGTGAATGGTTCTGGGAAATCTCAAGTATCTGGGAAAGAATAGGAAATAGAAGAAGGACAAGCAAGTTCCCTTGCCTTGGCGTTCAGCACCATTGTCTCTTCATTAGACTCTGCTGAGAGATTTCATATTCTCCCGTGTTGATTTTCTTCCAGAGTAGTTTCAGTGATTTTGTTGGAATTGCTGCTGATGTGTGATGGTGTGAATGAGATGAAAGTGAGATTTTCTGGAGTCACTGTTGCTTTAGAACAGCAAGGTAGGGCAGACACACCTTGTATAAAAACAAGGGAGTCTCTCTTTTAACCTAAGATAAAGGAGAAAAATAAGGCTAATTTCCTCTATTTCTTTCTTTTCACTTTCGCCATGTGAAGTAGTAATTATTAACACTGAAGAGCTTGTCAGTGGCAGCTTCAAAGTTGGAGGTCCCTCCTTCCTTTTAGTCCTTGTTAGGGAATTATTTAGTTTTGCTGAGGGTGAAGTTTTGTTTTTCTAGGTACATCCAATAATAGGTCTGAGATCTTCTTCCCGCATGATTTCTACTAGTGTAGCTACTGGCAATGCTGACAGTAAAATTTGCCTGATTTAAAAGGCAAGGCATCATGCTAAGCCTTATACCTGCCACTCTGCCTTTCTCCAGCCTTTCTATTGGTAGATGGATTAAATGGCTTTTGTTATGTGTATTTCAGAATCATGTGGTGGGTGACACTACATGTATGTAGTGTATGACTCCCCTTGGTCTTTGACTGGTAGACTGTGTCTTCACTGGGGTACATTTTCAAAGCTACATGTTCATTAATAAGGTGGATCGACACGTACTTCAGTGTCTATTAATGTTATTCCACTTAGAATTTCACATGATGTGGCCCTGACTGCGTGGCGTGTATTTTCTGCTTGGTATTTCAGGCCTGATGACAGAAAATTTTCACACATTGGATACTCACCCTCTGAAAGTTTTCAGAGTAGAAATGAATGAAATATGTAGATACAGAATGCATTAGTTTGAGTAATACTGTGAATTTCTTTCTGGTCAGATCAGTAGTGTGGCAGTTGGAACCATGGATGTTCTTGGATTTTGCTCTTCTTTCATTTAGGTGGGTTTACTATGGGAATATGTGAGAGAATGCAGTACCAAAAGGTCTTAAATTTTTCCATCCTTGCTGGAATCAGAATGTGGGTGATGGCAGTTGTATGATACTGCATGCTCTTCCTCCCAGTGTGCTGAGCTCATCATTGCCCACCGAAATCCTTCCTGGTTGTCAGGAAATTATGCACAAAGGACATAAATTATCCATTTGTAAGCAAGGTTTTAGAAACTCGCACTGCATCTGAAATCTCAGTTTTGACGAGCAGAACTTAATTTCATCATGTGAAGTGACAGAATAACTGAAGACGAGCCCAATTTGTTATAAAGTCTGCCTGTTTCTGGTTAGAATTACATTCCCTCTCTTATCCATATCCTCTCCCACACACAGGCTAATGTCATGCAACCACCAAAAGATTTTTTTTTTGTCATGTTCAGATAGGGGAGCACTCTATGGAGCACTGACTACAGCTCCTGGCAGACATGCTTCATTCTCTGTGAGCTCTCTACTTCCGAGAGCCATGGCTCTCTGATACAGTCAAACACTTGGCAGTGGAAAGCTGCCATGAATAACACTCCAGCTATGTAGCCTTTGTTACTAATCAGCTCTCAAAAGATCTTGGAATTGGATGAATGAAGAAAATATTTCTTGAATATTTCAGTGTTTTTTTTTTTTTTTTTTTTTCTGGAGCCTTTTGTGTATATATATATATATATGTAGTATATATATTATATATATGTATAAAGAGAGCATCTTTGTAAGTAACTCTTCTTGAGTTCTTCTTTTTTTTTTTTTTTTAATTATTATTTTATTTCTTACATTGACTCATGTGGCAAACAGAGAGCCTACTGCTCCGTGTGCACCAACACCTGGGAATAATCATGCAGAAATAACAGGGAGAAACTGCACAGCGTCTGTTTTTGACATTAACTTTTTTTCAGTTGATAGTCTGCCTCTGCCAGATGTTAGTCTTAAGTGCCTGTTTTCCAGTGGAGACTGTGGCCTTCCTGCCTCCCTCTGCCTGTAATAGGTTACATCAGTGCCCTTTTGGAGAACTCATGGAGACTGTTGTGTTATCACAGTGATCGCCGAGAATCATCACTTGCCGTGCTGGACTGAGAAACATGATGGGATGATTTTAAAACATGACTGGCAGAAGCAGCATGTGAGCTGTGTATTTCTGCTTGTGAGGAAGGTCATGGTACTGTGCAGCTCTCTGGAGCCCGAGGGAGTCAGGTTGATCAAGGAGGCTGTGGATGCCCCATCCCTGCAGGCATTCAAGGCCAGGCTGGATGTGGCTCTGGGCAGCCTGGTCTGCTGGTTGGCAACTCTGCACATAGCAAGGGGTTGGAACTGGATGAGCACTGTAGGCCTTTTCAACCCAGGCCATTCTGTGATCCTATGATTCAGTCAAAGTCTTGGTGCTGGGCATGGTGGGGCAGCAGCCCCTTCTGCTACAGATACCATGTTTTGGCCTCGTCTGTTTCCTGGAAAACATGAGCATCTCTGACCAGGTCGGTATTAACAATAGCAGAGCACAAATATTTGTGACGGGTCTCTCAGTGGGGTACACTGTCAGGTCCATGCTTTCTTAGTTCTACCTCACTGTTTGTAGTACATTGCAGAGTGGAAGAAACATCCGTTGTTTTAGTCTGCATTCATTTGAGACTTTTGCTAGTCTAGTAATGATAATAACAAACGTTTTTTCCTCTGGCTTTGTGATGGGCGTGTTTTATGGAGGAGCGATGTTGCACATATACATGGAGGTTTTGCACAGCTTTATGAAACACCATGTTAACTATCAAGTAGGCCATTTGATTGCAAGCTCTGATTTTATAAAGGCTGTCCAAGGCTTCATTCTACTACAGCAACAGGCTGCATTGACCTGACAGCTGTTGATTGGGTTCTCCTCCAGTTTGCACATGACAGACATGTCCAACCCATGGCCCAGCACAGCTTTCAGCCTGGCCTGGCCCCTCGGCACCAACTGAGCATCGGTGCATGATGAACCCCATCTAGGCTGAAAGCGGGACTCAGGAGAACACAGTGCAGGGCCAGCTCAAGTGATGGCAAATCAGTTTATGATTTTGATACATAGGCTAAACACAGCCCAGCCAGTGGCAAAAGATATGCAGCTGTGCTTTCCTGTGTGATAAAGGAGTTTGAGAACAGGTTTCGAGACTGCTGAAAAAAGGATCTGTTTGGCAGTTTACTTCTGATTCCATTTTCAGCCAGCATAAATACATTACTCATGAATTTTCAAATGGAATAAATTGAGTTGCAGTCAAAAGGTGATCATGCCTCTTTACTGGACTTCTAAAAGACCTCGCTTATCAGAGGGAAAAGCCCTTGCTTCATAGTCACATCTTATTCATGTCATTGCATTTTGGCAGTGGGTACATTTGTGAATAACTGTTTTGAAGGATGAAGTACAGAAAGAGTAATATTTCATCAAAACCCTCTGACAGACACTTTGGGAAAACACTGAGAGCTGAAACCACTGCCAGTGAACCAGACTGATGTATTAGTTTCACAGGAACCAGGTCTCGTATCCCAACAGTGTTACAGCTTGGGTTCCTCTATTTTTTATATTTTAATGAAAAACATTACAAATTGTTTTGTTACTTTATATGCATTGACTGTATTATATATTTTGTGAGGGCTTCTCTGAAAGGAATGCCTATTTTATGATGTTAGCTTGCAATGCCAGAGGCAGGTGTTGGTGGGATGGCAGTAGAGATTGAACCTTCCCAACAGTTGTTGTTGCTGTGTGACAGCTGGCAGCAGAGGGGCATTCTGACATGGAAGTGCATGTGAAGCAAAGGTACAGAACTGAATTCCTGCGTGCAGAAAATCTTGTACCCATCGACATTCATCAACTCTGAATGTTTGTAGAGACCAAACAATGGATGCAGCCCAATGAGGTGTGGTATGTTTCAGCAGTGACAGCAGCAACGGTGTGTCCTCTCTGCTGGTACAGATTAGTATGAACACAGCATGCAGGCTCCTGTTCATCACTGGTGAAAATGCATAGCTAGTAGTGGGGACTGTGTGAAGAACCAGTGTTTTGTAGCAGAGAATTTGCTTGGTCAAACAGCGTTATTGTGCTCTTTGTATCAGCTGTAGTTTCCCTGGAAAGAAATGCTTTTGGAGTGACCTTCCTATGCGCGGCCCAAGATACTTCCTTTACACTCATTGTGGCCGAGGCAAGCCAACAGATTGGTTGCCCCTGCAATAAGGTATGCTGAGAAGTCCTCTGAGTGCTGCTTGGGGTGATGCTGAGAGCCCGAGGCTGACAGCCATGGCCCACAGCAGGAATCTGCCACCTCACATGTGCCTCTGCAGAGCACATGACAGCCAGACATCACCTGGACAGACTGGCAGGTTGTGGCTGTGTGTAAGCTTACAGCTAGGTTTTGTGCAGGGGAGCTGCTTGTGGTGATTAGCTGATGGCTGTGTTGCCTGTGGGCATCCAACTCTGCTCTGCAAAGCAGTGGTGTCTATGCCCTGTCTTTGCAAGCACAGTGGTGTACAGAGAAGAGTAAAGATATCATTGTGCGACTGCATTGGTTTTGTGCTACAGCTAGTACTCAGCAGTTTTTTGCTCCTATTATTAGGTTTTGCTGCTAGCGCATGCTTGTAGTATCCATATTTTGCTTTGATTTCTTTTTCTTTGCTATACTTTATCTCTAACCTGAGGATTACTTCTAAATAAAAGTGCCTACTAAATAGGCATTTTTAAATGGTCCCTTCCCCCGCCCTCCTCCTCCACCTCTGGGGAAAACAAAACAAAACAAAACAAAACAAAACAAAACAAAACAAAACAAAACAAAACAAAACAAAAAGTTAAAAAAATAAAGAAAACCAAAGTACAAAGTTCTTCTGTCTCTCTTCTGTCTTCTCCCTGGTGTTAGCATAGTCAGACATAGAATCCAAGCTTATTACACAAAGATCACACAAAATGCTTTTGTTTCATATTTAACACACTCAGGACCTGTGCATGTGATGTTGGTTGTCTGTATGTGTAAACTGAAGCACGATAATTAACTGGCAACGGCCATTTGATTTCCATTTCACTTGCTCATTATGAAAAATGGCCATGTGAGACAGTGATATAGCGATGTAGCGATCAGACCCAGGATGCAGAGAATATATAATGGAGGAATAACCCTCTCCTGTCTTCTCTTTGTCTTCCATTTACTTGCTTGGCTTTAAAAGAAGGTTTAACTATGGTCTATGTTAAGGTACACTTGAATGAAACGTAAATGACAGTGTGCAGGGAGTCACTGTGTCTTTCCTCTCAAACCTTCCTAGAGATGACCAAAATTAAAAACAACTTAAAGATACTTGAAAGTCATTTTGAAAGTAGCTAAACAGCATCCATCTTCTGAACGGCTGGACTGAGGAAGGAGTTCTTGGTCTGATGTCTGTGATCCAGGAGGCCAAATAAACATGAATTTTAGATGGTTCAGATGACTGCTTTAGCTATTTGAGCGGGCACAGTAGTAACTTTGTTTGACTGTCTTTTATGTGTCAAAAGACCTTATCACAGTAAAGTGCCAAGAACTCTCAAAGCCAAATCTTTATGCAGAAGATCTGCTGTTGTTTGTATTTGAAGTCGCATGGGAAAGATAACTTTGAAGTGCTTTAAGTACACTATGTGTGTACACAGGCTGCATCTGTGTTGTCTGTGTGCAGACCATTTGTTTGGCAAACTATATTGTTACACGTATGCGTTTTGGAAGACCTTAAAAATGACGTGGTTTGGACAGATTCTTCTGTTGTTTTAAGTGGAAAGACGTAAATGTTACCTGTGAGCTGTTAGGTGGGTGACCTCAATGCATTTAAGAGTCTTAATAGATTCAAGACTGGGTGGCAAGAGATTATATTTAATGGCATGTGGCTATTAGAATTGTTCCAAGAATGAATTTCTCTATGATGTACATGAAAAAAGATGTCATTTGTCTTTGTACTGTCTTTATTAATGTCTTTATTTAAATTGAAAATGAAGTTGCCCATTTACCAAGTAAATTTCCATCCACAAATGTCTCTGTCAGCACTAAGAGAAAAGATTGGCCTTAATCCCTTTTTCCTTAAATAAAAAAAGAAAGAAGAAGGAAATAAATGAACAAAAACAACAGCAGCAAAAAAAAACCAGCATCCACAGTTATTTCATGCCAGCATCCTATGACAGCAGGGAATAGTCTTGCAGAAATTTAGCAATTTGCCTTGTTTAGCATGATAGATATTTTTGTACATAACTCTTTGTGTGCAGCATTTGGTCTGATAGCAACAAAATCGAACTGAGAAAACTGAAATTGCCCATAGTACACCAAACCCCTGCACACACAAATGTAGTGTAAGCAAACTTGGTTTTCTTTTGTTTGTTTTTAGCTTTTTTTTTTTCTTTCTTTTTTTTTTTTTTTTTTCTTTTTTCTTTTTTTTTCTTTTTTAAATATCACAGCACCGTTATAGTAAGTTTGTCTGTTGTTTTCAGGTTGATCCCCTGTTTACAGTGCCTGCACCTCCACCTCCAATTTCCAGCAGTATCACACCTCAGATTCTGCCTTCCTACTTTTCTCCATCTTCATCCAATATTGCAGCACCAGTTGAGCAGCTTTTGGTACGGACTCGTTCAGTGGGTGTAAATACTTACGAAGTTGGAGTAGTAACAGAACCCGAATGCCTTGGACCCTGTGAGCCTGGGACCAGCGTGAACTTGGAAGGAATTGTGTGGCATGAAACTGAAGAAGGTAAATTGTTTTTTCCATTAGGCTTGTCTATTGGATATCTTAACGAGGAGACTCTGCCTGACTTACTAGTCTGTGGTAACACTATAATGTACAGTGGCAATCGTAGTTGTTAGCTAAGCCAGTGTGTTTTTTTTTCTTATAAAAACAAATGGCAGATTTTTTTTATTACTTAAGCAATCATATTTTCCAGATGAGCCACCATGTAACCCCAACTAACAACAGAGTTGTCTCCTATTGCTTTGTTGAGAAAAGTAAATGGAGAAAAAGCTAACAGAGTAGCATAAACATGCTGTTTAAATGTGCGAGAGGAATGTACGTGAGAGGCATGGATTTATAAATGACTCAGATTAACACTTAAACAGCTGAGAATTTTGGAACTCGGGTACTTGAATAAAAAATGGCACCATTATATAATGATGGAAGCCCCAGAGACCCCCTCAGAAATTCTGATTGTTGCTGTGATAACTTTCCAGTTTGGTTGTTTGAAACATGCTACACGAGGAAAACGTTCTAACAGAGATGTTCCATCTGGTGTAGAAGTGCTCTCTAAACCAGACTGATTTCTGTAATACCCTCTGACAGTGTTTGGCCAAGCAGGAGAGCTGAAGAGCTCTGGCAAATGGTATATGTGATTGTCTGTGGTTTGGAACGAAGTAGAAAGAGGATTATACTGTGATATGCAGATGTTTCCATCTTGGTTTTAAAAGCTCATTATTTAAAAAGCAGCTTTCTCTTGCTAATGCTAAAAGTACTGTGTGTATACCCTAACCTACTGCAATTTTTGTTTTCATAGTAGTGGATTTCTCCAGTTGTAGCTGTTTGATAGCCTACTTATGACTATTCTTCTGTTCGCTCTTTGAGGGTTATTTAATAGTGGTCTGCCACCCTCAACTGTGAGAACAAGGTTATTTACAAAAGGATAAAATGAAAGAGTTCTGCAGTGCATTGCTTCATGATAAATCCTGACATCCTGCAGACATATGCATAATGGCATTTGGTCCTTTGCGGTGATATATAAGACCTCACCTAAGTGCTCTACGCTGTCCTCTCGAAAATCAATAGAGAGCGTCAGATTTACTCGCTTTTATATGCTTTCGCCCATCCATCTTTCTCTCTGTGTATGTCTACAGCAGATTCATAAGGTGCATTGATCCTTTTAGATTGTTTTTAAAGCACAATATAAATTCAGTTTTAAAATATCCCCGCAGAGATGACTGCCTGTAGCCACTCCAATTTTCCTTGACTTTCCTGCATCAGCTGGACTTGAAATGTGTGGGTGTTAACTGTGGCAGCATGAAAGAGCAGTAGCTGTTAATAGTGTTATTCTTGCTGAATAAACTAAACTTCTGACCCCCACTGAATTTAAGAAGCCTGTCTCGTTAGAGGTTTGGCACCAGAAGCATTAAAAAAAAAACCTGCATTCTTGTCAGGATGACATTCCATTTACCAGTTTCTCAGCACTCCAACGGTTTAAAAGCTCTTGGTATTTAGTAGAAATTAAGTCCCTTAACCTTTTCCCAGTTTGTCTAAAACAATTTTCTGAAACAACTGAGAGCTAGATGATGGCGTGTTTGAACTTAATGGATTTGAATGTTCCAGTTCTCATGGCTTTACAAATACTGTTTTGCGACTCTGCTGCTCCAAGTGAGTACAGTAGCACGTGCAGTGGGATTTAAAGCTGTCCTGGAGATGTAGCTGCTAGAATGCAGATCTAGAGGCAATGGATAACAATGGATAAAGTATTGTGTTGTACGCTTTGTACTGCTGTCTTTTATGTCATACTGTTTCAGACTCTGCCTAAATGAAGAAAACATCGTAACTTGTATTCTGTTTTTCCCCAAGCCGGTGTTCACAATCAAGCCTCTATTATGAAAAAAATGAGTTCCTAATGATCAATTTTGCATTTTAATTGAGTTTTGCTGTTTGGAGCACACATATGTATATATTTAGCTGTTTTCAGATTTTCCGACACGTTTATGAAGGCAGCCATGTAGCAGCTTGCCTGAAGCAATTTCTGCCAAATTTTAGAAAACAGAGTGCAGATGGGTCTTCTGTTTATCTTTAGCAGAAGGATGATTATCAGATACTCATTTTCTCCAGTTACAATTCTGATTTTAATTAGTCCAGAACATGACCTCTGCTAAAACTGGTGTAAATCCAGCATATGCTGAACTCATTGTAACTGGTGAGATCTAAAACCCTCTTGATGTTCATAGTGCCCAATTGAAATATATATTTTGTGATATCTGCATGCACCTTTTGTATTCACTTCACTCACTGCTTTCCAAAGCCTGCTAAAAGCACACATCCAAACTGACACCTTTCTATCCATGAAATGGATGGCTTTTTTAAGGTAGAAGAATCTGAGAAGCTATGGTGTGAAGATTACTGACCTTGCCTTGTATTTTGAGGTATCTGAATTATTTTGTATCTGATTCAGCCACTCTGTAAGGTGAGTTGTAAGCTGATTAGAACATGTTTGTAGGATGTCTGCATATCCTTTGGCATATCAGAACTGTGGCCCAAATGTGCTGCTAAGCAGTCTCCACGTGCTGCAGGAGGAGCTAGCAATCAGAATGCAAGTGCAGAAAGGATGTGGTGATTAGAGTTATTAAATTAGAGTGAAGTGAGAAAGGTCAAATCCAGTGGTTCATGTTGAACTCTGTTAATTCCAGTACATGCTTTCTAGAGAGGAAGAACTCAAGAACGCATGTTTTGAAGGTTTTCAGTGTCTGCAGTAACCAGTTTTCTATTAGAGATGCTAAAGAAGTTCTATTGCATATCTACTTCACGGCAACAGGAATGGTGATGTTTGCATTTATTACTCATGTTTTTAAGATAATCACTCCAAAGGGGGGAAAAAAGCTGCAGTGGATTGCACACAAAATCATGACTGAACAAAGAGAGTGTTGTTAACTACAGTTTGTTTGTTTGTTTTTTGTTTTTTTTTTTTTTCCATTTATTCCACAGCAATCAATTCAGTTGATTTGATGAGCAGATTTAATGAATCAGACTTTTTCCTGCAGTGTTTAAATCCTAAGATATGTGTAGGAAAGCTGGCGTCTGAAATCTGTCACATTTTATTTATAACAAGGCATCGTAACTAATCATAGCTGTGGTTTACTAGTAGAATGTACTGAGAATGCTTGTTATCATTTGAGCCTTTCTCAGTTGCATTACTCAGTTTGCACAGTGTTTAATTTCTACATAAGTGTTCTGTCTGCCTTTTTCTCTGCCTAATACTCTTGTTTAGATATGTCTTGGGAATGTATCTATACTGGTGTGAGTGCCTGAACTAAAAAATGTTTTAAAGAAACTAGTTGATGTTACCCTGTAGTAGTGAGAAATGGTCACAGGCAGGACCAACCTGAAAGCTGGCAGCTTGATGTGGACATCTGATACCAGAAACAGCCATCCAGTAATAGCAGAGATCTGTCAAGAGAAGCAACTTGGTAGTATTATTGGAGTGTATTTTTTTTATCTTTTTTTTTTTTTCTTTTTTCTTTATTATTATTTTTTTTTTTCTCTCTGATATTCTAGGAAGCAAATGTCTGTTTTTCTGTACTGAGAAGTAAGGTTTATCTAGACTCGGGTACTTGCTAAATGGGGTAATTATTTTCTGGGAGAGCGCTCTTGAAGAGAGTAGCAATTGTTTCTAACTATCTGGAGGAAAGAAAAATGACCCAGAAAAAAGGAAAACCACCAACAAGCTTCTAACACACTGCTGCCCTGGGTCACGTTCTGTTTTTGTTTCAACATCTATCAGTAGAATCTGCCCATAGGTGTGAGAAGCACTTCTTGTGATGATGTTTTGTTTGATTGCAAACGGTGTAGGAGACAGCCATACATCACCTTGCTGCCTTTGTGCAGGGAGCAAGCTGCCAGCATGCTGTGTTGGAGTTCTTGCATTGCTGCATTGACATTCTTCCTCTTGAGTGGTTTGGGCACAACTTCCTTTTGTTTTTCAATAATAGATGATGGAAAAATGAGTTGTATTTTTGAACATGTTCCCTGATCATGGCTCCCTTGTTGTTTTTATAACTTGAGACTAGTTGTTGAGGGCAATAAGCAGGAGTCTGAAGCTTGCTCTGATTAATTATACTGGATATCAGAAATGTGGTGGAATCACCATCAGAGTGTTCCAGATTTATGTTAGTGTCAGTTCTGGTTCTGTTTTGCAGTAGAACATCTAGGTGAGACAGAGACAGGCTGATACTTGTGGATGGGTTTTTCAGCCTGCCACATTTGCATCTAATACGCATAGACGTTTTGAAAGCACAGCTGCTACACAGAAATGAGGTTGGTTCTTCCTTATCTTATGTGGTATTAGTTCTGCAAAACACGATCTGCTTTAAATGTCTCTGGTTATTTATGTGTTCATGCATGTGTGTATAAGTAAGGGTGTGTATGTGTGTATAGAATTAAAGGAATGAGAAGTATTCTGGCTGCCTATGATACCGCTTTACAGTTTCTTGTGGTTTAACAACCACACTTTCCTACTTTCACGTATACAAAGACATGAAGCCTATGTTGAAAAGTGTGTCAAAAGTTCAGGTAAACAAATGCAGAAATTAGAGAAAATTGGTTGATTTGTTTGTTTTTGTTTTTGTTTTTCATAATATATTTTGTCAAAGAAACTTACAATACTACACAGAAATTCACACAAGCATAGAATCATTAAGGTTGGAAAAGACCTCTAAGATCTCTAATCCAAGTGCCAACACTGTTGTCTTGAGTTTAGGCAAGGATTATAGAGAGGTAATGCTGTTTATGTAATGGGAAGCCATAAACTTGCAGAAAAACTGGTAGTGTGTTTTATAGAAAACTATTCCTATTTTACAAGATACATTTGGGAGGTTTTATTTTGGGATGTACATAGGCTATCTGAGAAGTTTTTTAAGGCTTAAATATTACAAGACTTGAGCCACGAGAGGGACTTTAGCAGCAGGTAGATTGAATTTATGGGACCAGAGGGGCCTTCTTGATCATCTCACCATTGTTCTTGGGTATGCAGGTGTTTATGAATGCAGATTCTGATGTTGTCTTCTGCAGTGTTTCTTAAACATTTGTATGAAACACACAGCACTGGCTAGCATGGGAGGGAAAGAGTCCTTGTTCTAAGCCAGTAGGGCATGAATTTCATTTTGACATTTGATAGTTATGACTATTGTATGTTTGTAGCCAAAATGCATGTTCTGTGATAACCACTAAATGAACTGTGAACAGACTGTTAAGCACACCTTTCAGTTTCCCAATTAGTCTTCTGCTTGTTTATCTATTTCACTGAATCATCATAGAATCATTTGAGCTGAAAGGGACCCTTAAATGCCATCTCCTCCAACACTCCTGCAATTAACAGGAACAGGACTGCCCATCTGGATGCAGTACTCCAGGCAAGACCTCACCAGCACAGAGTGGAGAGGCAGCATCACCTCCCTCTCCCTGGTGACCATGCTTCTTTTATTGCAGCCCAGGATACTGCTGGCTTTATAGGCTGCAAGCAATATCTGATTGTTGAAGCAGATATTAATTTTAGGGGCAAGGCCCTATGCTATCCATAGAAATGTGGTTTTAAGGTGTTAGACTTGCTCTTACAAGCCAGGTATACAAGGCTGAACTGATGCAGTTTTAATGAGTTGCCATGAATCAGCCAGCCTACAATAACCAAACCTTTGCAGGCTCCTGGTTCACAACAAACAGTAGATAAATCGTGTCAGTGTAAACCTTCCCAGTGAAGGGGAAATGTAGAATGGATTATAGGTGTTCCCTGCTGTCAGAGCTATAGGTTAGAGAAAAATATTACCTTGTTGAATTTAGTTCTGATTCTTTCTCATAGCACTCCCTTTGTTCACAGATGCTCAATGAGTCATTAATTTGAACATTAAGTCTGTTTATTTTGGTTATATAAAGCATCACAGGTAAGCAAAGATCTGTACATCACCTCTTGCATTCCTTCCTTACACAACTGCTTCAGATCAGGAAATGTGTGTAAAGATGATGTTAAGTTAAATTTGGGTTTAAATGTCAGCTTTAGTCCTTGAACATGTATGCACTTTAGGTTTCTAGCTATCGTTAGTCCTACAGAGAGGACTGTGCTCCCCTGCTGCATAAAGGGATGCATAGTTTGTTTACTGCCTTATGCCTGCCTGTCTTACTGCTTCACCTCTGCAGATACAGATGTGATGCTTAGCAGAGCATGGCCATGGTTCATTTGGAGTAACTGAGTGAGAATATCAAACTTGTCTTGTTTTGCCAGAACCGTTCTCAGTCTGTCTACAGAGAACTGGCAAATGGCACATTCTATGGCTCAGACCATCTTGATATAACCCAAGGCATTAATGGAAAAAATAAACCAAACAAATTTTGGACAGTGCTCATATTTTTGTGTTTTGTCTGACTACTATAGAGGAAGTCTCCCTGCTGTGTTTGTACATAGAAATATATCTCTTCTACAAACATGCATGTGGGGGG
Source organism: Excalfactoria chinensis (assembly GCF_039878825.1). Taxonomy (NCBI): domain Eukaryota; kingdom Metazoa; phylum Chordata; class Aves; order Galliformes; family Phasianidae; genus Excalfactoria; species Excalfactoria chinensis. The sequence continues at coordinate 74,138,316 of NC_092857.1, read as the reverse complement.
AGGGGGAGGTGCACAGAAAAAGGAAGGAGGATAACTGAGGTTAGAATTGTTTATGTGGAGCTATCTGTGAAATTGAGCCTGCTAAAGCAGTGAGCATAGAAAGACTGAAGGAGTTGCTTTAAGGGGAGCGAGTGCTCTGAGCAGTGAGTGCTAAAACCAAATTCTCAGTATCAGCTGATTGTTTAGAAGTGAGACCAATCCCCTGCAGAGTACTTGTGACATGTAATGCTTGGGTTTGAGAGTAGCAAGGGAGAGGTTGGCTGCTGATGAAGAAAGTGTGTCTGCATTCAAGTGTTTTCTTATTGAATAAATACCTGTGTAGTCAGGAATGAAATCACAATGGAAGTGATGTCTTTAACTGGCGTGAGCTGGAAATTAGTCCACATATTTTAAAATGTTCTTAGGGTCACTCAAATTCTGTACATAGTTGAACTAGTTTGTATAAGCTATGATTGTCTAGCTTTGCTACCCTGCAAAATATCGCTCATACTCTGCAGTAAGGTGAATGAGAGTTTCTCCCTGTTGTATGACTGTATGTTTTCACTAAGACAGAAAACTACCAGTTTGATGAAAGAACATATATGTTTTTAAATAAAAATATTAGTCTTTTTTATTTGTTTGTTTGTTTTTTGTTTCTTTTTCAAGATCTGTAGCAGAAAGCTGCTTTTAGCGCTGAGACACTCTTCTGCAAGACCAATGTGTAGCATGATAGCCAGATTTCCATTCTTCAGAATCAATGGGAAGCTTACATTTTGTTGGCCTGAGCGCATATTCAACATCCTTTCCAGTTATTACCAATGTGATACGAACTAGCTACTAGTCCAGAACTGTTGGTGACATAAGACAGTCAAATAAGCAGAAGTTCTTTTGGCCCACAATTTTACTAAAAGATTACAGTTTATATTTTTGTTCTGAGATGGGTAAAGTGGAAAAGAAGAGGTTGAGGGTGAAGATGAAGAATGTAAAAAAAGCCCAAGGTGAATAGCTTTCTTGATTTAAACTGCAAAATTTAGTCTAGGTTTATTAAAGATAGTGTAGCAATGGAAACCACAATTGAAGTTCATCAGTTTTACATCCCTAAATTCCATGAGATTTATAGGAAAAACATAACACCTTGGATAAAAAAACCCAAACAAACAAGGATAGAATTTGAGCCCTTTACTTCTCTCTGTGTGTATATATATATATATATTTAAGGAAGTATCAACTAAATGAGAAGTATATTTACATAAAGATTAGCACTATTTGGTATTCACTAGCTTAAAATACATATCTCAAGGAACTTCTGAATGGATGTGCCTATGGAAATAAAAGCTCAAAGAATTAATTTTAAGGCCACCATTTAATACCTTTGATGAAGATGCAATCACACACACACACAAAGTAAAGCAGTATTTTCTGGCATTGCTCCAGTAATTTAACAAATGGCATGAAGATAGTAAAAAAGCAAACAAACAAACAAACAAAAAAAAACATGGAGTTAAGTTAACTTGTTGGGAATATGTCAACTGTTAACACTGAGAACGAGTGTTGTGGAGGAACACTTCCAGGTCAGTCTTTGGTTAACACAGAGGAGTGCAGTTCCCCAGCCAGTTTAAAACTTCTGCATTCGAGTAGGTTGAAACAAGTAATTATGTTTTACTGCCTGTTTACTTTCCCCTACAGTGACTGAGCCTATACTGCTTAACCTTGCTTTCATTCAGAACTGGCTTTTGTGGATCTTTTAAAGCCTGAGGGAGGCTGTGACCCCCTCTAGTTGGGAGATTTGTAAGTAGAAGGAGCAGTTTCAGGTTTCACTGGAGGATCTGTTTTCTGTCAGGGAGGAGATAAACTGATGTCAATTTGTAGAAGAGTATGAGCTCTAATACGTGTTCTGGATTTTAAAAAGGCTTTATCTTGCTCCCTACAATTTTATTCCTGAGAAGCATGAGGTGACTCCTCAGAAAACCTGCTTTCTCAAGGAGTTTCACAATAAATTAGTTTTTTTCTTCTTGTTTCTCCAGAAATTTTGTTCAAGCCAGCATTAGTGGCTGTGAAACTGGTTCAGTCTGTGTGCCTTCAAACCTCTTTCTTCTGAAGAACCATAAACTACCAGTAAAGTTGATTTAATTTGAGAGTAAGAAGTATATCTGGTTGCAAGCTCAAATAATAATTTTTAAAAAAATATGAGATAATGGTGACAAATCCTGGGCTTGAACCCTACATTTAGACATGATCAAATCTGAAGTGTGGTCAGTGGAGGCTACTAATATTTGCTGCTTTATGAAAAGCACGTAATTCTGTTATGAGTTCTTTTATAAGGAGTGACCTTTCTGCATGGTCAGCATGCACTTGAAAAAGTCTTTCACGTTTTTTATTATGGTATAAAGGAAATAAAAAGTCTTATTAGTTAATCTTATAAAAAATATGTATTCAGTATTTATAAGTGCATTAGACCAGCATGACTCTTAAGTGGCTGTAGATGGCTTCTATGATGGTATGGTCACTCCACTTGGCCAGTTCTGTTACCAAAGCATGGACACAGCTAGGCCCCATTTCCTCTTTGTTTAGAGGGCTGTTTAAGAAGGGAGTGAAACATCTTGGGTTTTGAAACATAGTATTATTTCATTTCTATTTAAGTTGGCAAGTCAGAATTTTTTGAAAAATTGCTGTCTGAGAGAATGTTCAGCAGATCTGATGAGGAGAGAAACAAAGGCAGCAAAGTTTGCTTCACAGATGCTGATGCAAGGTAGAGGTACATCTAGAGCACTGCCAGCTGCAGCTGATCCAGTGTGTGGAAAGCCTCTGGCATGTGTTTAACAACATACATTTTCTTCCAGGGGAATTCTTTTGCAAACTTCCCAAAACAAACCTTCATGTCAAACCTTCATGACGGCTCACAAGTTGTCTCCTAGACTTTGTATGTGCGCATGTCCCATAAGCTGTTCAGATTATTTCTTTGAATTTTCCTTTATCCAGAATATGAAGTCTTGAAGGCTTCAACCTCCACTTGTACCATCTCAGGTTTAAAAGAGGTTTTCAGTGACTCTATACTTTCCATGCAGATACCTTCATAGTAATGAGAATGAAGCTGCTTAGCATTTCTAGGTATTTATTCCAGGAAAACCAGTCTGTTTTTTTTTTTTTTTTTTTTTTTTTTTTTTTTTTTTTTTTCCAAATGAACTGACAGGCAGGTTCTCCTTCAGATAATGATTACAGGTGGCACGAAGGCTTGAATTTATCAGCTGCTCTGTCCATTTTTATGAACCACAAAGCTGAAGTTCATTTCTGTACTCCTATCTTGATTCTATCCAATCAAGTGACTTACTGAAGGAGAGGGACTTAGAAGAGACTTTGCTTCGAGACTGTAGGTGGTGATCAGGTTAGGAATGGTTCCTGCAGTCTAGACAAGGAAGTGACAGCAAGTAACAGAAAACGTTTTTGTATCCTCAAAATGTTAACTTCGAGGAACACAGCTAACAGTGCTGTCGTGAAAACCAGCCTCCATTTGGACAGGCAGCTTGATGCATGCAAAGCTACTAATTTGTTTCCAGCTTCAAGGAGATTTAAAGTCTTTGCACTGTTGGCAGTAGCAAACAATGTCATTGTTATCCTGACTAATCTTCAGTCTAGCTTCCCTGGCTGGTAGCTGGGAAGGGCTGGAATGTTTACTGAATTAGCTGAACCAGACAGCTTCTCCTGAAAGTTTCTCTGGGACTCCTCCGACTTTTTGGTATTTTACAAGAACACTCACAGGTTTTCTTTTGTGATTAATCAAGTCACTTGGAAACCCCACGCAGGGAGAAAAGTAAATAGGTGAGTGCGAAAAGTAGATGACAGAATTAATGTTCTTCAGCTGGTGATGTTATGTGGTTATTGGGAGCTCTCTGTAGCAGATTTACTTTTGTCTGTTTTCTGCCTCTTTCTTCCACAAAAGCAGTTTTGTAAATCTGTGATTTTAAAGTACTTTTTAAAAATGAACTGTGTATACAAAGAGATTTGTTTGCATTCCTGTTATTCAGTTGGGCAATGTTTGTGGACAGCAGCTATTTACCCTTTGGAATTTGGGCCATTAACATACCACTGGTGTAAAGCTAGCCTGATTCACCAAAAACTCTTCTGAAAAGAGATATGGCATATCATTGTGCAATTAATTTATTCAGTCAACCTAATGGTTAATCTTCGGTCAGCTTTGAAGGCTAAATTTCACTGCTGGGAAACATTCTTGGCTATGAATGAATGCATGAATAATCTTTCTTTGAACCTTAAGATGCACAATAGACACAATAACTCTTGAGTTGAACTTTACAAGCAGAATGGACTGATTTATGAGCAGCTGTTGAAAGTGCATCTAGTCAAATTATTTTTTAATCTGTGAAATAGGAACCTCTAGTTATTAATTACTGTAAACCATTGCTGTGGTGGACATAGTAAAATTATGCAAGTCTTTACTGTGAGCTTATAATTTATAGGCTGAAACAAACAAACAAACAAAAAAGTAGTAAATTTGACAAGATTCACTGCCATAAACTGAAAATCACTTGTCAAGGCTCCCACAGACAAGTATCTGTAGGTGTTACTGCCAGCAACTGCTCAGCCTGTTGATCTGTGTAGCTTACCTCCCATTTAGGAGATGTGCAAGGATTGTGTGTTCTTCCCAGTGCCAGCAAGTTTACAAACCTGCCTAAGTGCCGGTTTCATTTTATGTTAGTGCTGTTATTGGAAGTGACCAAGGATCTGGCATGCATTTGTTCTTACTCTCATTGTTCAATGGTTTAGGGTAGATATACAAGAGGGGCTAGCATCACCCACTGACTACATCGAGATTGTGTTGAGTTTATCTTCTGTGGGGCTAAGCTTGCTTCTAGGATTAAGAGATGTCTGTTTTGTGTTCACCAGCAGTGGCTTGGTGCAGCACCTTTTCAGTGCTGGGGGAGAGACCAGTCTTTTATTTCTGAGGATTTTGTCGACCATGCGCTGTGCTAGGACTTATGTTGGTCATCATAAGATACTGTGCATTACTGAAGTTGTATAATAAAGATCGTGTTTTCAGGATTTCTTTTCAGAATTAGTTGCAGAAGAAGCAATTTTATTTTATTTTCTGATAGTTAACAGACCAAGCAGATGGGAGAGCAGACCTGGAGTAGTTTCTTTGGCTGGCTGCCACGGTTCTGTTAATTCTGATTTGTGTGGATATGTAACAGTTTTGTTTTTCTCGTTTTGAAAATGTATGCCTGTAAGTCTTTGGGAAATTAGTCACTGGTTTCCTTTTAAATGTGCACTTGTAAAGCAAATGTTGTAGCAATGTGCCACGCAGACCCTGTGTTGTGTCAATTAGGAAGTGTGGCATCAGCAAACTCCATTGGCTGTGAAAGGCTAAAGCACTCTTCAAACTATGATTCCTTCGGAGCTCTTCAGAGAAAACATGAGCAAATGACAGAAATTCGAGGTGCAATTCGGTACAGTTTGACTTTTCTTCAGGAACATGATTCATAATTATGCCCGAGTGGAATTTTGGATGCCATTTGACCTCACCCTGTTTTGAATTTGAAATTAACAAGGCATTCAAATTTGCAAAGTCTGCATTAACAGCAACGTGTGATTTAATGAAAGGTTGGAAATTGGAAATTTAACATTCACGGGGGGAAGGATGAAAAATAGAACCTACATTTCACTTTTGGTCTCTCCACTTTTCCTACTTCATGCTTCTTCACACTAGAACGATCTGAAAGAAAAGAGTCACTTGAGCATTTAATAACCAGCGTATTGTTGATGAAATTGCCTTAATTGCACACCAAGAGAGCTACATTTAACAGTAAAAATGTTAGGGATTTAAGTTTGTGAATGGCAGCCTGGGTCGTAGTTCTATTTTTTTTTATTATTATTTTATTATTATTATTATTATTTTTATTTTAGTATCCTTTTCCCTTGGAAATCTAAAGGACTGGGATTCTCCCTATTCAGCGTTTGAATCTTGGAGATCAAAAGGTCTTTCCTTCAAAGAGCTTCACGTTGTTATTTAAATGGTAATTGGTTCTGCCCATAGTGTGACTGTGAGCATTTTAACTTTAGCGGGTTTTCATTACTTTCAGTTCCCTGCTTCTAATGGAGGGGGTGATTTGGAGAATGACAAAGATTAACTGCAAATTTGGAAGCTAGTTATCAGCAGAAAGAGCTGATAGCTTTTGGGAAGACACATATGCTATTGGAGCAACACGTGTCCTGTAACAAGTTATTTTGCTGCTGTCGTCTTCTTTACTGGTTACTTAAATCCGGAGTAGTTCCTCTCTGACAAGTGAATGTTTCTGCATAGTGTAGACTGCGGAGGCGTGAACTACAGCGTTTGTTACTTGCCTGAATACTTTTGTTTCAATACTATAGTCTTTGGAAAGGAAGTCTTGGACACAAAGCTCTGATTTCCAGGCAAGCAGTGTTTGAAGAGCAGTAAACTGTGGTGAATCTGAGCTCTTCATGATTTTCTAGATAGAAAATGTTACGGCCTTGTGGTGTGTTTAGAAGACAGGGTCATTTTGCTGTAATTTCTATTCATTTCTTGCTGATAGGGATTTTGGTCCTCTCCCTGGTTAAGTGCATTACATATAGCTGTCTGTGTGATGAAGAATCATGAAAACTGCTATCCTTGTTACTTAGAAAAGGCTCAGATAATTTGTCCAACAAGTGCATTGCAATCCCACAGCTACTGTACTTAGCAAACAGGACCTGCTAATTTCTAAAGAGAAACTGAAGACACAAGTGTACGTCTAGTGTTTGGTGAGTTGGTTCTCATTCAGCTGAGAAACAAAGAAAACAAAAGACCTTTAGATATAGTTACCTCTAAAATGGCTGGGCTGTACTCAGGGTTAAGAGGTCTTCATGCTAAATATTAAACAAGAACCTACAGGCCTGGATGAGAGAAACAAACAGATGAATGGTGTAAAATGCAACTGTTCAGTTTGTGTAAGGGAGGAGAGGCCCCTGAGCAATCCGCTCGGAGGCCTTTGTGTTGGTGATGCGGCACCATCAACTGCATCAAGGTCCTGTGTGTTTCCCAATATTGTTAGGGATGTCTTCCCATTCACATGTTCATCTTCCACCAGCATCAGACCACCCAACATCATCTGACTTGCAGCCTTTATTCCCTGCAGTCTTTCCCCTCCCCTTCGCCAGACATATGGTGCATGTGCATTCACGTTTTTGCTTTCTGTTCACGGAGGTATCCAGCTGTGAAAACATAGTGTGTACAATGCTCTGCCTTCAACTGGCATTTCTTATAAATTGCAACAGAAACACCACCGTTGGAGGCTTAATAACAGGTAGAAAACAGCTCTACATAACAAGTCTCATCAGGACACAGAAGCTATTGTTACCATATATCCAAACAGAAAGGGTTGGAATGGAAAGTTCTTAAATAAGAATAACTTGGGGTGGTGGTAGAAGCATTTAAAATGGATTCATTGACAGCTGCTTTTTTTGGATGAAAGGCCTGTCGGAATTGACTCAGTGGTTTAAGCATTCGTTTTGTTAGTGGGTTTTTTTTTTTTTTCCTTGAATTGTTATTTTAGAAGACCTCACAAGGGGGTTCTGTTCTAAATAGTGGAGGAGAAAAAAAAATAAAATAAAAAAAAAGGAAATAAAAAAAATAAACAAAGAAAGGGCAATGCAAACAGTTTTCCTTCATTGGTCTTTAAGGTAACCCTCACCTCTAGGCTGGTTCCTTGGAAAACTTTCTGAAAACTATGTCACAATTAATTGCTTCTGTAGTACAAGATGTTTATGACAGAAATTTCAGGTCAGCTGCTGTGCATTTATGTATGAAACACAGGTTCGGTGGAACTAGATTAGTTAATACCATGATGTTCCTAATCACTTATTTGCTTCCGTTTTGACCCTTAGCTCTTTCGAGGTACGAATCTTGACCAAGGAACCCCAAGGCGGCTTTGGTTAGATTATACATCACAACAGTGAAATGTTCAGTGTGATGAATAAATTCACTAAACTGAGGTTTTTTTTGTTTTTGTTTAAACTGGGAGGGGCTCATATTAAGCCAGGTAAGATTGGAGGCACATGGTGTTTATCACAGGCTGCTCTGTCCTTAGTGACAATGACTGAGGTCAGATATTAGAGAAGCATTTCTAACAGGAAGGGTAATGAGGCATTGGTGGAGACTTAAGAAGGCTTCCATTAAAAGAAAGTCTCTGCAGACGCCTCTCAGAATAAAGGATTCTGATCAAGAACCAGCAAGGCAAGTGAACTGGATGACTTCTTGAGATCCCCTCAGCTCCCGAAATCAAGGTCTCATGAGAACCAAATATGAAACAGAGAACAACTTTGTTTTTGACAGCCTAGTGGTGAAGAGACCAACTGTTGAATCTATACAGCAGGAGTGTTCTTGACTGAGAATTTACCCCTGGCTTGGCTTAATCTTGCATCTTTAGTACCAGTATCAATACCTGTGCCAAGCTTGTATCTCATGATTTTGAAGGGCAGTTCTCCAGCGATCTTTGCTTTTTTTGTAACAGCCTTCTAAAGTTATCTTAGGAAGAATGAGGGAAAGAGGTGTTCCCAACGCAAAACAGAATATTGAGATCCAAGAATACCATCGATTCTGAGTGAAGTGCATAATTAACACTAATTTTCCTGCTGTGACAGCAGCTGTTGGTTTCACTTCAGAAAGTCATAAAGCTGCACTACTCGTCTCCTTTGGTTTTTCAAGCTATTTTTAATCACATATTTTTCTAGCACTAAATGTGCATTAGCATTTTCTTTTTCCTTTGAGGGGTACTGGTTGTACCTCTTTGGGTTGTACCTGGAGATAGATAAAATTATATTCTGATTCTGAAAACATGGCCCAGTATATTCTATTTACAGTGTCTGTAAAAGAGTTGACAGCCAACCATAAAAAGATAGACTTTCCACTCTTAATCTTCCCACTTTCCTCATTCTTTCCATTATTTACTAGGACTTATCAGCATTTAAAATGTTCCTGATTCTGTGGTGTTTTACCCATAAATGTATTTTTGTGGCAGTGTAATAGCAGGCTTTACCAAACAATGTTCCCTTCTGTTCATCGTTCACTCAATTATTATGATTTCCAGTGTGACTTTGGGCTAGTCTGTGCATGATTAAAGAGAATAAAATATTTTCAGAATAACCGAAACAGAAGTTTCTCTAAAGAAATAATAATAATAATGATAAAGAAATTCAGAGTGTTACTCTTTGAGATTGCTTCGATGTGTGATTCCGATATGCCTTATTAGAATAAAAAAAAGGCCTGTATTAATAGTCTTTGTAAGTTTAGTGGTAAGCTTTGATGTTTTGATGGACCAAAATGAGATCTTAATGTTCTCAGAAATGTTTCACAGTCACCAAGTAGCTTTATTAAAAAGGAGGAAGGGTAAGGGGGAGGGGTAGGGAATGGGGCAGGAAAGGGAGTTTTTTAAAGCAGAGAAGCAAAACATAAAATGAGTTTGCAAAACTGAAGGTTAGTTAGAATGGGTCTACCAGGCATCAGGGAGTCATTGCTCAAAAGCTTTTATCAGTGTCCCTTCGATTTTCTGACCCTTGTCCTCAGAAATGAAAGGACAGAAGTGGCAGCCTACCAATCCAGTCAGCTGGGAAGAGACCACAAAAAGCTGAGCTTTTGGGTTTCCTTGCAGCAGTTGTTCTGTATGCTCAAGCCCTTGGAATCTGTTTCAGTTCACCAAGCAGCCTTTTATCTGCCTGTTCCCAAAGGGCTTCCTACTAAAAGAGGCTGTTTCTGCTTGTGTGCATGGTACATTTGATGCTGCAAAGAAAAAGGAAGTGTCTCGTAAGTAAGATGCTAACTGTATCTGGGCTGTCTGCCATATGTTGAAGGGAAAAAGACATTCGGTATACTCTCTACAAATGTTTTTCATGGATGTTCATTAAAAATCTAGTCTGCCCTATTTATTGAGTAGTGTCATGTCTTCTTTAGGTAGCTTCAGATTTTTTTGGTGAAAAGAATATATCATTTCCTCTTAGTAAATCTGAACTCCTCCATCTCCACTGCTTTGTTTTGTTTTGGTTTTATAACAAAAGCAAGTGTCTCTCATCTGTGGCATTTCCATAGGTCATTCTAAAGCTTCTTATTCAAAATTCTGGCTTTTCAGACAGAACAGGAAATGTCTTCCAGGAGAAAACACCCCTTTGGCCATAGACAAAATTTAAGTTCCCAGGAGAGGCAGAAGGACCTCTGTGCTCTTGTGTACCCTTAGCAGCTACTCCAAATAAATAGATTTACTGTAATCTTTTGTATTCTTATCCAACTGTCAGAAGAGGGATGACAAGGAAGAAACCTGGCTTCCGTAACCCAAGAAACTGGGTTAATGAAATACCCAAAGGATCATTGGTAGAACCTTTGAGCACTGTGAAACTGAGGAAATGATGCCATGCGTCAGCTGCCTCTTAGGTGAGGAGAGAGGCTTCTGCTGAAGTGGTGAGAAAGGCAGCCAACTGTCATTCCTTTCACGCCTTCCTGAAGTGCTATAAACTCCTTATTGTGACATCTGTTGTTTCTGCATTTTCTTGTCTGCAGTCCATTAATAGAGCCGAGGGGTGGAGGCATATGGAGGCCTGGCCTTTCCACAGAGGCAATCTTCCTGTTGGTGGTGTTGTCCTCTGCTCCTCGTTAAATGTCCTGATTGTGTGTGGTTCTACTCCATCCTTCCTGCTAAGCTTCCTTAACCTCTGAGCAAATACTGCACAGAAAGTAGACACAGTAGACACATGGGGAGGACAGTATTATTTTTTGCTAATTTCTTTCTGGTTTTGGGTTGTCATCTGTAGGTGATTTGGTATTGCAAAACACAAAGGGTTTATAAGGCAGACTGGTGGCTGTAGTAGCCATACAAGCAGTGCAGAGGACTAAGAGCAAGGGAGAACTCCTCCGTATGGTTGTCTCCCATCGTATGGGAGGGTGGATATTCACCTTGGTGAACCCTCATAATTTCCAGTGGTTTAACCTTGTCCATTGGCAAAATGGAACTGCATTCACATGCAGGGACCAACAGAGGCAGATTCTGTATGTTTGATACATTGCGCTGATGCTTGGTGAGGGGGAGAAGCCCACCTGAGGTTTTTCCATACAGTGTAATGATAGCATCATTTCACCTGCTTCCTTCCTGACAGAAACCATTAGCTCTGGTGGATTAGCGGCTGTCTGAGTGGAAGTTGTTCTGACAAAGATGATCACCTAAGGAGTGAGCTGTAGTTTTGCATTAGGATAGAGGTCAGGAAATTAATGCATCAGAGGATTTGAAAAGAGAGAACAAAACATTCCCAGAAGCCTCGCTTTTGTGTTCTGTCAAAAGCAGCTTTCTTCATGCGGTCAGGGGGAACGCAAGTGGCAATGAAATGTGTAGTGAAGAGTTATACTTAATCTGACTAAATATTAGTCATAAAATCTTTATAAGCCTTTTGCTTTCGCAAGCACATATTTTTAAGCGGTACAATTTTTCTGCCTTTTGAGCTTGCCCAGGGGTTGCAGGAATGTAAATGAGCTGACATTTTCAGCATTGTAAATAGGTGGGATTAAGGATTATGCTTGTTTGTTCTGGCGACGGTTACCCTCGCTCAGACATGGCATTTATTTTTCTGTTAGTTAGACTACATTACTAAGCATAATTCAAGGCACAGTGGCAATCAAATCAACCAATATTGTCACCGAAGGGACTGGAAATTAAGATGTTCAGTGCCAAATACTAAAAAGAATTCAAAGGTGAGGGTTAGAAATCAGAGCTATTCTCCGGGTCCTCTGTAAGGTGCCCTTCCTGGTGTGAGTCTGTGAAGAGTCTAAGGGAAGGGCAGAATTTTCCTCATTAATTAATGTGACGAGGAAGTGAAGCAAACCTCACAGCTTGTACAAGGAAGTTTTTATTGCTTCATAAATTTTATTGAGAAAGAAATTAGCTGCTTTCCTCTGTGTTTTAAAGAGAGTCAATTTGTGTTTATTGACATACGGGAAGCTCATCTGTGTTTAAAAGTAGATTTGCTTTCCATTAGAAAAGGCTACATTTGCAGATATTTGTAACGCTTTAGTGTTGGCAAACCGTGGCTCAAGAATCCATGGTTTAGGATTTCTTAATTTAACGACAACAGTTTTTCTACCTCATTGGTTTTGTGATAAGTAACAAGGTGCCCAGAAAGAGGTACAAAATGTTAAGAGCGCCACAATGAAAACAGATGTGCCAAAGCCAAGAAATGGTTTTGTTCGTTTCCAAAAAGTTCTCAGCACTGCCCCTGCATTCAGGCTGCTGCCATACCTACTGAAGCACTTAAGCAGTGCTTTCCTGCTCATTTAAGGAGGAATGTTAGCCTGTTATGTTAGATGGTGACAAATACATTCAAGAATTCATTTCATTTAAGCTGTATCATTCTAAACCAGTCTGAAACATACAAAACGTAGACAGCTCTATATTTCAGTGTTTAAATATGGACGGGTCTTAATTTGAAATGAAAGCTTAGTGAGCTGTGGAGGTCTGAGAAATGAAAACCTCTGAGCAGAGCCTCGAAATGTCACCGATTGTTTTCTCTATCCTTGCAATAATGAGTGTACAAGATGGGGTTTACGTCCTGAGCAATAAGAAGTTAAATACCCCCAAACCTGCTTGGAATCAGTTTCTCATGATCGCGTGAGCAGAGTGAAAACCATGGCTTTGACTCTGAAATTAAAGTTTACCTTTCCCGAAGCAGAGAAGGCTGTCATCCCGTGCTTCCTACTTTCATTGTCTGTTTCCCTTCAGCACACAGAAGCCCAGCACGCCTGCACACACAAATGCTCATTCTGGAGGAACAGCTTTATGCTCTGTCAGTTTTGTTTTATAAAAGCTCTGTTTTCTTTATTGCCTTTATCTGTTACATCTGTAAAATGTATTTAAGCAATGACAAATTTCTCTTTTGAGCCTGGAGGATAACTACTGTCAGGCTATCGGTAAGAGATTTGTTGGATATGACTGTTCATTAAATTGTAAGGAACTGAGGGTGAGGCTAACAGTCTGAAGCTGCTGTGAGTAGGTGGCTTATAGGCTGTTCTTGGTGAATATACATCATCAGGGAGACAAATCTGCTTCAGCAGCCTCTTGTTTTGTTCTACCAAAATGGGTAAAAATGAGTGTTGATTTTGGGAAGCTCAACAAAATCACTGTCATTTTTCTAAATCAGATATCATTCATCCTACAGAGCACCCATGAAAAACAATTTAGGTTAAATATAGCAGCATTGCTTCTCAGCTTTGTGAGCTGACAATAATAGCATTACATCTATTTCCCTTTTTAAAAACGAAATGGGGAGCTGAAGACGATGCCTGTGAGTGATGATAGCTAATTGACAGCACTGTCAGCATGAATTCCTATTTTTTTACCTACGCCGCAAGTACAGTTCAGGGTGATACAGTTCTTTGTCTTTTCACACTTCTGTGCTTGTTTTTGTCAGCAACATCTTAACGTCCCTGTAAGGACACGATATGTGATGCTGCATGCATTCTTATTTATAAGGGCGGAAATAAGAGAATATGCATATCAGTAAGAAGTTGATTTACTGATACTATGGCTAATCTATAGTATTTATGTAAATAAATCAAAAGGCTGGGTGTATTTTATTTTTTACTATGGTACTTTAGCACCGCTAGTGTTTCAGCATGCTTTTCTTACCGCTCTGTGTATTCAGGTATCCACCTAGATAAATGTGAAACTTAATCTTCATGAGAAAAACACTCTATTTGATAGACTACAAATTATTAGCAGTTCCCATTCTTCAGGATGTATATATGCTTTCAGCTGAAATCTGGGGAGCGGGGGAAATCCTTCACTTGAAACAAGCCTTTAGTCTGCACTTGATCTCCTCCGGTTTTGTATGAAAAGCCGTGCTGGACTGAATGACAGCTGAAAGAACAAGCTGCTGTATCAGGGGATTTAGCAGAAGGAAGCTGCTGTTCTTTCAGCCAGCACCTTGACAGAAAGCTCACTGAATATCTTTCCAGCTCCCATCCAATTGTGAAGTCATTGCCTGAGAAAACATGTAGATGAAAGTATAACCTGGAGTGCCTCTCACTACCTTAATACTGATAATCAGGTTTAAAGAAGTAAACAAATATTCACTGCCAAGTGCTGTGCTGTAATTAAAAATGAGATTAGCCTTTCCAAAGGGCTGGATTTTAGATGACAGAATGACATAAAGCTACAGGTCAGTTTAAAAGAAGAGCCACTCTCTTCTTCTACTTATTCAGTGCCCAGGGAAATTGATTTGAGGAGTCACTGCAGTATCACTTCTATCAAAACAATTATTTAAAAACTGTTCTTGTTCTCCCTTTCCTTTTTACCATTCCAGTTCTAATTCTGATGAATATTTAAAAGGACAGAGAAGTCAGCCAGCTATAATATCCAGCAGTGTTGAAGTTCTTACCCAAAGAAGGGGATTCTGCACATTTGGTAACAGCACATAATGACAGTATAAATGGTGTGTTGGTGGCAGTAAGGTTTATGCACACTACAGAAGTGATACGTGGTTGTTTAAATATAATTGCAGTAATTAAGGCCGGATGTTTTCAAAGGCAAGTCAGGATTGTTCCCTGTCAGATATGCAGAAGTTCAGTTTAAATGATCTTTAGACCTCAGGAAAAATGCTGGGGAGAAATAATGACAGGGAGTAAATTCTGAAAGCGTTTTTTCCATTTTGAGCACGTTACTGATCTTGAAACTCTACGGAATGGGTAAGGAAATATGTCCTGTTTGTCCACTGTTAGCATATCATTCTTCCACAGAGGATATTTTAAATCAGATCTGTTTCAGTCACTGGTTTTCTGATACCCCTGTAACACTACGGAACATACCGACGTTGGTGTGACAGCTCCATGAGTCCGGAAAGCTATAGTCAATGTTGTGCATAACATTGTTTTTGGAGATCATTTTTAGTGTGTAAAGGTGATGAGACTGCCCGCATGAATGCTAGTTATACCTTCCTTTCCTATGTCTAGGGGCCGATCTGTGTTCCTGATGATTATTAGCAATTAGGAATGTGTTACTCTGAGGGAAAAGGCTTCTGGGCCATTGTTGTGCAGCTCAGAGTCAATAAACTGAGCTGCTCACAATAGCCTTTCTTCCTTATTGAAGTCTTGGACTTGCCCTAACTTCATCAGAGAGGAGGGAAAAAAAAAAACACAAAAACTTACAAAGTGAACAATAGGAGCTGCAGAGTTTGACTTGGGCCCATTGCAAGGAGGCTGTAAAAGCCGCTAGAGAGCTTGATGGATTGGCTCTCATGCTGCAGTCCTCAGCACAAAGCAGTAATGGCCCTGCCCCTCGTGAGGGGCTGGATGTGCCGCCTGGGGGTCACAGTTTATCAGCCTAAGGGACTGACGTTTCAGATGAGGCCAAAGTTCTGTCCATAATTCATACAGGAATTTGAGTGCAGATGCTGGAGAAAAGCGAGCTTTGTCTTGGTACCATTTGTCTGACCGTGGAAGGAATTAAGTCATGTCTGACCTTACAGCCTCTTTCTTTCTTTTACTGACATGGGAAAATATTCTAATAATATTGAAATATGTGTTTTTGTCATCATGTTAGTTGTACTTGAATGAAGGAAGGCGTGCCTATGATGATCTTTTGAGGGATGCTACATTGCCAAGAGTAACACAGAGACCTTAACAGATAATATTAAAATTCCTAGAATTCTGAAAATTTCACCTACATTTTATATACAACGTTGTTTTGTCCTCAGTGTCTGAATATTTTTGTTTCTAAATGTGAGAAGGTCAAAGGCGGATCAGCTCTAGTGCATGACGGAGCCAAATGAAGCTGTAGCCTTTGCAGCAGGCAAGGGAAAATCTACCTAGCTCTAATTAGTGAGTGGAGGAACAGGAACCAGCTGCATGAAGGACACCAGAAGGAAAATTATCCATGCTGTGACTGGCAATAAAAGGGAAGCCTAGCAGAAAGTGTACTGATTGCCAATGGGAAATCTGTTAGCTGGTAACTTCTCTTGGCATTGCATCAGTACTGATGAATAGCTAGGAGAGGCTAACTGGTTAACTAGGCATTTTACTAGTTCACTCACTCGGGAGGTAATTTGAAGCAGGGAAAACAAAATCACAGTGAATTGCTCTGCAGGGCTGTGACACCTATTGAAGCCAGTCAGTTGATAAGTAGCTAACTTTTGTTCCGTCCCAGCAAAATGACTACCTTGCTTCAGTAGATGCTAACAAAAGTCCTTTTAGGTTTCTTCTGCTCAAGGAGAACACCATTAGTCATAGTTAATTAGGCTTGTTTACAGAAAAGGACTGGTGTCTTAAGTGTGTTACTGAAAAACTTGTAATTATTCTGGTCTTCTCTTTCCCTTGTAAAATAATTTTGTAATAGGAAAGGCATCATTGCCTGCTGTTTTTGAGGAAAAATATATCACAGTCTGGGTTACGAGCTATAAAAATTGTAGCAGTTAGCCACCTTAATTTTTTGGGGGTCCTTTTTCAAGCTTGGCAATATATAATTCTTGTTATGCGGTTTTGAAATCTAGAAGATGGAGTTTCAAGCATAATTTTGTTTTTCATCTGCTAACTATAGCAAACAAGAGACTTTAAAATAATGTTACTCCAAGTTGTAAACCGAAACATTTGTGTGAGAATTGCATACGAAGATGAGTGTCAAACCTTTAAGGGTTTTTGTGTGCTTTTCCTAGACAGAAAAGTGGAATGGTGGGCCCCACTGTAACTCAGTTAATTGATTCCTTTTAGACACATGGGTGGGAAAAGAAAAGAGAGAGGAGTCTCATTTACATTTGCAGTATGCTTGTCTATACACCGACTTTAGATGCATATATTTTACTGTGAAATCTCGTGGTAGTGTCGGTGTGTTAAGAGTCCTAATAGGGTTTGCCTTCGCAAACATAAAGCACGTCCTTGCAAACCCTGCTAAATGAACAAAAGAAGAGGTACTTTTCCCTTGTTAGCTGTTAGGAGAACTTGAGGGAAATCGTAAACGTTCCTCCCCTTTGTCTTGGATGTGCTTGTGTCACGTGTTTACCTTCCAACATATGGCACAGGAGGACAATAAAGTCTTGGTGAAGCTTAATGCAGACAGAAGAACGCACTGACACACGCGTACATAAAGCGTGGATCAGTAGATTACAGTATTTTCAGCCAGCAGTTTAAAATTGCTACTTTAGATTCCAGCGAGTGGAATAATAGAGAAGTTATCATGTCTAGTAACTGCAGTTGGCCTTTGTAAAGAATGGCTTGTTAGGAGGTTTTATAATTTACTGAGGCCACAGCTGGCTGCCAGCAGAGCTACAGGAATGTGTTCTCTCCAGAGCCTGGTAGCTGGAGATGAAAAGGATCCAAAGCTGTCACAAAAGCAAATAAATGCTTTGACTTTAAATGAAGCATCATAATTTATAAGAGGCTCTGCTTCTCAGTCCCAGTGAGGTATATGGATCAGCCACAGCTCTTTGAGGTTGAGCAGAATTGTCTGCCTGGCTCTGCTGCAATTCTGGTATCTGCAGCCTACAGATTTGGAAGTATTTTCACGGTTTGGAATTGGAATTGTTTCTTTATCTATGCTGTTTCTTTCCCACAAATTTTCTCTCTTCCCTTTCCCACATCTTAACGATTTATTAGCTGCTCTACTGTTTGATAAATAATTGTACCACTGTTTGCACCTGGCAGGTCTTTATCATGATGCACAGCACTGGGGGACTAATCACCAAGACGCTTGGAGGTTTATGGGTGCCTTTTGTCATCAGTGATTTGTTTGGTTTTTCCTATCTGAGTGAATTGTTCTTGCAGTAGCAGAGTACAGAGCTGGGGCACAAACTTGATTGAGATGTCTTGGTACTCTGCTTATGAAGAAAAACACATTTAGGGTTTGGTTTGGCTTGGTTTTAAAAGATGCACACACATGCACACGCACATCAATGTACACCAGCTTCCTTACATCTGCAGCTGCTTCTCATCAGTCTGCTGATTAAAACAGTATTTCTGTGGTCTGGTGTCAGAAATGAAGAATAGGAAGGAGGCAGATAATCGCTAAAGGAACTTCTGAATGCTTGTCAGAGTGAGAAGAAACGGTTTTGTTTTCCCTTTATGGTCTTACTTCTCCTATTAAACAACAGTGTTTTGCCCTCTGCTCCAGTCTTGTTTCACTTTGCAATTTACTTGCTTTTAAGTGTGAAAGAGTTTGGGAGAGAAATAACTAGATGAAGAGATCCTGTAATTAACATGAGCTGCAGGAAGTGAGTGTGACAGATGAGTTCAAAAGCCCTATGTTCTGTTGCTTATCTCACATGACATGTAGTCCTAGCAATGCAAGCAAGGGCAGTGAGTTGTGCATGGTGTTTTATTTTTATTTCTTTTCCTTTTCTGGAAGGCAGAAGTCTGTCTGTGTGTTCTATGGCACAGCAATACAGAAGCAGAAATAACTCTCCTTGAGAAAGGACTGGGAAATTCAGGGGATTACAGAATAGCATTTCCTACTTCTAAATTTGACTGTGACATATTTTAGTCAGGGTATGTGAATCACAGTTATGATTGTAAGAGAGAGAGAAAAAAAGAAAAAGATGAGGTGTTCCTTAGAACACACAGATGTCAAAGGATTTTCAATGTAGAATTTTAGCATCAGCTGAAAAAGACTGCAGTTTTATTTTGAAGCATTACTGGAACAGTGAAGTGCTTCAATTATGCTGGCCAAAGAAGAGGTACGAAAACAAATCCTTAGTTGTCATCTGGAGATCAGAAACCTCTGGTTAGTTTATAATAACATTACATGTGCTTTTTCCTGTAAACACTATACATATGCAGTCTGACATTGAAGCGGTGTGACAGCAACTTATCCACAAGTTTTTATTAATCCTGCCAAAATCTAATCTCTTTGATATAAATCTTTCAGGACAAAATCATGCTAATTGCCATGGCTTTACAGTTTTCAAAGTCACCACTTGAAGTAGCTTGTATCTTAGCAGAACTGTTTGATAAACCTGCAAGCTATCTGGGACCCAATCTGACCTAGTTTCTGGGAATATTACACACTTTTCATTGAGTCTCTTATTGTTCTTTTAGTAAGTGTAGAATTTAACCTTGTATTTGATTGGGAGCATTTGTTTTCCTTTTAGCTGTCCTCTTACATTTAGGTCGTGTTTGTCATCTACCTGTTAGGCAGACTACCTTTGGAAGAAACATAAAATGAAAGTAATACAATGCCATAATTATCATTTTAATTGATAAGGGATCTTAATGATTAGAAGCTGCCAGACTTCCAGAGCCTCCCTGTCTGACCATTTTGGTTATCTTTTTGTCCAGAGGCAATACCATTTCATGTCACCCTCAGCAATAAGTCTAATGTGCTATTTTATTTCATACTAAAGCTTGAAGAGAATAATGTTGCCAGTGAGGCACTAAAAACAAAAGAAGCCAGAGCTTCTTTTAGCTGACCAGTCAACTAAATATTGACCAGCTGTCTTCATGAGAAAGAAATAGATGACAGTGAATAAGCTGGAGTCTAGTTTTCCAAGAAGCAAAATGATTTTCCCAAATCAATACAGCTCATCAGATTTCAGAATAAAGGCTGCAGAAGACGTGACAGTGATGGAAGCGGCTGTATGTTCTTTTGTGTTTGAGCACATGGGCTCATGGGGGAAGAGGCTTTCTTCATTTATTTCAGTGCTTATTCTTCTACGTGCTCTGGCATAAATCTTTACATTAATGAAATGTTATTAGATGGCATGCAGAGGTACTTGTCTCACTGCTCCAGCTCCATGGTTTCAAGAGATATTTGTTGCTCTGTAATTGCTGCTTGTTTCTGAATGCAATTGACAGTATGTCATGCAAGTCCAGGGAAGGTGTTTTGCTTGTATCTCGTTAAAGAAGACAT
This sequence comes from Excalfactoria chinensis, assembly GCF_039878825.1. NCBI lineage: Eukaryota > Metazoa > Chordata > Aves > Galliformes > Phasianidae > Excalfactoria > Excalfactoria chinensis. Next base: position 74,118,466 of record NC_092857.1, on the reverse strand, counting down.
AACACGGCTTTTTCGAGCTAAGGTGGTGATTGCAGCTTTAAATAAATTGTACTGATGACTTCATGATGAAAAGGGAAGGAAAGGGCATGCCACTGGATAAGGTATGTGTCCAGCTTTGGTTGACATTACTCAGACCTTACTGGAAGTCTAATGGATGTGAACGGAGTTTGTTACGCTGCTGAAGAGGCTGCTGTAATTTATGTGGCTGGAGCAGCACCAACTTGCTTTAGCCTCCAGCAGGGCACATTGATCCAAAAGAGCAGGTTTTAGCCTTCCAGACCTTTTAACCTTTAAGCTTACTATGCTTTCATAAAGTACTAAATTAACACCACAGTTAAGTGTCTCGGAGGTTTATGACTGTGCCAGTAGTAATTCATTATGCATCTTTTCCTTAATGCTGTCCTACCTTTCAGCTTTATTGCTATACAGTATTTGTTCACATAAAGTCCAATGTCCAGGATGACTAATTGCAGATCTGCACTCCAGATGGTTTAATTACAGGATGTGGTTAAAGTGACTTTTCAAACATCCAGCCCAGCAATACAGCAAATGCAAAGTCTTGCATTTCCAGGCCACCTGACAGTCATTACATTCTCAGACTTGCTGATGTTGATGTCTGTTACATGTGCACCTGCTGTAGATGCAGTTAAGTTCTTCTTCCATGCCAGACAGCGTGTGATTAAAGTAGTAAATAAATTATATGTCTACAAGATCAGTACTCAATATAGGAGACTTGATTTTATACGCAGAATGTTTACTGTTAATTTTAGGTTACTTTCTTGATAGAAGCAATCAGGAAAAAATAAGCCATTTGCATTGGAAGCCTAATGTAAACATTGTTCTCTGTTTTTCATGCCTGAATCAATTGCAGGTGTATATGTAGATATGGAATTTATGATGGTTAATACTTAGAAGCAAATGAGTAAGGCTGCTCTTGCTAAACAAATAGCAATAAAAAATAAAATAATAAAATAAAATAAAATAAAATAAAATAAAATAAAATAAAATAAAAAGCTTGACATAATCCTAAGGTTCTATTCTGTCAGTTGCAGAATAGAATGTGTTTAATCATTAGCGGTATACTTGCTCTGGTTTGGCTATCCCCAGCATGTCTGTATTATTCGTACTTAAGAAAGCTGGGACAAGAGGCAAATGGAATATGGTTTGCCACCAGATCTGTGGATTCAGTGATCAGAAAGATGTGAGGAACTGGTTTAGCTATAATGTTATGTCAAGTCACCACCTGTCTTCTCAGTATTAAAAATTGCATCACATTAGAGATGTGCTATATGACAGGACTATTGCTGCAAGAGTGTCATAGTGAACTTTAAGAAAAGTAATATTACAAAAATAATTACAAAAGACAATGCACTGTGGCAGATCTTCCCTTGACATCAGCAAAAATGGTCTAAAATAATAGCATAGTATTGAAAGGAGAACTGTTAGCCAAGTGGGAATTTTGACCTAATCTTCACTTATGTTTAAACAGTAGCTGTCAGTAACTGAAATTAAAAGAAGTGACTCCCAGATTTGGAAGGCGGTGTAGATAATCTTCATCAAATCACTTGCAAAAGTATTTGGAAAGTATTTGTGCAGATGAGCTTTCACCAGAAAGATATTTTTTGCCAGATTCTCTGCAAAGAATAGAGGGAACAGATCCTTGTTGAAAAAGGATGACACGCGCTGTCTCTTTCAGATGATTAGACTTTTGAGTTGTCTGGCAATACGGTCAGAGTGAACTAAAACAGAATTTAGTAGCAATTGCTGTGATCTGAACAACAACAAAACAAGCAGCCTATGCTGTAAAATATTAAGCCAGGCTTTCCAGTCTGCTTAACTGAGAAATATCTACTTGAATTGGACTTTGAATGTGTTTGTTTTCTAAAGCCTGCATTTAAAACAGTTGTGATCTACATTCAGGATACTAACATGAGAATTTGATTCCTTACTGCATGATCTCATTTTCAAAGTTTTGAATACAGAGCTTAAAAATCCTTAGCTGATGTTTATTGCCATGAAAGCAATAACTAAGTAAATAAAGACTTACCTTAGACTAGGTTCTTAAGCTTTCTTTTTGTTTAGATGAAAGGACATCTACAAGAATGTATGCTTGTGAGGCAAGAATATCCTTACCAGCTTGACATGGCTGATAAAAGTGCCATATAAAGGCAGTTAACATGCTGACTGTCCTCTCTTGGTGCTAAATATGCCTCATGATAATGGTGACTTACTTCAAAATAGCACATCTGCATTTTCTTAGCTGTTTTCAAATAGAGGGGAAATAATGTAGATATATTTGTTTTCATGTTGTTATGACATAATTACTGATGAATACCCAGTGACATTTTAGTGATGTTCTTTGCTGTGCAATCACTGAAAGAATTTAAGGGTAGGGAAAGGAAGCAGCAGATATATCCCATCCACAGAACTCATAAGAAGTGTTTCCTTCCTGGAAGTGATTTTATCAGAAATCACTTTTGTAATATTTGACCTTTTTTTCCGTAATAGAATCCAAGTGGAAATTGCCACCATTATTTTATACAGCTTTTATTATTATGTTATTATCTATCAGGAATGCTTGCGTCAGGTGGTTTTGTGCTTTTCCAGGCATGTATTAGTTTTTCCTCAATAGTGTTGGTTTTTTCACCCAGTCTAGCTACCCATGTTCTGGTTGCTAAGGTGATGAGTGAACTGAAAAAAAAACAACTCAGTGCATCCAATGTGATTAAACATACCAATGTACCTCATCTCTTTTTGCTCCCAACAGGCCTCTGAAATTCCCCCTGATGTGAAGGGGGGACTTCCACTAGCAGTGGTGGACATAAGGTGACATTCTGTGTGTACTTTCACCTTGTGTTAAGAGTTTTGTATGTGGTCCTATCTCGGCTAACAAAGAATTTTGGCAGGAAAGATACAGAAAATCTTAGGGGAATTGAGCTGTAAGGCTTCTAAGCAATTTGACCCTGTTTTCCTCTGTGAGATTGCTTTTGGCAGTCCCTGAGCATTAATTGTTGACCAGTGATTGTGCCTACACCTTAATAATAATAATAGGGGAGCTTCGGTTAAAAGATTATTTCTTATTTGTGGCTTTATTTTGGCATACTTGACACTGAGAACTGCAAAGTGTATTGCATTCTACTGTACTTCAGAAATAGTGCGAGTGGTTGTGTAATTTGTGTGTGGAATAACAAAAATGAATTAATTAAATATCATGAAATCCATGCTCTCCTTTCATGATAGGTTTTTCTTTATTAAATCTAAGTCATGTGAATTGTGCTCTGATAATTGTTAAAGCTGACCTGACAACCTTAACTTGGTAGAAAAAAAAAACAAAAAAACATTTGTATGTTATCTATATTTATCAATACTGTGGGACTCTGCTTCACAAAAACTGGACGAGATATTTTGGCCAGGCTTCCTGACTTAGAATTTGTGAGTCCAGATACCCATAGATATACTGCATTACAAACATCTGATTTCTCCCATTATACAGTAGTGGTTATTTTAGGTTGTTTGTGGCCTCTTGGGCATTGTTTTAAAAGTGACAATACATTTCTGCGTTCAGATAGTATGAAACTCTTGGGATTTTCAGACTGCCCTCACATTTTCACTCTTGTTCAGACAGTGCTAAGAAAATGATTGTTAAAAGGTTGTTGCAGACCAGTGTATAGTCTGATGTACAGAGAATTCTCACACCACAGAGACTTACTAAGACTTGATACAGCCCCATTGAAGCCCCCAGTGACGCAGAGAGAGGATACAGGCAGACCAGGAAGGTAGTCTTGGAGGTGTTCAGGAAGTGTTTAGATGTTGTATTAAGGCACAGAGGGGAAATGGTGGTGGTAGGTGGATAGTTGGACTAGGTGATCTTGGAAGTCTTTTCCAACCTTGATGATTCTATGAAATGCATTTCTTGAAGTTAAACTGAAGCTAACTGTAGTACAATTCATGTACTGACTCTGGGACCTGCAAGGAAGTGCTGGCTGAGGTTCTTTTTCTTTTGTGCTTGAGCTCTGTGCTTGAGGACAAGGACCGTGGATCAGAGTAGCTTGTAATAGTATACGCTGACTGGATTCAGCAATAATAATCCTTTATCATCAGCAATGCCTCTAACATATAGGGTAGACTATTTACCTGTCTCATATCCTTTTTCATTTCCAAGTACTTTGGTCTAACAGACCAGCCAGTTGCATGTTGCTTTCGGGGTCAGTCCTACCTCTCATGTTACGTCTATTCTTTCTACCCATTTCTTTGATAACCTTAGAAGATTAAACGAGCTACTTCCACTGCCTGTTCCACAGAGTCTTACCTATGGTTGAGTAATGTGCTGTTCATTAGGCAAAGGAAATTGAATCCCTAACGCAGTTACTCCAACACAGCATGGGGATTAATCTTCCCTCCTACTTATGCACTGGGACATTCACTAAGACTAGCAAACTTAACGAGATGGTAAGTGTAACTGACGGATAAAGAGGAACTTACTTATGTTTGCTTGTGAGGTATTGACTTTCTTACACTTGGAGGTCATTTGAATGTCTTTTAAAGATTGCTGAAATGTTTATTGATTTCAGGGTTTTATTATTACACCTACTCCACATCTTCTCCTTTGGTCTCTTTTCTAATAACAGATAACAGACTGTGTAGTTTCTACTAAAAGTTAGCTCTGTTATTAAATTAATTTTTAAATGTAGCACCCAGTAAAAGAGAGACAAGAACACAAATACTGAGAAAGGTGGAGATTTATTTAGTGTGGAAGGAAAGCACTGGAACTGCCAGTGGAGCAGCCTTTCCAGGTACGTGAATGGCTGATGGGGGCTGAGCATGGCACTGCTCCAATAGCAAAGCCTGATTTCCACTGCGAGGCTCTGTGTGTCAAGATGCACACAAGTTTCAAGGCATGGAGTGGTGCCAGCCCTACAGAATGATGACAGACCCAAGTGATCCAGCTCGGCACTCAGGCAGCACTGACTCCTGGAAGCCACAGGAAGGGGACAGAATGGTGTGGATGGCTGTGCCATAGCCAAGTGGCTGCAGGCATCTTTCTCAGTGACTGGGTCTCCAACACACCAGAGAGACCCCCAGGATGCCACAGCTGGCAGCAGCACAGGCCAAGGGCTACTTCCCCCTGCAGCCCTGGCCCAGGCCATGGGAGCCATGGGCAGAGGGAGCAGTAGGGCTGCTTTTCTTTCCAGTCTTTCCAGGTGCCTGGGTAGTGATCCAAGCCTGAGGAGCCCTTGCATGCAAAATCTTACAGCTATCCTGTTGTAGGGGTGGCTGAAAAGCGTATGAGGAATGATTTCTAAATCTGCTGCAGTGAATTTTTTGAAGGAAATCCCTTCTTCCTTTGTATCTCAGCTAACAGCACTTCAAACGCTTCCTTGATGTTAAAAGGTCCCTGAGGAAATAAGCTGCGAGCTGCATGTTTACTTTACCTTGGCTCAGCACAGAGGGATAGTTTGCGTGCAGAATTAGAAATCACACTGCTAAGACAAAGCAAGCAGAAACGTTTGGCACAATGCCATTATTATATCCGTTATGTAAAAGCTAGAGTTAGAAAAAGGGAAGCGTAAATGGAAAACAAGTCGCAAGGCTGGCAGCTGCAAATTAGTGCCTTAATGCCTCTTACAGGTCAGAAACGTTTTTCACCATGCCTTTCTTTGCTAAGTAAAATACATGTGCTTTCACTGTATGCTCTAATGAGAAGAGGTGACTCATGCTTACTTGTGGTTGTGAATTAAAGGGGTCATTGTGTCGGCTAGTCCATAAACAAGATAAGTTATCTGTGTTATCTGTTGAAGGGGAGGCTGAAAACATTTAAATGACTTTCCCATCACCCCCGTTTATCTTTTGGTCATTTAAGATAGCCTTACCGCACAGGCATTTTAAAGGGATAATTTGAAAATTGTCTGAGATTCAATTACCTTTAGGTAGGCAGATGTGTTTGCATTTAAAAGCAGTTTTAAATGGAGAAGCAATTAAATTACGGTATAATTTTTTTTAAAAGAGCCCTCTCTCCACATATCTTCATTTCTATTTCTCTCAACCTCTGTAAATGTTTGTGATTCAATGTCTAATCCCTCGCTTTTCACAGATGAGAACGCAGGGCAATAGATGCTTCTGTCTGCTAAAGAAAACTCAGATGTGTGTGTGTGTGTGTGTGTGTGTGTGTGTGTGTTTGGCTGTATGGAATTTTAAATAAACAGAAGCGTCATTATCTGATTGTTCAAAGCAAAGCAGATTCTTCTTGGTCACCTACTGATTTAAACACTGCGACTGGTGCTCAGTTTATGCTGGCTGGCTGCCAAGCAAAAGCAATTATGTGCAGTAATAGCTAAATTAAGAGGCGAGTTGCCATTTTGCAGCAGGACATGGCAAAAACCATTTCCTTCTGTCAGCTCGGTCTTGATTACGCACAAAGTCAGGCATGCACACTCTCATACACGTACACACACACATTTGCACGCATGCTCTTGTTCCTTTTATGTTTGCTCTCTTTCCTGTGGCTTTCACCTCGAGGTCACTGAAACCAGGAAAGAAGAAGTGTATAGACCATAGTGTTTGAAAGCAAACAAGAAAAAAGCTCTGACTTTGTGGAGAAGGAAAAATATCAGAAGAAAAACAAAACGAAACAACGACAACAACAAAAAAGCCCTACCCCATTTGTTGTGATGTTGGCTGTGATAATACTTTGTTTTTCTCTCCCCGGCAGGTGTGCTGGTGGTGAACGTTACGTGGAGGAATAAGACTTACGTGGGAACGCTGCTGGACTGCACAAAGCATGACTGGGCCCCTCCCAGGTAGGCAATTGTTCTGAGCATGTTTTTTTCCCTGACGAGTGAATTTGCACTCCCAGTCTCTGTCGACAGACTGCATAGAGATGATAAAAAGCAAATGGTTATAATTGAAAACATGCAGCTATGAGATGAGTGATTCTCTCTTCTAAACTGAGGGCCTGCGGGTGGGAGGTTTTATTTCCTTTTGTGTTTTTGAGAGGGAGTGGGAGATGCATGGGATTCAAACAAAGGGAGACTAATTAAAAATATATATATTTCTGTATGTTTGGAAGAATTTTCTCTCCGTTCTAATTAGGAAGACCCATTTTTTACCATTATTGTCTTTTTTTAAAAACAAACAAACAAACAAAAAAACCAACAAAAACTTGTGCCTTTTGAGAATCTTAACACTCTTCATTTGGAAGGACCTTTGTCCTTTAATACACATGAAGGTTCTGCTATGAGAAGCAGTGTTATTTTAGCACATCTCTTCGGTTCACAGCTCCTTGTGATGACATCTGCTCTTGTTTGTGTTTAGGTTTTGTGAATCTCCAACGAGTGACCTGGAAATGCGAGGAGGAAGGGGCAGGGGGAAGCGGGCAAGGTCCGCTGCAGCTGTGGCTATACCTGGAAATGATACAAGTTTCACTGAGTCTAGAGGGCTTCAGAATAAGAATCGGGGTGGTGCTAATGGAAAGGGAAGGAGGGGCAGCCTTAACTCAAGTGGGCGCAGGACACCCCCAAATTGCTCCATGGATGAAGTCAAAGCCAGCCCCTCATCTACAAACAAGAGAAAAACTAAGCCTCCTATGGAGCTAGACTTGAACTCCAGTTCAGAGGACAGTAAGTGTGGCAAACGTGTTCGTACGAACTCCAGAAGCACTCCAACCACCCCGCAGGGGAAGCCAGAGACTACTTTTTTGGACCAAGGCTGCTCTTCTCCGGTGCTGATTGACTGTCCTCACCCCAACTGCAACAAAAAGTACAAGCACATTAATGGACTACGATACCATCAGGCTCATGCACATTTAGACCCAGAAAACAAACTGGAGTTTGAGCCTGACAGTGAAGACAAAATTTCAGACTGTGAGGAACCATTGAGTAACGCGGCACATGAATGCAGTGAACCAAGCACAAATTTGCCAGGCTTTGATCCACTAAAAGCACCAACATCTCCTTCCTCTGTTACTACCCCAGGGACCCCTAAGGGAAAAAGGGAACCGACCAGCAATGGCACCAGTTCAGTTATCAGTTCCAAAACTGGCAAGAATTCGGGCAAAAAGAAAGGCCTGAACAGTGAACTGAACAGCCTTCCTGTGATTTCTAACATGTCAGCCACACTGGATAATTGCTCTGTAACAGATGGCAATTTGCAAACTGAAATGCCAAAACTGGAAGCTGAAGGGTTAATAGACAAGAAGAGTGTGAGTGATAAAGGCAAGAAAGCTAATAATTGCAAGGTGGATAAAAACATTTCCAAACTGAAAACAGCCCGGCCCATTGCCCCAACGCCAGCACCGGCTCCTCCCCAGTTAATAGCTATACCTTCTACAGCCTTTACAACCAGCACTACAGGGACAATACCAGGACTGCCCTCTCTAACAACTACTGTTGTTCAGGCGACACCAAAGAGCCCTCCGCTAAAACCTATTCAACCAAAGCCCACAATTATGGGAGAGCCAAGCACTGTAAACCCAGCTCTCACATCACTCAAAGACAAAAAGAAAAGGGAGAAGCGAAAGCTAAAGGACAAAGAAAGCAAAGAGAGTGGAAGCCCTAAGATGGATTCCAAGCTGGGAAAGCTAGAGGATTCAAAAGGGTCTGGGAAAGATTTATCTGGACATTTTTTAAAGGACCATCTCAACAAGAATGAAGTGCTAGCTAATGGACTTTCTGAGTCTCAAGAGAGCAGGATGGCAAGTATTAAGGCTGAAGCAGATAAGGTTTACACATTCACAGACAATGCGCCCAGCCCTTCTATAGGGAGTGCCTCCAGGATGGAATGCAGCACTTTGGTGAATGGACAATCTTCAATGGCACCACTGCATGTGTTGACACAAAATGGTGCGGATAGCGCTGCTGCCAAAACCAACAGCCCTGCTTACTCTGATATTTCCGATGCAGCTGATGACGGTGGCTCTGACAGCCGGTCAGAGGGCATGAGGTCAAAGGCCAGCTCTCCTTCGGATATTATTTCTAATAAGGACAGTGTTGTGAAAGTACATTCTTCAACCACGTCACAGTCGGCACAAGCAAAAGAGTCCCATTCTCCCTATTACCATGGCTACGATCCTTATTATTCTCCAAGTTACATGCAGTCTGGACAGGTCAGTGCCCCGGCAGCTGGAAGCTGCAGTACCCCACAGGGAATGAAGATCAAAAAAGAGGCAGATGAAGAGGCTGAAAAGAAAGAGAAGGCAGAACCGTCAGATGCCAAGAAAAATGAAAGCGGTTCCTCTAATTTGCAGCCGCAACATCAGTCAGTAATAACGCAAAGACACCCTGCACTTGCTCAGTCACTTTATTATGGACAGTATGCTTATGGGCTCTATATGGACCAGAAGTCCTTAATGGCCTCTAATCCTGCTTACAGACAGCAGTACGAAAAATATTACGAGGACCAGCGGCTAGCAGAACAGAAATTGGTACAGACTGGGAGGGACTGTGAAAGGAAGAATGAACCTCCCTTGAAGGAGACTGGAAAGGATGACAAGCAGAAAAACGTTCCGTCTGCAACTATTTCAAAGGCTCCTTCAACTCCAGAGTCAAGCAAAAATAACACTAAAATAGGGTCTTTGGTCCCCAGCAAAGGTGAGGAGACGAGCAAATCACAGATCCTTTCCAATCACCAGCAGCAGCTTCAGTCTGACAGTTTCAAAGCCAAACAGATGGAAAACCATCAGCTCATAAAGGAGGCTGTGGAGATGAAATCTGTCATGGACTCCATGAAGCAAACAGGGGTAGATCCAACTACAAGATTTAAACAGGTGAGATCACAGGAAATGGAACAAGAAGGTCTTGGTTTGTCCTTAAAATGTGTGAGATTTTATCTCTGATTTTGCTATGTTCTTCTGCCTTTGCAGTCAAGCAAGCTCCGCCATCCTTTTTTCATGCTGGATAGTACTGTGGTCTGTGAATAGACCTATAGACCTTTCAGTTGAGCTGCTTGAAAAGAGAAAGAAAGATCTAGCAAGGTGGTGACAGGATGCAGACTTAAGACTTGAACAGACTATTTTAAATTACATGCACGAATGCAAATGATTAGGTTACTCTTTTAGATGTAAAAGCCAAGCAGTTTGCTTAGTTCAGACATGAGACATTTGAAGCAATGTAAGCAGCTTCCATTGTGAGAGGACTTGAAGTAGATATGAAACATGGTTTGAAGTGTTTCTTTTTTTTTTTTTTTTTTTTTTTTTTTTTTTTTGTCAAATAACAGTTGGCATTTACAAAAGATGGGTGAGCTGGTTCTTTGAAGAGTTGGCTTGAAGCTCAGCTAGTTATCTTAACCCAAGGTGACCTTTTTGAAACAGTTTAGTTCCCCTTCTCTCCTCAACCAACCTCAAACCCCTATGGACCCACACAATGGATGAAATCCTTTCTCCATTGAAGTCAGTGATAGTTTTGCTGTTGACTTCAGTGGAACCAGAATTTCATCCAGTGGCTCACGCTGACCTTCCTAGATGTCAAATTTCCTTCATTCCAGGCAATCTTACTGGCTGTGTGCTCTGAACTGGAGCCTCAGTACTTAACACTTTCATGTTCTGGAGTACGATACATCCCAAACTTCACCCTGGCAGTCTGTCTTTCAAGATACAGTGGGGTCAGGTGAATGGGAGTTGGAGAGCTCTAAAGGAACTGGGATGGCACAGGCCTGAGTAGAAGATTTCTGCTGATTCAAATGAGTTTTTGAACCAGACAGTCTGAGAGTTTAATTCTGTGCTTATGTTTCCATTGCATGTGCCGCAAGTATGTATCTGCTAGAGCAGTGTTTGCACTTAGCAAACAGTCTTGCTATTATTGTTCAGTACTGATTTAATGTAGTTTGGTAATAAGTCACCTTTTTAATTCTATAAAGTGTTTATAAACTGTTTTATGTAATATATTGAGCAAAAGATGCATTTGTGATGCCCTGTACATGTACCCTAAATCTTGTTGTGTTGACACTGTGAATGCTTATCCATGTGTAATTTTACAAACCTGAAACAAGACTGCCAACCTGGAGAAGCCTGCTGAAATGTCCAACCTCCACTGATTTATGAATGTTTGTAATATCAGACAGCATAAGCACCTTTTCAGCTAGGTCCGTTTTTCACATTCATTGTTCCATAGTCTAAATGCTCTGACATATCGTTAGACAGCTTTAATTTTGTGGTTCACAGATATTCTTTGCTCTCTACTGGGAAAATATCTCTGTGGGCTTTAATTAAAGTGTTTTATGAATAGTGTGGTCTCAGAACTTTGATACAATGCGGATGTATTTCATGATTAAACTAGTTAAAGGCATGAAGAAGGATATGAGATGAAGCAATTGAATTAAATTTTGATAATAGCCTTTTAGTCTTTCATGGGAATATTGGTTCGACTCTGAGCGCAAGGCACTCTGTAGCAAGCAAATCTCTGTGTAATATGGATATGTTATTAAACTAGCTGTTAAAAGTGCATTAAATGAAATGTGAGGAATATCAATAATGATTTTATTTCAACCTACAAGTTCAGAACAAAAATTTTCTTCTCCTCCATATTAGGATCCAGATACACGAACATGGCATCATTATGTCTATCAGCCTAAATACCTTGATCAGCAAAAATCAGAAGAACTTGATCGGGATAAAAAGTTAAAAGAAGACAGCCCTAGAAAAACACCTAACAAGGAAAGTTCCCTGCCTAACCTTCCTGTCTCATTAGCAAGCATTAAAGAGGAGCCTAAAGAGGTCAAGCGTTCTGAGTCCCAATCAGTGGATGAGAGCAAGATAAAAAACGATGATCGAAAGACTCCTGTAAATTGGAAGGACTCTCGGGGTGCTAGAGTAGCAGTTTCCTCACCAATGAGTCAGCATCAGTCATATATCCAGTACTTGCATGCTTATCCTTATCCACAGATGTATGATCCCAACCATCCAGCCTATCGAGCAGTCTCTCCTGTCCTAATGCACAGCTATCCTGGTATGTATTCTGAAATTTCCCTTGTGCGCTAGTTAAGATTTGCACATTTGAAGTGTAGCAAAGCTTGAATTTTAGTATTTCTGTATTATTTGTATTAATATTAGTAGGAAGAGTAAATTAGAAGCTCCGTGGGTGACATTTGTATTGTTTGCGCTTCCACTTGTGAATAGTTCAATAGATTATACTGATCTAACACAAAATGTTCCTTTTTTGAACTGTCACAGTTTCCAGCCAGAGTTTCCTCAACCCTTGGCTGTCTGCTTTTGCTGTTAGACTGATGGATATATAGCCTTATTGCCTATAAAAATAGTCTAAGCATTTACTGTCAAAACCATTATAGTCACTACTTCTTTCACTTAAAGAGGACCCATAAATGTATGAAATGGCTATCTGCTCAACCCTTTTTATAATCTCCTTTCCATAATTTGCCATTGGGATAAAGTAGATATTTAAAAACAAAACAAAACAAAAGAGCAGAGCTGCTGTCTGGTAGCCACATAATCTGATCTTGATGTTACCCTTTGTCCTGGCATCCCCTTCTGCTACATCAGGGCAACAAAAAACCCAATGTTGTATTCCTTGTTTACCTGCAGGGGCATATCTCTCTCCAGGATTTCATTACCCAGTTTATGGGAAGATGTCAGGGAGAGAAGAGGCGGAGAAAGTCAATACCAGCCCAAGCATCAATACGAAATCAACCACTGAGTCCAAAGCACTGGATTTGCTCCAGCAGCATGCCAGCCAGTATCGCAGCAAGTCTCCCGTTGTAAGGCTTCATCTGTTGTTACTTCAGAGTGCTACATTTGGAGATGTGTAAAGAGCATCATTTTGGGAAGCATACGACCTAGCACCAGGCGTTGAATACATAGTGCTTCTTTGTAGTATTGCTTAAAATCAGTTTCAAGTCACGATGTTTCCCTGGCGTAAATTAGAAGTGACACATATAACAGGGTTCTTGTGTTCAGAGCCTTCCTAACTTAAATAGATGGACTGGATGCAGAGATATCTCCTGGTGCACAGTTATGATGGAAGCTTCTGTTTAGAAACAGAATATGAAATGGGAAGTTGCGCTATGGGATTTAGTAATATCCCCTGCTTGTATTTACCATGAAGCCATGTCCTCCAGACTAGTCCTCATTTCTGAAGATTTCTGATGTTGACACAAACTCTTAACAAGTTGGTGCTCGTTTTAATTGTGAACAAGTCACTGACTTTCATTCTGTTTTCAAAAGGGCTTTTTAGGTATTCAGACAGGTTTGATCCCTAGAATGTATAGAGAGGACTGAGAAGTCTCACCAGCTTAAATAGGTTGTTGAGGCATTGCCAAGTCAGCCAAGTTTAAGGGTACATAAAACTGGAAGTCAATATGGTGGCTTCATGCTACAGCGTGTTGTGCCAAAATTTCTGCTTGTTGAATTCTTCTATTGGGCAGTTATACCGGCTTTATATTAGAATCAAGTTCAATAATCCATTAGATTACTAGCTTTTTTGCATTTGAATGCAAAAGGTCCTTGGCATTTAATATTGGTGAGAGTTCTCTTGATTTCCTTTTCTAAAAAAAAAAAAAAAAAAAAAAAAAAAAAAAAAAATTAATCTGACATCAGTTTTCTTCCACCTTTTATTGCCAGCCCGTGGAAAAATCGGCAGCTGAGCGTGAACGGGAAGCAGAAAGGGAACGAGATCGTCACTCACCTTTCAGCCAGCGGCATCTCCACACACACCACCATACACACGTTGGAATGGGTTACCCACTTATACCTGGACAATATGACCCATTTCAAGGTGAGCAGAAGGTTTAGGGTGATAGGATTAGCTTGCCTCGTGAAGTTGTTGCTTTGACATTGCAAGTCACGCCTACGTGAAGCATTTTGAATAGAGATCCCCTTGTTAAATCAGAAATGATTTTAGGAAGAAGTCATGGAAACTCACAAGGACTAAAAATAAATAAATAGACTCCTACCCAAGAGATAAATCAGGTTTTGTTACCAAAACTGCTATTTAGAATATCATTAAAGATGTACCAGTGAGGCTGTCATTCATGTGAATGTTTTGATTCCTGTTGCAAACTGACGCTAACTGGATGAAAGGCACTGAAAAACAAACAACCTCCATTTTGTATAATTAGGATTGTGTAAGCAACGGAAGAAGTATAGCAAAGACAAAAGCTTTTTATAATGAGCATATTTTATGTACAAGGCATTGTAGTCACAAGGGTTTGAGCTTGTTATAATTCCAGTGTCTGAAAGAGAACTCTTTGTGTTTTGTCAAATGCAGCACACAGAGCTGCAATCAGGGAAAAGCAGCACAGTGAGACATGATTCATTCTCCCTAGGTTTTATCCCAGTCTCTGACCGTTTTTCACTAAGTCTGGATTCTAGCTGAATTAAAAGGAGGTTTCCTCCCATGCAGCAAAGTACATGCTATCACAATTGCTGGCTAAAATGACATTAATTCATTATGTTCACTTGGTGCCTCAGCAGCTATTTTTCCTTTGTAAAAGTCTTGACATGTCTCGGTTTGATTCAATGATACCATACGCCTGTGGGATGCATTATGCTTGTTCAGTAGGAAAACTGTAAAATGATAAGTCATTATGAAGGCATTGTATTCTGAGCAGCTGGCATGTCGTGTCAGTAATTCACGGTGACTTTTGGTTCTTGTTGTTTCCTGGTACCTATTACTTCTACTGAGCTTCCTGTTTAGGAATTCATACAAACCATTTAGCAGCATGCAGTGCAGTACTTGAAAAGGAATACAGTCAGTAGGAATGTTGTATTTTCTTGCAAAATATCTGTCAAAGAGAATTCAGTATACTTATAAGAAGGCACATAGATAAAACTGGGCAGGCTTCCTTAATAACGTTGCCTGAAACATTTGCTGTTTGCGTAATATTGACACTCCACCATTTCCTAATGGTGCTTTTTTGTTTGTTTGCCTTAGCAATACTTCCTACCTTTTCTCACAAAGTCCTATTAAAAACAGAAGTACATCAACATTCCTTCATTTCTTCTTTCCCTCAGGATTGACCTCTGCTGCCCTTGTTGCCACTCAGCAGGTGGCTGCGCAGGCATCTGCATCTGGTATGTTTCCTGCACAAAGAAGGTAAATAGCCAGTAAATCTTAAGTTACATATCTTAATACAGAGAGGAGAAAGCAAATAATAGGTTTTGTAACCTGACGGTCTATACTTCCTTGTATGACACAGTTGTTAAGGAGGAAGAAAGACTGGAACTCCGGGACAATCATAGTTTTATTCTCATTAAGATCACATTTTGTCCTGTTTTTATAAGGTAGTTGATGAACACGGAACAAGTAGTCTTCCTTCTGAGATTTTCCATTAATTCTGAGTGTTGGTATTATTAAGATAAAGTAAGCAGTTCTGAAATCATGAGTTAAAATCCACTTTTATTTGTTAATTTATTTTAAAAAGGGGATTTAAACTTCATGTTCAGTTACATCTGTGTCCCATGAGGAAAAATTCAGAGCTTATCTTATCTGCAAGTCGCCTGGTTTGCTGATTTTACTATCAGAGAGTTTTGCCTCTCGGGTTTTACTGGGTTTTCAGCAGAGTTTATTCTCCCAAGTGTTGTCCTTACTTTTCAAGAGGGAAGAGACTTTTCTGTGCAGTAATGATCCCATTTCAGCTGAAAAACACAAAGCACTACAAACAGCAGGGCCTCTCTTCTTGCTGCCCTGTTAAGTCTTCGAGTTTAATTTATTAGTCATAGTATTCTAAAGTTCTGTGGTTAAGGTTGTCTTTCCGAGAGCTGACTCTGAAAACAAATGGGCATGCAAAGCTCTCAGCTGGAATTATTTGAATAAGAAAGGTTGCTAGGTCAGAAAGATCTGATGCACGCTAGGGTTTCAAAACAGAAAAGATAAATGTTGATGCTTGTTACCTGCTGGTATGTTCCTGGCAGGGGAAGGAAGAGGACGAGGTTTGGATGTCTTTCCTGCTTGGGTTTGAGAGTGCTGTGCAGATTTCATTTCTCGGTGTATCCAAGGTGCAGAAAACGTTAGGGAAAAAAGAACACCACATACTAAAACGTTCTTCTTTCTCTTTTCAGAGAATGATGAGTTTGGAGATGTACATTGTCATGTGACTGGATCACATGAGGAAGCGCTTTATTACAGACATCAGTTCCATGGTGTTAATTTGAAATGCCTTAATGGCAGGCAAAAACCAGTCATTTCATTTTTGTAAATTGCAGATTTTATCACAGAGTAACAAATGTTGCTGTAATTAGACTTCTGTTTTTATATATATATATGCGTATATATATATACATATATATATAAAAATATATATATATTCTTTACTTTTTTTGTATCAATAACCAGGCTCACACACAGGGTCTGCTGCTAAGTTGCAAACCACATAGTAGAAGGAGAAATGTATTTGTCATGTTTAGAAAGTGTTAACCACAAAAGGTTGTTTGTTTCTTTTCTCTTCTTCTTTCTGTTTCCTTTTTCTTTTCTTTCCTTTCTCTTTTTTTTTCTTTTTCTTTCTTTCTTTTTTTTTTTTTTTTTCTTTCAAATTGTAAATAAATAATGTTATGTATCAGTGTGCCTGAACCTTGCGTACCCTTCTGATATTTCCCACAAGCTCTCAGAGAGGCTAACTGTGATGACACTTTGGTACAATGTAGATGTCTATTTGGTGGCTTCTATTAAGATGCATCAGTGTAAAATGTTCCTGTATTCGCTGTTTCATTGTAATTGTGTATTGTGAAAAATATACCTTTGGAAGGCATGGGGATCTTAGTACCACAAAAACTGTGTTGTACATAATGTAAAATTTTTAAATGGAAAATAATGAGCATCTGTGAATAATGAAATGTCTTTTTTGATAATCTTGAATGGCAGATAACCAATAGCCTGCATAACAGAAGACATCTGTGATTGTTCTATTACTTGAATAGTCCTGCAGTCTTTTTTTTAATGTTTACAATTATCCAGTTTTAGAAGAGAGACTTTAATGCCATTGCCTGGTTACTTGTTTTATGCTGTAATCTAGTTTATTTTATGTAAAATGTATATTGAATGCTTTCATTTTTATACCTGCCTTAAATAATTTGGCAATCAGAATAAAGAAAAAAAGTTGTTTTTGTACTTTCTTGGTGTCTATGGGCCACTTCAAAATAACATGTGTTGTAGGCATAGGTAGCAGAGCCCGAAGTTGCCACACCACTCCTAGTCTGTGTCTCAGAAGCATTCCCTGGGACTCAGTTACCAGTGTGCCTGCAGCTCTGTCTTCTCCCAGGGACAGTGTGGGACCCAAGCAGCAGACCTCTTTCTGTTGATCCCAGCAGGCTTGGAAGAGGCCCATGGTAGACTCAGGTGGCATTTGTGGTACTTGAAAAGGCACTACAGGTTTGCCTTTTTTTTTTTAGCACAGCTGTGTTACTGTAAAACACCGGTGATTTTTGTGTGCTGTCTGAATTGCCCTCCAAAATAAGCAAGTGCGCAAAAAAAATGGAGAACATGTAGCGTAAAAAGCCCATTGCTGTGCTTAACCATTGGTACCTGTATTGCCACAAAATAAATGTATTTTGTGGCCGTATCGCCTATTTTGTTGTATTGCACTAAACACAGTACACAGGAATATGAAGACACTAATTGTAACTTGAAAAAAAGTCAGATTTACTGGTCAGGTTTTTGAGGCTTTAAATTCTATCCTTTCTTACATATCCCAGTTGTTTCACCTGTTGAAACTACTTTTTTAATGTTTAATATTGTTTTGGGTTTTGTTTTGTTTTGTTTTTTGGCAGGGTGAATTAATGGAAGTTAGAACTTGTTTGTGAAGTCAGTTCCTTTTCTCCTGCCTTGTGAATACTTAATACAGAAGGATGAATTGAAGGTCCTCAGCAGACAAGCACACTTGGAGTTTTTATATTGCTGTGATGAATCTGCCATTCATATTGCTATAATTGTTTTATTTTTATAGGTGTAAAATCAGTTCCCTTAGTGACTAGTAGTAAGGCTTGTTGATTTTTAACACACGTTATTCGTCTGTGGCTTATTTGCATCTTGTTCTGAACACGCTCATAAGGCTCACAGTGCTGACATACCACAAGTTAGCTTCATCAGAAATGGGCAGAAAAGGGTGCTTTTTTTGGAGATGGGGATATTGTGAATACAGAACTCCTGAAAAATAAGTGCCTTATTACTTCTATATTAAAAGCTTAGATGGCTTTTGTATTGAGATATGCCATTGATTTCTTTTCCGTCTAGACTGCTAATGCTTCTGCAGCAAAACAGATCTCACAAATTCCCACAGTCTGTGATGTTGATTTAGTGTGGTTTAATATCGTGTTGTAGGTAACTGGAATGAATGACTCTGATTGATACAGAGTAAGCAGCAGCTAAAATAGTATTTAATGTTATAGCTTTATTATATCCTTAAAATCTGTAAGAGAGGCTTTTGGGCATTGTCATAAGTTGTCATGGTTATTCTTTTCCCTCTATCTTCATAACTTTCCCTCTGATGTAATACTTGCCACTTCCTTAAAGGCTATGCAACTGGTTCAGTACTCCTAAAAGCCAGAAGCTAATCAGCTGTGTGTCCAAGCTTGACATACAACTGCTGTAATCATTTAATCCCTGTATATCCAAACAATGAGCAGAATGAAGCACTAGTATGAGAAAGGCAGTTTACAAACCTGGGAACTAAGGGCTGCAGGAGCTGAGAGGTGGCAAGGAGCATCTGAAGCAGTGTGGTGCAGATGTACCTGTACCTTGTTGTCCATAGGCAGGGCTTGCACTCCTTGTGACTTGCAACTAACAGCCCTACTACTCTGCACTTATAGCAGCTACTATCAATGAACCTACTCTGTCTTTCATCAGAATGTTGCTAGACATGTCTTAGAGGTGAAATAGGGCCTTGATATTACACTTACTTCTCTGAGTTTCTAATCTGTTCATGCCATGCAGCTAGAGGAATGAAGCGTCTCGTCAGTGGGAGCCCACCACACCAACCCAAAAGCCCCAGCCAGGGAGCTATTGCCCGTGATACATGCACTGGGAAAAAACAGATGTGAAACGAGAGGCGGTAGGTTGTTTTGTTCTGTGATTGCTCTTGATCAGTCTTGCAATTCTAAAGGCTGAAATGGGAAGGAGATCTAAAAGACAATTGGATGGTTGACCTGCCTAGGCTGTTGAAAATGGGGCACAAGAGAAACATATTTCCAGTTTTGTATGCGGCCTCAGGGGACACCTAAGAACTCACAGAGCTAAGTTTGTGCTGTTTCCTCCATCCCTTGCTTCTGAAGGGTGTGTTGCTTGGATGTAATCATTGACTCATAAGTCTGTGACAAATGCTGGCAGTGCATGTGCCTTCAGTAGATGTGAGATGAGAGAAGACACGCATCCATACTAGAATGCACCAGGTACTGCTGATAGTACAAAAACTAGCGTAAAAAAGAGCTTCAGAAGTGCCTTTTTCCAGTTCCCCAGCCTGGCTGTAATCAGGGAGAGTGAAAGAATCATGCAAGAAATCTAGTACTAATTTCCTTCTGGCATCACAATCTTGCCACTGTTTGATCACAACAAATGTACTGTCCTTGTCATTCTGCCTCGGAATATCACACTAAATAATGGTTTGCCGTGCTCTCTTGCCCCTCCTTCACACCTCTCCTACTCTCCTCTCTACTTGATCACTTAACAAGCTCTCCAGCTTTCGTCCATTCAATACCATAAAAACTCACTCCTGCTGTTTGTATGGCTAAAAACCCACATAGATGTATGAACTCAACCCTTGATTGCTTCTCTGCCTCTTTCCTTTTATCACCCTCCCTTTCTGAGCTGTGTTTTTAAATACATCTTATTCTGTGTTAATGCATCCTGTTTCTCTTCAGCCTGAAGTGTTGGGGACAGAACATGACTTGCTCCAACCTCCTACAGGTCTTATTTATAGTTCCTTCTAATAGCAACGAATGATTTTAAGACAGCATAGATGACACCGTGAGATGTCCTGAGTTGCCAGAGCTGATCATTATTAACAAGGAGCTTAATATAACTAACAAAACACATCACAGTTTTAAAAGGAATTTTGAAACTATCTCATGCCTCAAAAACTGGAATGTCAAGCCCATGGAAGCAATCTGGTGGAGTAACTCTTTGAATCAGAGAGAGATGGAGGCATACAGTCATTACTTAATGATCCAGCTTTGCTTTTCTTTGGAAAGAAAACTGTTTTCTTCATTTGTTTCAGCTTTAGTCTTTTACGTAGCTTTCTGTATCAGTGCTCTGTAAAATCACCATGAACTATGATTTTCCTTGATGGTTTTACTTACATCAGCATTTCCTAAGTTCACATAGTTTTAGCCTTTTCCTTAAGGTATTTTTGTTTTGCTTTGTTTTGTTTTCTTTTGTTTTTTGAGCAAATCCTACTTGTTACTTTTACTGAGACACGTATGAGGATGTCATTCAAGAGAATCTGTATTTCACTCTTGGAAGCAGCATAAGCTATCCACTTCAATTTAAACCCTAGGTAATTTTGGTTATGTTCTTCACCCCTTTCTTCAGAGCATGAGATTTAGAAAGTCTCTTCTTCATAGAAATGGGAAAACAAAAGAAGTGTTAATAACCTGTATGTGTTTTTCAGCTCAGCTCCAGGATATCTGAGAGACTGTTCTGCCCTATCAGTGTGCACAGAAGATTCTTTCTGACGTTATCCAGTGTCTTTTAGCAGTTTGGTCTGTTTATTCTGAGGGAGGGGAAAGCTTTTCAAGGACACTGGTTTTCACCTTATTAACCATCTTAAGGTAGTTTGATGGCTGTAGGACGCCATTAAAATCTCTGTAGTGACTCTTAGTAATTGCAACCAACTAAACAGTGTTCTCAGCTCTTAAACCTCTTATCTAGGCTGATAAATGAGCAAACTTAAGGATTTTGCAAAGGTAATTATTACTTGCCACTTGACAATATTTATCATACAGAAAACTTGTTATTATCCACTGTAATATTGTAGAGAAGTGCTCTGGGGACTTTGAAAGCAGATGTTATTATAGGCAGATGAACTGCTGTAGATCGAGGTGGTAACTAGTTCTGTTTCAATAGCTACATAGTATCTTCAGCAGCCTTGTGAAGTATTTCGAGGTGGTATAATGGTGTGTGTTAGTTACATGGTTTCCATCGTTTGAATTTGCTGATGTGGAACTGTGCTTGTTTGTAGTTTTCAGCATGATGCTTCAGGATTGCTTCGTGAAGCTGGGTAGTATAGCAGCGCCTCATGAAAAGAACTGAGGAAGCAACGATTCTCTGAGAGCCTATTTAAACCCTGAACACAAGTTCACATCTTGACAGGTAGAGTAAATGACTGCAGTCCATAGCTGGAGAGGACCAGGACAGACCCAAGGAGCTCCTGCCCCACCTCAGATATGGTGGAAAAAGGATGTGCAGTTTACTGCTGCAAGACTTGTTTTGGGACTGTTTCTAACAGAAGAGTATGCAGGAAATGTTCTTCAATCGAACCATGGTTAGTATTTTCTTAATTAGCCTAATGGAAGTTGGAGGAGTGGAAATAAGATGCAGGAGAAATAGCCCCAGAGTTTTCTGATCAGAAAACCTCCTCAGTAGTACCTGCTGCAATTTACATTCTCTCACTTTTATAAAACTTTTGTCCATGTGACACTAGAAATAACTTAAGGGAAGAAGGGAAAATTTCCCTCTCCCCCGTACAACATGGATGACTGAAAGGGGCAGAATTTGCACTTAGTTTTAAAAAGAGCTGACCTTTAACATGTGTGCTCAAATTGAGCAGCTTCCTTGAACAGAACCAGTTTCTACTTGATCAGTCTTTATTCTGCTGTGCTGGACACTTCAGAAATCTTCCTACCTTCTTCCTTTGGGTCTCTGTGTTTCCTGGGTGACAGCAGAAGGAAGCAGATCAAGGACCAGATGGACTGCAGGGATGGCCTGACAGTTGTGCTTTTCTATTGTTTCTGCATGCCAGAGCAAGGCTTTTGTAATTCCTTTTCTCGGCACCTTTCCCTACCTCTGTCACCAGGTCAGTTTCAAGTGTTTGCAGTGATAATCCCCATCAAGCCAGTGATCTTTAAACGGAGCTCCAGACAGAAAAGGTCATTAAAATGTCAGTGACACAATATGTCTTCCATGCCCTGCTTTGGGATGTAACAATTTAATACCAGGCTTTGCCTAAAGTATCTGCTAAGCCCTTTAATGATCTTCCTACTTTCAGATGAACTGGTTTCCTTTATAGAGAATCTGCCAAAATCCTCGGCCTCTGTAGATGCCTTGTGACGTACTGATGTCAGATGGCCACTTTGCATTTTATGTATTGTGGAAATTTAATATTGATGGGTAGCTCAGCACCAACATGACATTTTCCCATTCCCTTTCCTCAGAAGGGCAGGGGGAGAAAATAGCAAAAAAAGCCTGAAGGATAAAGACAGGGAGGTCGCTCCCCAGTTACTGGCATGAGCAAAAGAGGCAAAGCATAAGATACACTGATGTAAGTTATTGCCTACTAATAACAGACCAGAGCAATGAGAACTAAAAGCAAACAAATTGAACTACTATCTTCCCATCCATATTCTTTGATCACCTCCCCACAAATGCCACACAGGAACGGGGAACAGTGGCTGCTGTGGTCAGCCCATGACACTCTCCTGCACCTCTCCATGGCCACTGCCCCTGCTGCACATGTGTCCCTCCCATAGATGACATCCTTCCCAATCTGATCCTACATAAGCTTCCCCAGGCAGCAGTTCTCCAAGCACTGCTCCTGCATGGTTACAGCCTTCAGGTGCTGCTCCCCCAGCCCTTCTCCTGCCCCATGGGCTGCTCTGCTCGGGCTGCAGCTCCAGCCAATGGCTACTCCTGCTACTACCCACAGCTGTACCTCCTCCAGGCCACATCTACTGCTGCATCAGGAGCTCCTCTGTCCAGATGTGGAGGTGTGCTCCACACAGTGCCTATGGGCTACAGGGAGTTGCTGCTCTGTGTCTGGAGCACGTCCTACCCTCCTGCTCTGTCCTCAGGGCTCACAGGGCTGCTTCTCTCATGTAGCTCACCCCTCTCTCCCAGCTGCTGTTGAATGACAGTTTTTCCTTTCTTAAACATGCTTTCCAAGAGTGCACTCAGCAATGCTCATGGCCCAGCTCTGGCACCACTGGGTCTCTTCCAGAGCAGCTGGAGCTGGCTGTGATCTGACACAGGTATTGCTGGGCCCTGCTCACAGAACCCCTGCAACATCGCTGTTAGCAAACCTAGGTAGACCATCTGAGTTATTTACAGAGAGGGAATGATAAAAGGTTGGTCGTGGTGGGTATGCAGGATAGGACACTTTGACATAGAAGTCACCAAACCAAAAACTGCAGAATCTTCCCTAAGGACTCCAGTGCTAAACTCTACTGAAACAAGTGGATTTGGAGAGTTACAGGTCCGGCAAGATTGCCCAAGCAGAATTAAGAGCTGTGGCACTACCAAAGTCACTAACCAAACAAGGGTGTAGTTAGCAAACACTTTTACTGTGGATTGCAGTGCTGCTTAGTAATTAAAGCACTGCTGCTTGGCATACAAGTATTCTTCCCACAGCTAATATAGAGCGTATGTCATATCCAATCGGACTGTTCTGAGTGCTCAGGCAGCTGCTGCAAGCTTGAATGCTGCTGCTGAGTCATGAGTTGCCATCTTGGAACAGTTTGATTTCTACAGTAGCACGGGTCTGCAGCAGCAAGAGACACAATGTTTGTTATCCCACAAGTGGTGGAACTTACTGAGTGCGAACACCTTACAAAAGATGAAGCAGCATAAAGCATGAGGTAGCCTGCAAGCCCAAGCATGGCCATGACAACTTAGTCTATAGAAGACAGCTATGCTTGTCACATCTCTAATATGCAATTCCCCTATCTCCAAAAGAATGTGATTTCTGTTATTTTTTGAATGGCTATTCACCAAGGACAGGTCTCTTCTGTCTGCCATGTGAAGACAGGAGTTACTGTTCTGTAGAGAAAGAGAACATAATTGCAGAGTGGAATATTTTCAGCCAGGAGACTATCCATCAAGTCAGAGGTGTATTTCTCCATTTGCACTCCCAGTTGTGGCAGTAAATTGAAAGCTTTGATTCTCTGTTTTCTTGTTGAGGAGATCAATTCTCATATTCTTTTGGGGCACACGAAATGGCACTATTAGATTACTAACCATCAGTAAGAAGGGCCTGTATCTTTTCTCATTAATTGGCCAATACACATTTTAAGAATCCATCTTGAGTATTTTTCTCTATGGAAAGGGTATTTCTGCAATGGGAAATCATACTTTTGCTCTCACTAGATCTTTTATTTTGGCTGTTGTATTTTCAAGCAGCACTTCAGTACGCAACATAGATAAGGAGGATCTCAGCTGAAATCTTCAGGATGCAGTTTTTCATGTTTTCAAAAGTAGTATCACACTACTTACCTATCGTAGTCGCTGACAGAACCTGACTCTTTCCAGTGGTGCCCAGTGGCAGGACAGAGGCCACAGGATGAAAGGCTTTACTGTCTGGATGGCAGCGACCACGTGGCAGTGGATGATGGATAAGTGTAAAGCAAGCACATGACATTGGTTTGGGGAGGGGGGGGCACGTTAAGGGAGGGAGCTGGGGAGGGAGAGAGTGGGAGGGGTTTATCAGGGCGGCTTAAAGCAGTGCAGGGCCACTTTGCCATCTATCTCCCTTTCACACACCCACACCCCTTTCTAGACTGTGTTTGCCCCTGTTGTGTTTACTCTCCATTAGTCCCCAATGATAGCATCAAGGTTGGATGCTGTTCTTGAATCAACAGTTGAATTCCCCTGTTCTAACACCATCAGGAGTAAATTGCTAGCTAGTCATCAAGGAAAAAAGACTTGAAGGACAAGTATTTCTGGGAGAAGTACAGCTAGTAAAGACAAGTTTTCAGTGGCTTTCTTGCCTATTTGGACTCTCAGATATTCACTAATTAGTGATCTTATTAGTATTTCCCTATGTAAGGCCACTAATAGGCTGCTTCTCCTATGCCTGTTTACAAGTTCTTGTAAAATTATAGGTCTTTGAAGCATCTGTCTGTAGTTTAATTGCAAGAGACTCAAATGTTATGTGCAAGGAGAAGGGCTACACGTGGTTTAATCAAAGGAACTGTAAATGGAGTTGTGTCAGGCTCTCCTCTTGTGTGTCCCAAGCAGTCAAAAAGGCAAAAACAGCCTAAAGGCAGCAGTGAATGCAACCACATCTTTTCCACTCACAGCAGTGGGGTGACTGTGGCTTCTGTCAGGCCCTGTATGTGAAACTGCACCATGCTCTGCACAAGTTCAGTGCAGAATGTCTCCAGGGACCACAGCTGAAGTACAGAGAAGCAGCTGTCTTCTCATTTCTTCTCGTATAAGTGTAAAGCCATGAATAATGTGGGAAAGTGACATAAGCCTAGGTAGTGACTCTTTGACTCGTAGATCTGTCAGGAGTCACAAGAATGAATAACTTTGAATTAGTCTGTTCTAGAAGTATTTATATATTTAGCTGTAGGTTTAACATTGCCTTATCACCGTGACACAAGGAACAGCAGAGTCTGGATTTAAGAAAAACTATGGTCATTATTTTTAATGCTTCTGGGTGCCAACAAACAGCAACAAATCCTTCCGCTCTTTCATAATAAGCTAGCTCAAAACACAAGAAAAGGAAAAAGGTTTATTTTTGAAAGCTGGGAGTAGTAACAACATAATGGTTTCATTATCTAAATTTCATTCACAACAAGGACAAAAAAAAAAAAGTCCCTCCTGTGTATGCTGAAGGGCTTTTCAGTCCTGGGAAAAATAAAAAAAAATCAATACCATATTCACACTAATGTTTGCTTGCATAAAATATTGACTGTAGACACACTGGCAGTTTTACATAAAGACTTAAAAGCAATCTTGATCCTCTGAAAGGTTCTAATTGTTCTTCCCCTTTCCTGAAAGGGTAATGAAAGGACAACTAAAAAGCAGAACTATATAGTTATTTTATAACTGGCACTAACAAATTTCACCAATTATAGAGTCCATTCTGTAAGCAATGAATGTGTGGCTCCCAATTAATCTAGTGTACCTCTAGGCAAGGTCTAAATCAGCTGGATACAGCTAAAGCAATTTGCACACAGCTAAAAGCAAATTGGAAAATAAGTGTTCCACGCTACTGCCTATCTTTGCAAGCCAAATACACAATGGTATGCTGGCAGCAGTGCTCTGTCATGTTATTTGCAGCTATCAATTTTAATTATAACAATTATTGATTAGCTGGGAAAGTGAATAACCTAATGTTCAAAATGAGATTGGCACGGCTTCTGGGGATCTTTTTTCCCTTTCATGCATATGTCTGTGTTGTGTTAGGGAACACTAAGAATATACCTGCATCACTTTACTGAGCTTAGCTAACTATAATTGAAGTTGCAGCAGTGATTTTTTTTGTTGTTTTGGTTTACAACAGAAGCTGATATGAGTTGAACAAGGACATGAGAGGCCATAAATTCCAAATGTGGGCAGACACCTATTTTCATACTTAACCACCCAAGCAAATGAGCTGCTTTGTAGAGGGAGAGTGCTTCTGTTGCTTGGTGACTCCAGCTATTTTGCTAGCCTACTTACGTTTAGACACAAGCTGTTTCTTTTTGTAGAACAGTGCTTCTCTTGGAAGAGAGAAAATAGGAAAAGCCCAAACCTTGCTGCATTGAGAGTTGTATGAGTTTCATCTAAATAGAGCCAAGAAGAGTACATCCAGAGTGGAGAAGGGTTTCAGCCACAAAGGCTGAAGACAGATCCAAGTGTTTGGTGCAGGCTCATCCATATGGCTAACCAAATGCTCTCCTTTGCTATATTGCTGAAGACACAGTTTTCAATTGCAGTGATACACCAAGCAGACAGCTACTGAGCACTGCATGCCACAGATGCCCTCCAGAATTGTTATGGACTGCCTCCTCTAAAGCTGATGGACAAGGGGATGTTTTATCCATGCCTTAAGCTTCTCCAGAGCTGAAACTCATAGCTACTGGAGCAGGTTCATTGAACAAGACCTCTCCACCAGATCAAGAGCCCATGACATCTGAGAATACGAACAATGCAAAAAAAATAAAATAAAAAAAAAATAAAATAAAATAAAAAAAAAATCTGAAGGTGCTGGAGTGAATCCTGGATGTGCCAAGCAGGGGAATGGCCATGGCCATGTCTGGTAACAAACTGGTCCCTGAGAGAAAAACAGAATAATGGTGTAACTGTTCACGTATGTACACATACGTGTCATCATCTGGTCACCTTCAGTGTGAGCAAACCATGGATATGATATCTCCTGCTCTGTATTTTGTGTTTCCAAGCTTTTTTGCTTAGTGTCTGGATTTACTATTGCCATTTGAGTTATTTTACCCCACACTCCAAAGCTTACATCAGTCTCTGCTCAACCTTATAAAGATGTACTTAAAGACAGAGCTCTGTCCCAGACTTTTTCTTATTTGTTTCTTTCTCTTCTGGTACATTAAGGGCAAAAACTAAATAGATAGCAGTTTCCTACTTAGTGGTATTTAACACTTTAGCTTTGTTGTATCAGAGAACCATAAAAAGTTCTAGTCTATAGTCCCTTAGCCGGCATAGAACAGTGCAATTCATAGGCTATGAATTGATAGTCCCACATCTTCTCAATTATTTAAAATGTAGTATTAATATTAAAATTGCTGTGCCTGTCCATAACTTTGGGATCAGAAACATTCTTCAAGGGACCATGCTCCCATCTGCAATAAGTGCTTTTCACTTCTGACTAATATGTCTTCATTTGTCCTGTCACTGTGCAGAGTGGACCTCAAGCCAATCGAGATCAAGTAGGAGTCCAGCTGGGCAAAGTTATTTTTACATTCAGAGAATGTGATTGTCAGTGCACTGAGGGGCATTTGAGCATGAAAAAAGGTGTAGATGTAGGTATTTTATGGATTTCCAGGAGTACTATCACAGTGCAATCCAGGGTAGTGAGGTAGTTAGGCATCTGACAGCTGTGCTTGAATGCTCTTGAAAGTACTCTTGAAAATGCAGCTGTACTTGCAGCAGAAATGTTCAGGCAATGTTGTTGTCTCCCTCTCCCGCTGCCTCAGGTCTGCTGAGATGTCACCCTAGCTCTAAGATGCAAAGCTATCAAGTGCAGAAGCCTTCAGGTGCATGCTCTGCGGGAGGACAGCTGGGAGCCATCCTGCTGACTAAGGCACTGGGAGGCCAGTGTCCCAGGATGAGTGGCACCGTGTCCACTGAGTGCTGGGGACCTGTTTGCTTGGCAGTCCTTGCTGCGTGCCAGATGAAGGAAGTCAAAGTGAAAACCAAAGAGCATTAGACAAACCATCTCCTGGTTGGCTTGGTCATCAGAGGTGGCCACAAGCAAATACATGGGAAAGAGCAAGAAGAAGAAACCCATCTATGCCAGCACTCTCCCAACTTCTGACATTTTTCATCTGGGTGTTTTCTGACCCTCTTTAATTTTTTTCTACATAATAATGTACGTACAGAATTTGAATTCAGAGTGCTAGCTGGTTCTCCTGTTGGATGCAATATGAACTTACTGAATTCACAGTGTCCCTTGCCATGGACTTTCCACATGTACTGCACATTGCAGGGACATCTGCTGACTGTGATGCCTGTTACCTTTGTTAGACAAACATGGATTCTTGTACTGGAAATCACAGCATACCATTTCTCTGATCACCTTCCCTCTGTGTCTCTTGTGATCTTTAGGCTTAAATGTGTTTTCTTATAAGCGATCTTCTTTTTCACGCTGAAGACAGCCAAATTGTTTGGTTTGTTGTTTTTTTTTTTTGCTTGTTTGTTTGTCTTTTGTTAGTTTGTTTGTTTCTGTTTTCCTTTTCTCCACTGTATGGAGCCTTTTATGGAGCTTTTAAATCATCCTTCTCTGAACCTTCACTGAACATCATTTACTGTTGTAGAGGCAAATAGGCAAATATCCATCTTTCCATTGTGAGAACTTCCCATTTATTTTCACCTTTAACCTCCTGGGTTTTAGCCTGTTGCGTCTCTATTTGTGCTTTTATTCTGGCAAGTTTTCTTAAAAACCATAATGTTGTGGTTTCAGTTGAGAGAGGATTAATTTTCTTTGTAAGGGATCGTGTGATGCTGCATTTTGGATTTGTCTGAAAAGCGATGTTGCAAACTCAACAATGCTTCAGTTATTGCAAAGCAGTGATAGCACAGAGCCGAGGTCTTTTCTGCTTCTGATGCTGCCCTGCCAGCCAGGAGCTGGAGATGCACAAGGAGAAGGGGAGGGGATACAGCCAGAACCACTGACCTAAACTGGATGAAGGGATGTCTCATACACCATCGTGGGGGAGGTGTTCAAAGTGAAGCATTCGTCTTCCCAAGAAACCACAATGTGTGTTGACCCCTTCTTTCCTGGAACATCTGCCTGTTGGTGGGAAGTAGTGAATGAATACCTTATTCTGTGTTGTGTGGCTTTTGCTTTTCCTAGTAACCTGTCTTTATCTCAGTCCACGAGTTCTCGCACTTCTACCTTTCCGATTTTCTTCCTCATCCCACCGTGGGTGAGCAAGGGAGTGACTGGGTAGCAGCTTCTTGCTGGGTTAAACCAACTCAGTATGGGGCACAAAAGGTTTGAGGTGATGACAGATTTAATTGGAGTGTAGAGATGTTATAGCTGTTTAGCTGCTAATTGGCAGGCTCCTGTGCTTGTCACGGGGCTTGCTTGCCTTATTGTATGTTAGAGTTCAGTGCTTGTTAGTGACTGCTTTTGCTTCTGCCGTTTGCTGTACTCTCTTAGCATCTTGCTTTGCTATGTCTGGGAACATTTGGTAACAGTATGTGCCAGGGCTGTCAAATGGATGGGGTATCACTGCTTTTCCTGTGCTGCTGTATTGGACAGGCTGCAATTCCAGTGTGACCTGTGGATGGGTACACCTGGGAGCATGTACATCTCAGTGTGTCTGTGGCTGTGGCACAGCAGGTGCACCTTGCAGTGTTCGTGTCTGTGGATAAGGCCATACCAGAATACTTTGAAGCACCTGTTGCAGTGGATAAAGACATGATACAGTAGGTATCTGAAGGGTCTGTGGCCAATGGATAAGGCCATACCAGAGCAGGTACACTTCTAAAGGACTGTAGTTAATAGACAGTTCCAAGCTGGGAGGGACAAGGAGAGGAGTTCTTTGCCATGTTAACCATTTTGGCCTGACCAAAGGGTCACGTAGTGGAGACTGTAATAGTAATAATAAATCTTTAAATTGTTGTAACCCTTTATTTAAGTCATGTGTTATAAGGAAATTCTGTAGCAGGAACCACTTCAGTTGATGGAAGATGAACCTCACAAGGATCAGTGCAAGTACAGCAGTGACTCAACCTGAATTGTCTTTGGCACCCAGTATCTCCATGCAACATACTGCCTCTCCTGTCCTGAGCAACCACCATAACAGACAGAAGCAAAGTCGTGGACTAAAAGAACTCAGTGGACATTTTATGGACATTTCACAGGGATGACCCACAGATTAAGGGAATGATATCTGTGTATCAACTGAAAGGTTGTGATTAATGAGAATGTATTGGAAAGTGTAGGACGTGAGCATGACGTGAATGATATGGAATAAGGGGTGGATATTGTCATAGTTTTGTCTGGAATAGAGGGGTTTTTTGTTTTGTTTTGTTTTGTAAAGGCTTATTTTATGCTTTGTTTGTTCATTTGTTCGTTTTCATGAAAATAGTGGGGATAAATCAACAATATTTCAGTTGTTGTAAAGCAGTACTTAGACAGAGCCAAGGACTTTTCAGCTTCTTACTCCGCCATGGCAGTGAGGAGCTGGAGGTACACAAGAAGCTGAGAGGAGACACCCCAGTTGACCAAAGGGATATTCCATACCATGTAGTGTCATGCTCATCAATAAAATATGGAGTAAATAAAAAGAAGGGTGGGATGTTTGGAGTAATGGAGTTTGTATTCCCAAGAAATCATTACGTGTGATGAACCCTGCTTTCCTGGAAGTGGCTGAACATCTGCCTGCCAATGGGAAGTAGTGAATGAATTCCTTATTTTGCTTTGCTTGTGCACATTGCTTTTGCTTTACCTAGTAAACTGTCTTTATGTCAACCTATGAGGTCTTGCACTTTTACCTTTCTTATTTTTCTCCCTCGTTTCACATAGAGTAGCTGTGTAACAGCTGCCAGTTGGGGTTAAGTCACAACACTGTGAAAGTCTATGACAGAAGCCTTTTGGAAAGCCCACTAAACAATATTGTTTGTATGAGCTGGTTTTTCCATTTTATCCCCTGAAAGACTGTCAAGACAAACTAAGGCAGAATTTCACCTGCCAGAAACTGTACACAGAGGCCAAATCTAGAAGAGCATTTTGTGTCTGCGTACAGCATGAAAGAGAAGTCATGAGCACTTCAACATTTTAATCTAGTACTGTGAATTGTTAAGTGATTTTATACAGGCCTGTGTCATGCTAACAGGCAATGCTTGAGTAGCATCTGATTTGGCACTGTAAGTCCCTTTGTGTTCAGTATTCAAACTATCATGATTACAGACTCACTAGTAGCGCACTGCCCAGTTCATCTAGTGGCCTTCAATGAGCTAACACGACATCTTCTTTACTGTTGTGGCTGCATTCAATCAGAATTCATACAGCTAAACCCATGAGAGAATTTTGCCCATACCTAAGTAGAACTCACACTGCTAGTTTATGGAATAGGCAGCTTGTTATCAACAAGTTAAAGGTTCTTTTAGATTGCCAAGAACTTTTGAGATGGGGGTATGTTTTGGTGTGTAATGAGCACATATGTAATGTAATGGTATAATAAGCACATAATGAGCCAAGTTTACCTGAAGGACCTTACTTTGTCAAGAAATGAAGGACTCTTGGCCAAGAGGTAGCAGGTAACAGTTTTTTGGTGCCTTGGAACCACTAAATCCCCATCCTGGTGTTGTTTTTCTTAAAGTTGGCGTGTCATGTTCACCTGATGTTAACAACATCTGAGTTTGCCTAGGGAGCTACTATGGATCACAGAACCTGTCTGCAGTCTCCAATTTGCTCCACCTTTGCTCTGCTATTTTATAGCCTCCAAACTGTGTTCAGCCTCATGCTCCTGTGGACAATCTGTACCGTGGTTTCCAGTGAATAATGCTATATCTTAAGCAGTTATTCCACAAGCTAGAACAGAGCAGGTGGGACACAACTGTCTTAGAACACTTTACAGAAGACAGACAATGTAGGAAGGTGAGAATCATGCACCCACAGCTGTATGTTCTTAAACCCTCCTTGGTGCTGGCATCCTAGAATCACACAACACCCAACCTGAGGCAGGTCAGATCAGAGGAGGTTGCTCAGGGCTGCGTCCATTTGGGTTTTAAGTAATTTAAAGGATGCAAATCCCACATCCCTCCAGATCTCTCTTCCAGTGATTCACCACCTTTATGGTGAAAGCTGTGTGTCTTAATTTCATCTAGCTGAAGTTTCCCATGTACCAACCTACGTCCATTTTGTCTCCTTTTCAGTTTTGGGCAGGTTCTTGCTCCACGTTCTCTACATCCTCCCACTAAGTAGCTGCAGACATCAGTCATATCTGCCTTCAGCCTTCCTTTGCCAACACTGCATGAAACAAATACCTTCAAGATAAAAAGGAAGTTACGCATTGGTTCAATAGCAGCAGTAGCATGTTTTAAATCCCATCTTTACAAGTGAATGGGGCAGGACCGGGATGTGAGTGTTATTCACGTGGAGTTAGAATAAATATTTAATGTAACATATATATATATATATAATATATATTTTAAATAAATTTCTTCAGATTAGGTGATTAAATCTGAAAAAAAAACACCCTGGAGATTGCAAACAATTTGTTAAGAACTGACTGAATGATGTAGTATGTACAGCGTGCACTGTAAATGCAAAGAAGTTCATTCCTAGCAGGGTACTGACCTCTGAGGGGGCCATTAAAATCTAGTTAAAAATTAAAGCAAAGCAGGTTACACCAGCTTGGGATGAAGTGATTTCAGTACTGTGATACTGCAGAGTGTATGACATGAACTCTGCAAAGACCAGCTAAGATTTTAAATGTTTATTTGCATACTTCAAAGACCAGCTAAGATTTTAAATGTTTATTTGCATACTTGTGGTCTTACACCCTCCACAGCCTCCTGTGCACAGATTTGATGTCCAGCCTAAGGGACAGCAATCTACATCAAGAGCAGAGCCTTCCCTTTCAGAGCTCTCTTCACCCATGGGTCTGACTTTTCTCTGTCTGATGGAATGCTAGGTACCACACCCCGTATCTCCTCTGCCATCTTACCACTCTTTGTATATACATGAACCCACCAGGGAGTGAAGTAGGAAAGTGAGCTGAGTTTTTGCAGTCTGCTGATTATACACAGATTCCTCTTTCAGTCACTCCAAGGAATACACTGAAGTACATTATCCAAACTTTGAGTATGGTTTGAAGAAGATAAAGACCAATAAGTTGTAATCAGCTTGGAGAATAGCAAAAATCTCTCCAGAACTGCTACTTTCATAAAGTTCCTGCTCTCTCAATTGGAAATAAACTTGACTGCTCACATGAGACTCTGGCCATAGCAAATCTGACACTGACTGTCTGCTTACATTATCATCCAGATCTGAAATCCAAAGCATTCAGAGCCAAGAATTTGAAGCCAGGCCATGTGTCCTCCCCTCTGTAATTGTGGAATTTATTAGAATTCTTTACCATTTTAAAAATGTGTGTTTATTGCGTGTCAGCTGAGAAGTACTGTTGCAAAATGCACTGAACTCTGCCTTTTCTTGACCGTAATCCAGTCTCCCATGCTTAGTTCAGAGCATGAAGTCAGCCCAAACACATGTTGACTTCAGGTACAGGAAATGTGGGCAACTCTTCCAACATGTGGCACATCATGCAGTAGCCTTCACACATGTAGGTGCTGGTAGCCTGTTTCTCCAAGGTCATAGGTTAATTCTAGCCATTATAGGAGTTCTATAATATTCTTGTGCAGGCAAGCACACAGAGCTAAGTACATACAAATCTCCTTTAGAAATAAATGAATTTTCTGCATGCATGGGGAAGAAACAATTCTGCCTTAAGCAATGGAGTAGAATCTGATCCATTAAATGTTTTTGATGTTGAGCATTTCCTCCCAGCTTCTGAATACTCCTTTGTTCATACATATTTCAGAAGCAATAGTACAACTCTGGGATAAGACTTCATCCCTGTTTTTAGAGTTAAATGTGCTAAAAGCACAGGACAGTATCAAGCAAACCTGGACAACATGAAAATTGAATAATATAAACAAACAAACAGCTGAGGTCATCCTGGACAACATTACTGGCTAAAAGTGACCCACTTTGAATAGCACATCCATTTCACAAGTATTTAGGTCTCTCGCGGTGGTTTTGTAAGATGATAATGTATCTCCAAAAACATCTTTTGAAAAAGAGCATAAAATTTTATGTGATGCAAGGTTTCCATGAATGGCCATTCAGTTAAAAACAAAACAAAACAAAACAAAACAAAACAAAAAACAACTTATGGTTGGAAGTAATTTCACAGTAAGGGTTCAGACAGAATTAAATAATTCATTAACCTTTCTGTAACCGTGGAAGCCTGACAAAAGTCTATTTTTTAAATAAACCAGGGGTTATAAAGGAGTCTTTTCAGTATAGACAAAGGCTGCTGATGCTGAAGTGGAGCTGCTGATTGCAGCTGGTCCAGAGCACTGCCCATCACTATCCAGTGCCTGCAGCTGGTGCCAGAAGATATAAAGCAAGAATCCCCAGCAAGCTGCAAGGAAAGCCACCCTGCCTCCTGTTCCAAGAGGGAAGACAGCAGCATGGGCTGACATAGAGATAGTGGTTGATAGAGACTTGGGTTTGAGTGATGGTTGTGTTCTCCTCTTCATCACCATTTCTAATTTGTTCACAAATTTGTAATATGTGTAATATTGCCTTTTGGCAGGTCCTTAGTCCCTCCTGCAGCATCACTCAGCCGGGGCAGTGCCAATCATAGAAGAGCCTAGGGTAAGCAAGGATGGGATTTTCTTTAGGACAGACTCCTCTTGGGCACTTCATCTCCTATCTCTCAGCCACCCATTCACGAGGCTCATTGGATGTGTGATTCTGTCATGCAGCATGCTTTTGCTTTTTGAGGAATCAGCTACCACTGCCATGGGGGTTCGAGGGGACAGTAAAAGTGCTGTGGTGACCAAGTTCATTTTGCTGGTCTTACTCTTCTATTTTTGCTGCTTTGACTCTGTTTCCCTCTCAGAATTTTACAGTTCTGTGTTCACATCGCAGCTACTTTCTTAATTACTCTAAATGCACAGTCACATCAAGGCAATGACAGTAATTTGGCCCACTGAATCAAGTAATCAAGTAGAGAATAAAAACATGCAGTTCCTAAAGAAATTAACGGACTTTGTCTTCACCTAAAGCAGGACCATCTTTGGAGCAATGACACCAAATTTCACAGAATTGGGCTGTTTTGCTAGTGAGAAATTTACACCATCATTAACTTGCCTCCAAATTCGACCCTCTCACTTTTAGCTTGAATTGATGATTTCTGTGGGAACAGAAGAAGTTGGATGCACTCCTCTGGAATAAACAACTTGGTGAGCAAACTTCTTGAAAGATTTTGAGGACAAAGTCCACCAAGGACTGAAAAAGACACACACCAACACCAGGAAAAAAGAGTGTGTGGTATCATAGTGCTGTGACTCATCTGTGGTAGCTGGTACTCCTCAGTGATGGATCTGCCCCCCATCTCAGTGAGAGCAAAGCCTACAGAAATCCCCTTTTAATAAGCTCTCTCTGTAGGTCAGCTGCCATTTGACTTCCAGTGGTGCCTCCTGAGCCACTGAGGACTTCACTTTGAGCACCTTAGCAGGAGCAGTAGGCTGTGCCCCACGGATGCTAGCCCTAAGGGGAAGCCTCCTCATGTCACGTTGTTCTGGCCTGAGTCACACTGCAGACACCAGGGGCTCGGAAATGCTTCACAATGCACTGCTGAAACTTGTTGCATGGCTGACCTGCTTCAGCCAAAGGAAAGAAAGCCTGCATTAGCATGTGAGCAGAGGAAGTCAAAATGATCTCATTCATAGAGCTTTCTCCCATTTATGTAAGGGGAGCTGGCCCCCGCAGCAGAGCATGTCTTCCTATGGGCCACACTGTGCTGTTTGCTTAATTTTCTTCCTTCTTAACTTTTGCCTGTCCGTGGGACTGAGCAGCAAGACAAAGCCGGGATGCTGCATTTTTCTTTTCTATCTTAGCTACAACAATGAGGAACTGGCAGGGTTAAAAGTGTTTGCATGTCCATGGGGGTGACTTGGCAGCAGAAAGCTGTCCTGGAGCAGGCTGCAAGGAGCTGATGGCTGGAGAGCAGCAACCCTGCCAGGTCACACATGCAGCAGGCAGCCAGGCCATAACAGCTGCACATCCTCGAATGCAAGCTACCGAGGCTTAAATTAATGATAAAAAATAGCTTCTAAATAATAAAAGTCCCCAAAGCAAAACTTTCATCTAATACTACTAATTGCTTTTGAATTAGTTCTTCTCTATAATGCCACATTAGCGCAGCAGCACATTAATTATTGAACAATATTTAAATAATTTTGAAGCAAGAAATATGTTCATCTACTACATCTTTTGGATGGGCGATATCTCTTGTAGTATGCTGCATTTTTAAAGTACTCTTTTATTTAAAATAAAATCTTTTGTTTGCCTCTCATCTTTCATAACTGCATTTTTTTTTTTCTGAAGACAATGCTGCAATTGAAATACAGAGTTCAAGAGAAAAGTATTGTATTTTAAATCTAATAATTAATTCTTTTCTAAAGTTATCCCTCTTAGCAAATTATTTTCCTAGTATTTTGTTGCTCTACCGGTTGACAGCTTAGTAAATTGCTTTTTAAAGAGTCTACCTGGCTTGAATTAATTATTTATAATGCTAATAAAGTAAGTATTTATAAAGCTATACTGATTGTGCCACCATGGCTCTTGAATCTGCCTCGCTGTTGAATAGATAAAATTCTCATTCTTCTAAAAAAGAATGCTACCCTTCTGCAACTTTACAGGTTATGAGTACGGTGTAAAGGCTTAAATTACTTTCCTGAAAGAAAGAGATGTGCTGTGGCAGAGATATATTAGTGATACCTAAACTCTCTTATTATTAAATTATTTTACAAATCCTATTTCCTTTCCTTGTAAATATTCAAAATAGAACTTTATTATTTTGTAATATCTCTTTTGTATTGCCCAATGGGAAGTGAATTCGAATACCTATTCTACTGAGTTCAAACAAATATTCATTCAAGCCTGTAGGCTTGGGTCCATTCGAATATGTGGTTATTGGTGCGTTTGCACGAGAGATGCAGCTCCTCAGGAGAGAGATCTTATGGTGTAAGTCAGAACATTCTGACCACTC
This sequence comes from Excalfactoria chinensis, assembly GCF_039878825.1. NCBI lineage: Eukaryota > Metazoa > Chordata > Aves > Galliformes > Phasianidae > Excalfactoria > Excalfactoria chinensis. The sequence continues at coordinate 74,081,127 of NC_092857.1, read as the reverse complement.
AGCTTTACAGAGTGTTCCATAAGTCAGAACACTGGCATACAACCTGACATATACATTGGCAAATCCCCCAAAATATATGGCTTTGTTCTCCTTATAGGACAGCCTATTGAAGGTACTGATGCCAGAATGGATACTTAGGCCCTCACCAGAGGATGCTCTGTTAATGTTGCATGCATGAGTGGGCAGCGTAGCACTGAATAGATAGTGGATCACTGGGAAAAAGAAAAGGTGTCATTACTGGTGGTCTACCTGGCACATGTACTGGAAACATTCTTCTCTCCTCCCTCAGTACTTCAAATGGCATACTAAAACTGTTCACAGGATCACAAACTGTTCAAACGATCACAGAATGTCCCAGGTTGGAAGGGACCTCAAGGATCATGAATCTCCACCTCCCTGTTGGCAGGGCCAACAACCTCCACATTTAATAACAGACCAGGCTGCACAGGACCCCATCCAACCTGGTCTTGAACGCCTCCAGAGATGGATGGGGCATCCACACCCTCTCTGGGCAGCTGCTCCACTCTCAGAACTGCCTCCTGACATCCAACCTAAATCTTCCCTCCTTCACCTTCAAACCATTTCCCCCTGTCCTGCTGTTATCTACCCTCTCAAAGACTTGACTCCCCTCCCGTTTATAGGCTCCTTTCAGGTACTGGAAGGCTGCAGTGAGGTCACCCTTCAGCCTTCTTTTCTCCAGTCTGAACAAGCCTAGCTCCCTCAGCCTGTCGTTGTAGGAAAGGTGCTGCAGCCCTCTGATCATCTTTGTGCCCTCCTCTGGACCCTCATCAGCAGCTCTCTGTCTTTCTTGTATTGGGAGGTCTAGATCTGGACACAGTACTCCAGATGGGGCCTCACAAGGTCAGAGTAGAGAGGGACAATCACCTCCCTGTCCCTGCTGGCCACCCCTCTTCTGATGGAACCCCGAATACCATTTGCATTCCAAGATGAAAGAGCACACTGCTGGCTCATGTTCAGTTATTCATCCGCCAGGACCCCCAGATCCTTCTCCGCTGGGATGCTCTCAATGACTGCTCCTTCCAGTCTGTATGTGTGCCTGGGATTTCTCCAGGCCTGTGTTGAACTTCATTAGACTCACCCAGGCCCACCTTTCAAGAATGCTGAGGTCCCTCTGAATGACATCCCTTCCTTCCACTGTTCCATAAGCTACACTCTAGGGTGCTCTTAACATTGAAATGAAGTGGCTTCTTAAGGACTAAATTAGTCACAGAGGCATCTATATTACTGTGTATTGGAAAGAACTGTTCTGGGATATTACAGTCAGGTCAAAGTAAATACAGATCCAGGATGCTGTGAATCATTCTATAGTTCCTGAGATTCTATTCTAAATTACTTCCAAGCACGTGAAGCACAGGAATGCAACTGATAAAAGCCAACAGACATTTACCAAGGGCAAAGAGTGTTTGGTGAAATCATCTTCTATGGTAAAACTCCCTGCTCAGCAGTGAAGAAAGAGCTGGGGACATCACCTCCCTTGACCTTAGCATGGTATTTGGCAAGCCTGCTACAGAGTCCCTGCTAACAAGCTGTTATGGACTGGGCAGAATATTTGTGGAAATCTGGCTGAAATGACTAATAATCGATGGCTCAAAGTCAAGATGACAGACATTCACATGAAGAAATCCTAGAGGTGGATACCAGAGTGGATTATAAGCAGTACGCTTATGGGCCTGGAGCATCTCCCATGCAAAGAAAGACTGAGAGATCTTGGTCTCTTCAATTTGAAAAAGAAAAGGCTGAGAGGGGATCTTATCAGTGCTAATAAATTTCCAAAGTGCTGGTGCCAAATTGATAGGGGAAGACTCTTTTTGGTGGCTAGCAATAGTAGAATAGGGGATAACCGGCAGAAACTGGAATGCAGTAATTTCCATACAAACACAAGAACTTCTACTGTTAGAGTAAAAGCACTAGAACAGACTTCCCAGAGAGGTTGTGGTGTCTCTGGAGACATCCATCTGGACACCTACCGCTGTGATCAGCTATGGGAAACCCGCTTTACTGTGGGTTTGGGCTCAATGATCTCTGCAGATTCCTTCCAGCTCCTACAAAGCTGTGATCCTATGATCAAAACTACAGGATTCTTATTTACACAGGGAGGAAGAGCAACTGCATTGAGAGGCATCAACAGACTGGAAGATTTGATTGTGTAGAATGCTATAGAGGTTTAAAAAAGTTAAGCTGTAAGTCTTTCACTGGGGCACAGTAATCTCAAGTAAAAACATGGGTTGGGGTATGACTGGATAAAGGTCTTGGAGTTCCCAGTGGTCAGCAATGTGATCGTGAACTAGCTGTGTGCTCTGGCATAACTGTTGGCTGGGATTTGAAGGAAAATTCAGAAGGAAACCTGAATGTTATGTTTCCTGATTCATGAACGTGCCATGGATTTGTTAGTCTCCTTAGCAGAACTGATGAAAGGCACTATAGTGTTGCATAAATGTAAGAACAGAACTTTCTAATGCTCGGCAAAAGACTCAACCCAGCCATGATGAGTTTCTTCGGTGGAAAACCTCAACACAGTAGACATACAAAATCTACCAGGGATTTTCAGGAACAGGCCACATAATTTTGAAAGCTGCAAATTATTTTACACAATAATGAGGTGATAATTTGTACAGATGATGCAAAGGTAATTCCAAAAGTTTTTAAATGTCGTTAAGTAAATTCTGGATTCAAGAATTTTCTAAGTATTCTCAGTCTTCTGCATTCAAAAGATTTTCTAGGCATGTACTCCTAAAAATCTTTGCAAAATCTTTAAAATTACTATTTCTGATGGAGAATGTCATAGTATCATAGCATCATAGAATTATAGAATCATAGAATAGCCTGGGTTGAAAAGGACCACAGTGCTCATCCAGTTTCAACCATCTGCTATGTGCAGGGTATCCAACCACCAGACCAGGCTGCCCAGAGCCACATCCATCCTGGCCTTGAATGGCATCCAGGGATGGGGCATCCACACCTCCTTGGGCAACCTGTTCCAGTGAGTCACCACCCTCTGGGGGAAAAAATTCCCCCTAATGTCTCACCTAAACCTTCCCTGTATCAGTTTAAAACCATTCTCCCTTGTCCTATCACTGTCCACCCTCACAAACAGCTGTTCCCACTCCTTTTTACATGCTCCCTTCAAGTATTGGAAGGCCATGATGAGGTGTCCCCACAGCCTTCTCTTCTCCAGGCTGATTATTATGAAAGAGGAAGAAGGAAGATCTGAACAGAGAATTCACCTGGACATCACAGAAGTGACTCACAGGTGCAAAACAATCTGAATCACAAGATCCATACCTGCAGAGGAGGCAGATTTCCAAGCAAGACAACCAAGTTGTCTGACTCACTTGGTGACGTAATGTAAATGAAGAGAGAGGTAGAAGAGTAGGATAGAAGAGTAGTATTTCTGTCAGTAGAAGGATATCCTCTGGAGCAGAGCAGGCAGAAAGTACCTATAAGGAATGCAAGTTTAGGAGCACCATGTGTTGGATAGGAAAAGGTGGGAGATGAGGATGCGGGGAAATCCTCACAGAGATAAAGGGAGGGATGCAATGACAAGAATAATTAAATCTCCGGGATAACATTATGTTGTAGGAGAGAGCAAGAGTCAATATAATGCAATGAAAGGAAACAGATAAAAGAATTTAAAATAAACATACAATCATAGGAAAAGGAGAGAAAAGGCATGTGGGTCAGTCGTGGGTGTTGGGCATAAAATCAGGGAAGAATAAATGGAATGGAAATTCTCCTTTCAGAGTGAAAAAGAACAAATAGTTACAGAATAGAAAAGCAAGGGGGCAATTTGCAAAATAATTAAAAATCTAAGATAAATAACAGAGTAGAGAATGGAATAAATCAGAACAAATATAAAAGGAAAGAGAGGGAAAATGCCTCAAGAGGGTAGAAAGATAAGTCAATACTCAGAGAAAAAAGATGACTGATCTTAATTGGATTTATTTATGTGTCTGTATTTAATAGTCTTCCTGTGACAGATATATTACATCTTCCTAGATTTTGGCATTAAAAGCAGGGACTAACTATAGACTGCTACAGTCCATGATTTATCATATTTTATGATTGTATTACTGATGGAAAACCCTTTACTAATGCTCTATTTATGTAGTCTAAGCAGAAGAGGAATTCATGTAGGAAAGGATAACCCATGCAAGAAAAAAAAGAAAGAATTCCATTCCTCCTCACACCATCTTTCATATTCTAATTAGTCTTTTGGAGTAGAATGGAGTAGAATTAAATTCAGCTGCTGCATTAAATGAAAGGTGAAAAAAGAGCTCATCGCTTTTTATGCTGCATTTTTTTGTTATAAAACCACTGTTTACAGCCCATCTGAAATCTGAGAGTTGTGTACCTTGCACACTGCAAAATCAGCAGCTTCCATTTAAGATGCTTTATTTCTTTTTGTAGTCTCTTGCTAGTGTACTTAGCAGGGAATGATTAAAACCCATGCTCTATTAGAACTTTTGCAGTGTTTAAACAAGGAAGTCTGTGTTTGTTTAAGAGAATGGGAAAATGGTTATCTTGACAGATTAGACTGAAAAAACAGGTCAGCCACAGTCTAGCACCGACATCCAAATTTGCCTCGTGGCTGTTTTTTGAAGTCCTCTAAACAAAACTTTCTTGTGTGCTTGCGCCTTTGCTCTGTTTGACACCTGACTGAGGAATGTGGTTAAACACTTTTGCCAGAGATTACATGTCTCTCATGGGCTAGTGTTCACAGGGATGAAGTTTCCTCATGTCTGTCTAGCTGTGTCATAGCTAGCTGAGGGAACACAAGTGAAACACCTCAAAATTATTAGAGCCCTTGGTGAGCCCTTGGTAAAAGGCTGGTTCATAATGATTGGGACAGAAAAGCAGTGAATGATTTCATTATTATTTTTTTATTTTATTTTAATTTTTTTTAGGTCTAGTGTCTCCATTTACTTAGTGACAGAACACACACAAGTGACAAACATAATTCATCCATGAAATGCTGAAGCTTTCTGCAAAATACGTTGTAGTCCACAAGATGTAAGACATGTCTGGATGAAAATAAATGTTACATCCTCAATCAGTGTGAGATTATCATTTTCTGATACATTTGGGATGCATGCTTCAGTTGATAAATATATACAACTTTTTGCTCAAACACTTTATCAGATTCCATTAACAATATCATCTTGAATTAGTTATCCTTATGTTACATCTGTGACAGAAAAGGCACTTTTAAAGCCACATCAATTTTCATTTCTCTAAAACCTACTTACCTGTAGACACAGTTTTGCTCAGTAAGATTAATGTTATTTCAAAAACTGATAGCAAGGATTTGAAGGATAAAGGACTCCAACCTACAAGGAAAGATCACTACAGTGTTCAGACTTGTGAGAGTCATATTTGCCCATCACCATGGGCGAGAAATGCTTCATGGAAGCATGAAACTAAACTGTAAACTTCTTTCTAATTGCTTGGTAGGCTTTTAATCATTATTTTTATCATGACTTTCCTTTTTTCTTATCAAGCTTCAGACTTGAATGATAATTGGTGGGTTTTTGTTCTAGTTTTTGGCTTTTGTTGTTTGTTTTTTCTTTTTCTTTTTTTCTCTGAGATTACTAAGAACAGACTGTTTATGATGGAAGTCATTGGCTTGAAAAAGCTTATTGTTACAAGAGGCTAAAAAATCTTTGGGATTTTATAATATATGAAGGTATGCAAATAGCGATTCTTTACCTGAGCAGTAGAACAAGTTGTCTTTGTATGTCACAATACAGACATAAATATTTTCTGAGGAGAGAAAATGGGATCCAAGGCTTTGTTAACTCCTAGAAGGTCTCCCTAGAGCCTTCAGTCCTCCAGGCTGAGCAACACCAACACTCTCAGCCTGCCTTCATGGGAGAAGTGCTCCAACCCTCTTCTGGAAACACTCCAAAGCTCCATATACTTTTATGCTGGCTACCTAGATCTGAATTCCAGATGAAGACCCACGAGGGCAGAGGGGGACAGTCCCCTCCCTGCTTTGCTGCTCCTCTCCATTGATGCAGCCCAGGATACAATTGGCCTTCTGGGCTGCTAGCACACACTGCTGACTCATGCCCAGCTTTCCATCCACCAATATCTGATGTCTGTTTCTGTAGGGCTGCCTTCAGTCTACTTTTCACCCAGACTGCATCTGTCCTTGAGACTGCCCTTGCCCATTTTTTATGTACAAAGTACATAAAGTGAACAAAAATAAACTGCACAACACTCTATAGGGTCTTATCAGGAATCAAAGTGAACGATGCCAACAGTGTCATGCTATTTTGAAAGCATTAATACACTATGCTGAGATGGGAAGTAGCAGTTTGTAGCACATGAAATTATGTTCCATTTATGCTTGAGGAATGGGAAGAAGGTAGCTCCTTACCCTGCCCATTTTTTATGATTCTACTTTTCAAGATACAATCCAAGCATAGAGAATCTGAAGGAGGTTGAAAATGGTCAGAAATAAGGGATTTCAGCTGAGATAAGAATCTGATCAGAAGTGAAAGTCTTAAATGGTGTAAAAGCAGAAATGGAAAAGAAATCTATGATCCCGGCTTATCATGGACAGACAGAGAAGCTGAAGGACTGACCAGGGAAGATACACATTACCTACCAGAAAGGCAGACTATTAAGGACTTTCATACAAGGCCATAACAGAATTTCCTGATACCCAAAATACTGGCCATGTAAAGCATAATTGATTCTCAAAGCAGCAGTAATACCTAAGATCTGGAGCCTGATATTTCATGCTGAGCTCTGGTCAACATCTAGTATCTACTCTTTTATTATTATTATTATTATTATTATTATTATTATTATTATTATTATTATTATTATTATTATTATTATTCCTAATTAAAATGGTTGTTTTGGGGTGCTTTTTACTTTTGCATTGATTAAGCTTGGGCTGTAATTATTTTAGTGTGTGCTAATTCCACTGGGAACTGATCTCCTTCTATGATTGTGAAATTTTGCCAGTGCCAACAAGTAGGCTTCTACTGGGCATGGGACATACCTTCCCACAACATGTAGGCTCAGATTAGGCCAATCTATCTTGAGCAGTAAGATAATTTTAAGGAAAGAATGTGTGCCATTCTCTGTAAGTTGACTTCATTGACAGAGCATGGCCTTGGGCACACTGAATTTACTGCTGTGTCTTTGGCCATCTGTCCTGGACAGACAGGAAGGCATTAACGTCTTATCTCTTGCAAAGAAATTCCTACCTCAAGACCAAGGTCAGTACAAGGTCACGGAAAAAACTCTTGGCCTATGTTTACACAGTGACTAGCCTTCTGGTTTGTACAAGATCTGCCAGTTCCCAACATAACCAGCTTCTGAGAGCATAAGTAATCACCAGTGATAAATGAAAGAGATAAGAACGGAGCTCCTAATACACTGCCCTTTTACAAAATCCAGCTTTGTCTAATTTGACATGATTGGATGGGGCTAAAGACAAAGGCTGGAAAACTCTAGCTGATTTTATTTGTCAGCAACCACAAGTATACCAAAATATAGAAGGAATAATCTTAACCCTAGATGCAGATTTACAGCCCAGACATAAACTGTGAGCATGTGAGAGCATGTTATGATTGGTGACTGTTCTGTAACCATCCTTCTCCAGTAAACATGGTTACCAACAATGAGCTGTTTGGAAAAGATTTTTTTTTTTTTTTCTTTCTTTCTTTCCTGATTTGACCATTCTTAGAAATATTGATGTTTCACAGAGAGAATAATACATTCTCCTGGAGACCTGGGATTTAACCTTGAAAGAATCTGACATGACAGAGCAGAGAGCTATCTATCTGTATATCCATACATCTCTCTAAGTAAATGGGGATGGGAAGAAAAAAAAAAGTATTTTGAAAATAAATATCTGACTTATTACAACACAAAAATTTTCAATAGAGATATAGACACACTGGCTCACACACTGGCTCCAGGATAGGTACAATATGTTTGCTGAGAGTACATTTACACAAAGATTTATTTTATGACAACAAATATGCTATTTAAATTTCAGAGAAGCCGTTATGATTTAAGTTAGCAAAACACAAAATGGACTTTCAGGGTAACATCAATCAGCTCTAGGAAAGGAAGCAGGGAGAGAGGAAAGCTGGTATCTGGGGAGAGATGAAGTGAAAATGACTGAAGAAGACTGACTACAGAAAAAACTTAAGAATAGAAGGACTTGGGGAAAATAGCAGGGAAGTAAAAATTCTCTCTACATAATTAGTGCTTCATTAATTCTGAGTCCTTAAATAAATTCACATTGCTCATGCCTATCAGAATTCTCCTTTGCATTGCTTCAGTGCACAGGCAGCTTCATATTCCAGTGAAGAAAACTTAACCATATGAAAAAACTTAATTTACTGTGTGTTGTGGTATGTTACTGACAATGTGAGAGTACACACCTCATGCAAAGCAATGCCTTTAACTTAAAACAATCCTAACTGAATGTATTTTATGCATTTATGCCTATAGTCTAAGAAAAGCTTTTCTAAAAAACAGCACTGCCTTTTAGTTATCCAGTGAACAAGTCACTGGAGACACCCACATCTCAGCCAGTGAACATTTACTTGCAGTGTCTTGAAACTGCTACATATTCAGGGCTCACACAGCTGCTGTAGTCTTAATGAAGTGGTTAATGATGTGTGAATTATAGATTCTGACAATCTCTGTAATAAAATCAACAGGACTGCATCCACGGTCTACCACAGCAGCTAGACAATAACAACACTGTCTGCTTAACGTAATGGAGTATCTTTAAATACAGTCTCATTCTTGCATTCTTGTACTGAAAAATTCTTGTCACCACAAAGAGGAAAGTGAGCAATGAAGAACAAACTGATATACATGACAATTCATTTCAGTTCGAGAAATAAATGCCCTGCCACATGAAATTTGCAAATAAGGCATCAGGTAAAGCAATGCATTTTTCCTTGATGTTGTAAGAGCTTTTCTTAGATCCTTCATGGAAGAAAAGAACAACATAATATGAAGCGGACTTAGTAAAAAGTTTGCTGATTTTGTTTTGCTTTGTCTTAAAAATGTGAACTTTTTCTTCCCAGCTGTTGGAAAGAACATGGCACACGGCAACACAGCAATGGAATGGCAATGTGATAGTGCTGGGCTGCACTTATATAGAATTTAGTACAGTATGTGAGTATGTCAAGAGGAATTTTCAAATGCTCAGATGATCAAAAATAGATTGTTTGTTGAAAGAAGTTTTGTTGTTTTTTTTTTTGGTTTGGTTTGGTTTGGTTTTGGTAAGAAGTCTTACTCATAGCAAATGATTCTGGGAAAAATCTAGGCCTGTCCTCTATATGCATTTTCTAAGTAATCTTTATTACTGTCTGATGGACTGAAAATAAACAGTAATGGGTCTGTTAAAAATCAAGGCTACTTTCCTTCTCTTGCTTGCTCTTGCTTGTGGGTTTTTTTTTTGTGTGTGTGTGTGTATTTTTTTTTCTTCCCAGTAGTCCAGGGAGCTGACTTTCTCTCCCTCACTCAACAGGTACTCCAGCAAGGAAAAATCAACTAAGCTGAGCTGTATTCACTAGCTAATGCAATGACCTCCTTAGTTTTCATGGTTCAGGCAATATCAGAGAAACAAAATGTTTTCATACTCAAAACTAGGAAGTAACTTTGCATGTAAAAGAAAAGACCATTTTGACTCAGCTACCAAAAAGGAATTTACCTAGACCAAGCATGGACATACAAACGTATTCATGACACAATAAACCCACTCTGCTGGATTGAGTTGGTCCAAGCAAAATGTCTTATAACAATAAGCCTGTGTCAAGTATCACATACAAATGAGGCAGAATAGCTTGCACAGGGGAGCACAAGCAAAATATTCAGCTAGTTCCCAGAGGCTGAGGGTCATTTTTCCTGCATGACAAAAACAGTGTTTGTGCGAGAAACACCAACTCTTGTTTTGTTTTTTTGTTTTTTTTTTTTTTTCTAAGCAAGAGGGTTTGGATGCACCCCCCCTGCATTTACACTTCTCCACTTTCCTTTCTTCTCTTCTGCTCCTGCTGCAGTCCTCTGTGAACACACAGATGTGCTTATCTATTCATGCAGGAGCAGGAGTTTGAATAGAATAAGAGAATCATGGAATCATTAGGGTCAGAAAAGATCCCCGAGAACATCTAGTCCAGCTAACTACTAGCCATCACTACCATGCCCACACAGCCATGTCCCTCAGTGCCCCATCTCCATGTTTTCTGGACACCTCCAGGGGTGATGTGTTGACCACTTCCATGGGCAGCCTGCTCCAGTGCCTGACCACTCTTTCTGAGAAGTAATAAGCAGACTGAACCTCCCCTGGTAAAACTTGAGGCCATACTTCTCGTCTTATCGCTGTTACCTGGGAGAAGAGGTCAACCCTGGCCTCATTAAAAAACCTCCTCTCACATAGTCATAGAGAGTAGTAAGGTCTGCCCTGAGCCTCACCTTCTCCAGACTGAACAATCCTGGTTCCTCATAAGACTTGCTCTCCAGAAAATTTACAGCTTCATTGCCTTTCTTTGCCTCTCCAGGGCCTCAGTATCTTTCCTGTAGTGAGGAACTCAGAACTGAACACAGTATTTGAGGTGCAGCCATGCGGTTGCCAAACACAGTCATCTCCCCGCTCCTGCTGGCTACACAACTTCTGATACAAGCCAGGATGTCATTGGCCCTCTTGGCCACTTGGGCATACTGCTGGCTCATATTGCAGCTGGTGTCCAACTAACAGCCCCAGGTCCTTTTTCCTCTGTGCAGCTAGCCAACCACTCTGCCCCAGGACCTGAGCAGAGTGTAGATTTGTTACTGAAGTGCAGGATTTAGTATTTGGTCTTGCTGAAGCCTGTACAATTGGCCTCAGCCCAGCAATACAGCCAGTCCAGATCCCTCTGTAGGGCCTTTCTACACTTAGGCAGATCCCTCCCAACTTGGTGTTGTCTCCAAAACTACTGATGGTGCACCGAATCCCCTTGTTTAGATCATCAGTATGAAACAGGGCTGGCCCCACTAGTTGCCCCGCAGGAATTCTTTTCTTAGCTGGATTTCCTGTCTCCAGCATTTCAGTTGCCACATCTCTTCCAAAGATACTTGTCCCACCCCTCTCAGTTAATGCTTAGTGCAATCCCAGGCAACACTCATTCTCCTTAAATCCACTTTGCTCATATCCAAATGTAAAATTATAATTAGTCTTTGTTCTCATATCCCATGTGAACTGGGAGACCCCACCAGCAAAACTGTTTTCTCTTCCTCTTGAAGGTGTTGGAGAGAAGGTAATTAAGGAAAGGAAGATCAGCTGGTAAGACTGTTAGTCTTCCAGGAGGTTTTTTCCAGCAGCTGGATTGGGCAGACCTTCCAGTTGTTTCTCTCTTTCAGAGCTTATCCTATTTCATAGAGATAACAACCAATACAAAGAGAATGGCTATCCCTCTTGGGGAAAAATATATATCCCATGCTCTAGAGAAAGTAGAGATGATACACTCACTTGAGACACATTTGAAGTAATATATGTGTGGTAGGCTGAACTTCCTGGTAACACTTATTATTTTCAGTATCACTTCAGTGAAAAAAAAAAAAAAAAAAAGCCAACAAAAATCACACAGACACACACAGGCATAATAATTGAAATCTCAATTTACTAGATGCTGCGTTGCCTCTTTTACTTCTGTTAGCAGCAAATCCTAGAAAAGTAGGAGCAGTAAAATTGCCGTGTCAGGGAGTTAGTAGGCATATGCTTCAAAAAGCATGTGCAATGAGAGTTGAAACAGAATAAATCTCTTGCAGGCATAATGAACCATCCACTTCAGACGTCCTGAGCAGTTCCATATGCTACCAATATTCCCATTCACGTCATTCAGTGCCTCACAGAATAAAACACCTCAGCTCCTGAACCGTGTGGGAAGGGCACAGCTCTTGGATCAGCAGCCTCCAAGCACAGGAAATCCACAAACAAATGTGAAAAAACAGAGTCTGTACAGTGTACTGAAGACAAATGCACCCTTTAATTGATTTTTGTTGTTGTTGTTGCTGTTGTTGTTGAGAAAACAAGAAAGTAGGGTAACATTTTACTTGTTTAAGATTTTGCATTTTATTAACTTTGGATTAAGATAAATATCCCAAGCAATATTGGTTTTATTTAATTTTAGACCACCTACCTACAGGAGGAAAAGAGATTCAATCATACAATGATCCTCTGCTTCATTACCACACAAAAGAGGTTTAGAAAAGCTTAGGATAAGCAATGGGATTTGTGAGCATGTTTTTGAGACAAACCGTAGAGATTTTTGATGTTTGCTTACAATCCTTTGCCTTTTTCAGCAATCAGACAATAAAGTACCTTGCAGAAATACACTCCATTAAATGATTCAGTTCTGGCCAACAATGGTTGTTACTGATACCAACAAAACCTGTGCTTTCCATTTATCAGATCATTAAGCAGCAGTCTCCAACTAGAAGAGTACCAGCTTATTATTGTTTTTTTCCATGGTGGAGTGATTTTCCACCCTGCTTCTTTTCATTCCCTTTCGATTCTCAGAAGTTCATGCTTTCTTCTGCTACAAAATGCAAATTGTATGAACTGCTTCAGAGCTGGCAGGGGCACGTAACTGATTACAAAGATGTCACTATTTTATGAAACAGTAAATCTGTAAAATGCAACAAGGCCCAAAACTGGAGTAGATGCTTTCATTGTTATTAGCCTTTTTCAGGTCCCCATGGGAGCCAAGATGTTTTCATATTGCTCAGGGTCATTTAAAGTGACATCTTGGTGGACTGCTCTGGTGCCTTTGTTCAAGCATAGATCTCATCAGTGGTGGTTTGCAGTGAGTGTAAACAGGCATGAGGCAAAAAAAAAAATAATCATGAAAAAACTCATGCAATTCGTATTTTTCTATTGAGAAGCTTAAACCCAGTGTAGTCAAAGCCTTCACATGAAGCTTGCAAGAAGAAGATAGTGGCATTTTCACAGTCAGTAACACAGCTTTCACCACACTTCTTGGTTCTTGTTTTCTAATGTGTGCAGTGTTCTTCTCATGAAACATTTGGCTAGCTGTAACCAGCTGCACGCAGCTACTGCTATTTCAGAAGTCTGCATGAGTGAACCACAGTTACCCCAGAACCCCTCATCCAAACTTAGATTTTCCACAGTTGTAGGCTTTCATCTCACTCATACGACAAGATTCATAACTACTGCATCTGGGGAGAATGTTGCAGAGGAGAATATGCACCACTGTACTGAAGTCCAATGGGTCGAAGAAGGAAAAAAAAGATTCTGACAAGCAATGCTCAACACCTGTCAAAATAGAGGCTGTGCTTATATTACCAGATATCTGCACAAAGTTCTCTGCGGTGGATTCAGATTAATATTTTGTTGGTGTTTCTAGTCTACAGAAATCATAGCTTTGAGTTCAGACTTATCAATAAATAAAATGCAACATCACAAGTTGTGAAACATTCCCTTGGAAATGTGGCCCATTTTTCTTACTCCTATGTCACTTAAAACAGAATTCTTTGTCTTTGTCTTCATAAGCAGGTATAAAAGCAATTCCATAGCTGACTGTCAGATAAAGCAAACTCGATTCATGTCCTATAATGACAAGGTCATACACCGCGTAGAGCCACTTTTAGGGTTTCTTTGAGTAAGATCAGATGAAGAAAAGCTTGCATCAGAATATAATAAAAAGAGCTATTGAAGGGCTTGGATGAGTCATTCAGTCTCACCTGAGAATACATGCAGATAAAAAGAGTGTAGCTTTGATGGAAGCGCCAGTGAATTGGTTATGTTTTCATAATGACTTCTTTACATTATTGAATACAATGGGAACTTTAAGGCCAGCCGCAATAACAGTTTCTCATGAAAAATTAACAAAGAATTTATGGAAATGTAGCAAAAGTCCCAAAGCAATTAGCTTAGATTTCTCGAGAGTCTGAGAAAAGACTGGATAATTGAAGGCAGAAACTGCATAAAGCGGCTATTTTCATTATCACAAGATACAGAAAGTCCATTTTCATCACAATGGGATATAATGATGTCAAAGCTAACATGGAGATATGTTTAAAGAGATTGAGGCAGAGTTTATGGGATAGATTGATTTACATGGCATTCAGATCCATATTAAAGATTCTTCTTAATGGGATGAGGTACCTTTTACCCGGTGTATTCAAAGCAGGAGCTCCTTAATGTTAGGAAAAAAATAAATAAATAAAATACATTACAGTCTCCAGAAGTTGATTGTACATTACCAGTAGAATTAATTTAATTTGTCATGTAAGAAGAAGAGTGAAACTGTAATACAAATTGACAGATGAGGATACATTTGAAAGTACCCATCACACGTATGTTCGTAAGAGCACTAATGATGCTAGTGCTGCATAGTTTGGAGATGCAGCCGTTGTAGCAGTCTAAGGTCATGTGAGAATCACTCTCAAACTTGTAAGAACATAACTGAGAGCTCCTGTAGCACATCCTCAGCTTTATTTTCTGTTTTGCCTATGAGCAGTGTTGGGAATTTGATTTGATTTTGCTGTTCTGCACATGACACGCTCTCACCAATCTAATTACTTCTCTCATGAACTGGAAAGTCATATTCTGGTTGGGTGCCCATGCTCAAGTGATTTATATTACATAACACAAGCAGCCTCATAATCACAGATGTCCTTTGGAATGTCACACATTTTGATCTGCAGAGTATTTCCTCCAAAGACCTCAATAAATGGCTGTAGGTAAAAGTTTTCTGTTACAGCACAACATGATTTCTGTGCTATTACAACAATCATGTTGCAGGTACAGGCAGTGTTTGCATGTAAGGGGATTTTAACTACACACACAAGCCTTACATGTTCTTTCAGCTGAACAACATAATGTTCATTCTGGGTGTTAGGCTTCATTATAACCTTTTTCATAGCAGTGTAAATCAGAGCAACTTTGCTATTATTTCACATCGGTGCAAATTTCATTATTATGGGCTAGCCATTTTTCCACTAATCTCTCAGTTTTCCTTTTCCTGAACACCTACATACATTGATATTACTGTTAACGGCAGCGATATTATTCTATTACATGTTTGTATTAGTTGTTAAATAGTTGGTAATAAACAGTGCTGAGAGGCAACACTTAAATGTTTCAAAACTTTATGGGTTTTGTTTCCTTTTTCTGCTTTTTTGCTTAGTTTTGCACTTCCTCAAAAGATTTATTCCAAACAAAAAGAAAAAATATGTAAGGAACTAAAAAACAGCCAACGAATACATGCCTATAAGCTTACAATGGCCAGAAAAGTATGTGATTCAATGATGCAACACTATTCAAAGACAGATATTAAACACCCTTGGATCTGAAGCTTCTGTCTGGTTTAGGTACTGCTAGGTCAAATGAAGGTATTACTCAAGGGGTAGTTTAAAACTGCTTGTAACATGTTTTGATTTACAGATTATCAATTCAGCCGAGCAGCTGAGGAACATATTCAGAGAATCACATAAACAAATACATTCAGTTGTACTGTGGATTAACCTAAAGTGACACATTTATTTAAAAATCTGCCTACTACTTGTCCTCATTGATTAAATGCCCTTAAGAAAGTGAGTCTGAAGAAATAGGAGCCATTAAGATTCAACACAACTCCTCCTCTCCTTTTGGTGGTTGACACATTCCCTGGAGTGGGAGATTGGATGGCTGATAAGCTAATGCTGAATTATAAACACATTGTGCAATATCGCAATCAAATGAAAAATATCACAATGAAACAGCATGCCTTAAGAGCACAAAGATGTACACAGTGCACAATTATTTCATCATTTCATAATGTGGATAATATGAATGCACATACTTGTATCTTTATATATATATCATGTTCACATTTGTATGTCAGAGACCAGCTCATGGTGCAGCACTGTTTGCAGTGAGATGCAGCATCATTGATCAGGAAAAAAGAAGTGTCTGTGTAGGACTGTTTCAGTGTTGTCAAAAAGCCAAGCAAGCATGCTGTGACATCTCCATTGACTCCACCACAGGCTTTTCTGAAACCAAGTCAGAGAGTACAGAATTAGCAAGGGAAAAGTCTCCTTAACCCTGAGCTATGCTGGATTTGAGAGATGATGCATGAGCTTCGAAAGGACTAGGTAAAAAAAAATGTTCTTTATTTTGATGCAAGTCTGTATACTCCTCTTTGGCTATGGGATACCTTCCTGCTGATTATTCCAAGAAGGTGAGGATCTTCACATTATCCAGAATGGTCACTCATCACAACCTAAGGCTGTAATATCACAATGTCTTCAGCTGCAACCTTGCAGAAAACAGTCAGGTGGGGCCCACCATCAGGCAAAGTAGCACAGCTTCTAAGTCTTCCCTGCACTGTGACGTGAGCCCTGGCCTTCCTGCTGCAAAAAAAAAAAAAAAAAATAAATAAATAAAAATGCTTGACTGATCTGAAGGCAGTCTTAGCTTGTAGCATTAATTGTCAGTTGCACTCTAATTGTAGGTAGCTAACTGTGGATTTCAACACCTCTGCGTTAATAACACACCGTTTTGTCTTGTCACCAGGTATTCAGTCTGATGTATGCTTCTGTGCCGAGCTAGGTTTGATAGCTCAGGATCAGCTATCAGATCCAGCTTTCTGACTTAGTTGGGCTATTTTGGGCTCCAAATCAATCACGCTATGCTACAGCATGGACATTATTTTCCGTCACGCTGCAGGACCTTTGCAATTATTAAGATGCCACTGAACATTCACTAAGAGACAAGCTCTTCCCCTTGAAACATCAATCTAAATTGACAGGAAAAGAAGGGCTAGGGGTGAAGGCATTTAGACAAATAGAGCAATTATGTCCCATATCACTGTTAGTACATTGAGCTTGCTGGTGTGCTGCTACTGCTGTTTGAAAAAAAAAAATGGTTTTCACCGAACAGGAGAATTAATGAAAGCAGATTTTCCCCAAAGCACTGTGCCTTACCCTGAGGAGCAGCATCCATCTTGCAGAGCTGCCTTTCCATGCTGCTCCTGGCCCTGCTCACAGGCAGGGCAGGCTGCTTGGGAGCCACTCAAACACACTGCCCAGCCAACATGATGGCTGATCTCCTTACAGGGCACTGCAGATGTCAATGCACTCCGCAGAGCTGCTGGTTTTCACACACCTTTTAGAAACTTTAATATCCTGGATTTCCAGTCTGCTTTTAAATTTAATAGAGTTGGCTGAATTACAACATTACATTAAAGGTCTTTTCTATCCTTATTGCTCTAACTTCAAATTTTCTTTTTCAGCTCCCACCTGGAAGTTTTATGCTTCGGAAAGATAAGAAGAAAAGATCAACATATCCTCCTCTCCCCATGCACACCCTCCTCTAAATAAAGAAACTTGGCACTGTTGATACCTAGGGCTCAAAATCATGACATTTTCATGCAGATGGAAGGGAAGAATGGAATAGCTGTTGTGTAAATAAAGAACAGATGAACACTGAATTTCATGAAGATGAGGGAGTTCATGTAGATAGACCATTAAAAAACACAACTAAAAGCTACAAATAAACAAAGCGGATGACCAGATGTGTATCACATTTGACTGAGCTAACACTTATGACTTGAAAGAGACAGGAAGAGCTCTAAGGGGAAGCTGCTTACACTGAGCATCTGCATGGTTCCTACAGAGGCTCTGTACAATGAGGCACTGAAAGAGGGAATCAGCTACCAGACATTTACAGTGGTGTCAACTGAAGCATCTTTAAGACTACTAGCTGATTTTCATCTGCCACTCCAGAAAGGTACAGGCTGCCCAAGCTGTAGCATCATCTATGCACAAATCTGTTGGGTAACCATTCAACTCTGTTGTTTTACTCGTGAGACTACATCTGCAAAGCAGTATCCTGTTTTGGTTCCTCAGTGCAATAAAGACATAGACATACTGGAGCAAGTCCAAGCAAAGGCCACAAAAATGGTCAGGTGTCTGAGGCACCCAGTATGCCAGGAACAGAGTGGCAACAGCTCTGATCATCATGGTATAACTGTACTAATGCTGAGGCAGATAATGACCCAGATGATGTTCCCAGGTCCTTCTCTACTGTGAGCAATGACTCACATGTTTGTCAGCTCCATGTTGGTCAGTAGAGCAGAGCAGAATAGAATAGAACAGAACAGAACATAAATAGAACATGCTTTCTAGCCTCTTGTACCGGTCTACTCCATTGTCTGGCATTTTGGCTGGGAGCATTTTGGCTCCCAGGTGGGGGAGGCGCCTTCTGTAGAACTTTTTGCAGTTAATGATGACTCAGTGCTCCAGTGTATCTAAATCCCTCTGTAAGACTCATCGTCCCTTTAGTACTTTGCAGATCAGTATCACCAGCAAATTTGCTGATTGCACTTCTTCATCCAGAAAATTTATAAAGATATTGAACAGAATGGGTCTTGGAACTGGGGAACATCAATAGTGACATTCATTAAGACCCATCGAGCTCTACTGCTCAATTAATTCAACATCCAGCAACCATGCCCATCTCACAGCTGAAGAATTTGTCTAGAAGGGTACTGTGAGGGACAGTATGCACAGCTTGCTAAAATCAAGGCAGGCTATATTCACCACCATCCTTTGATCCACTATCCCTGGTTGCATTCAAGGCCAAGCTGGATGTGGCTCTGGGCAGCCTCATCTAGTGGCTGGTGACGCTGTATGTAGCAGGGGGGTTGGAACTAGATGATCATTGTGTTCCTTTTCAACCCAGGCCATTCTATAATTCTGGGATTTTATGAACACACATTTCTATAAGAAGAGTAAGAGAAGGGCTAGGGAGAATCTCCATCCCTTGCTGGATGCAGAGGGGAACATGGTGATTAAGAATCAGGATATGGCTGAGGTTCTTAATGCCTTCTTTGCCTTAGTCTTTAACAGTAAGACTAGTTGCTCTGTAACAACACAGTCCCTTACGATGGTAGATAGGGATGGGGAACAGAATAGGCCCAGCGTGATCCACAATGAGATGGTTTTGGACCTGCTCCAAAAGCTGGATGCTCACAAGTCCATGGGCCGAGATGGCTTGCACCTTAGAGTGCTGAGGGAGTTGGGAGATGCCATTCCCAAGCTGCTCTCCATCATCCTTAAACAGACCTGGCTAACCAGAAATGTCCCAGTAGAATGGAGACTGGCAAATGTGGTGCCCATCTTCAAGAAAGTCTAGAAAGACGATCCTGGTAGCTACAGACCTATCAATCTCATCTTGGTGCTGGGGAAGGCTTTGAAATGGATAACTGATCTCAGGAGCCACCATGGAACAGTTAAAGGTCAACCAGGGGATCGGCCTTAGTCAGCATGGATTTATGAATAGTAGATTCTATTTGATAAACCTGTGTTGATCTTCCTGAGAGGAGAAGGGCACTACAGGGGGATCTGGATAGACTGGATCGATGGGCCCAGGCAAACTGTATGAGTTTCAATAGGGCCAAATGTCAGGTCCTGCATTTTGGTCACAACAACCCCAGGCAACCCTGCAGGCTTGGGGAGGAATGGCTGGAAAGTTGCCTGATGGAAATGGACGTTGGTGTGCTGATGGACAGTGGGCTGAATACGAGCCAGCAGTGTGCCCAGGTGGCCAAGAAGGCCAATGGCATCCTGGCTTGTATCAGGAATGGTGTGGTGAGCAGGATCAGGGAAGTCATCCTGTCCCTGTACTCGGCATTGGTGAGGCCTCACCTCAAGTACTGTGTTCAGTTTTGGGCACCTCAGTACAGAAAGGACATGGAGGTGTCCTTTGCAGGTCCAAAGAAGGGCAACAAGGCTGGGGAAGGGCATGGAGAATATGGCCTACAAGGAGAGACTGAAGGAACTGGGGCTGCTTAGTCTGGGGAAAAGGAGGCTGAGGGGAGACCTGATTGCTCTCTTCTGAGATCTAAAAGGTGCTTACAGTGAGAGAGGGGTTGGTCTCTGGTGACAGGATGAGGGGAAATGGCCTCAAGTTGCACCAGGGAAGGGTTAGGTTGGATATCAGGAGAAACTTCTTTAAGCACTGGAATGGGCTCCCCAGGGAGGCGGTTGAGTCACCATCTTTGGATGTGCTCAGGGACATGATTTAGCAGAGGGTTGTTTGTTAGGGTAGTATGGTCATGGTTGGACTCAATGATCTTTAAGGACTATCCCAACTTGTGCAATTCTATGATTCTATTCTAAGATTCTACAGTCATGCTTATTCTGTTAAGAAAATAAACACAGCATAAAAAAGCAACAAATAGCAGACTGTGCAACTGCAACGTTGTGAGTTCACATCAGGTCCTTGACTGACTTTAGGAAACCAAAGCTATTACTGTGCAGAAACAAATAATCCACTATCATGCAATGACAAACCTCTAATGCTCAAAGCAACCAACTAAACGGTCATCTGAAAATATCCTTTTTCTTACTGAGATTCATACTGCTCAATTCATGATGCTGGTTGAAATGATCTTTTAGCACATTAAGATGATTTCATTTGAAGCCTTTACCAGTAATGTCACAGTGGGGAACAACCACACAAATGTGGTTTAGTTTCTTTCCCTAGGTTTCACTGTGCCCTAGGTAAGTATTTTGCATGTGCTACTGAGAATGCACTATTTCAAACAGAGAATAGTATGTAGTGTGTATGAGAATAATGTGTGCAGATTATATATTTCAAAAATACAGTTAAAAATCCTGCTTGTGAATTTTCATTAGTCAATACAATATTTGATATTTATCAGTATCAATTTCTTTCATAATTTTTTAGCATTCAGAGAATATAATTACAGAGAAACTTGTAGCAAAATTTGTAGCAACAGTAATTGAATCCATGGGAAAAAAGCAAGAAATTGGAGGGGGGGAAAAAAAAAAAGGCATTTAATCATTCTTATTTTCCAGTTGAAGGTCTTCTAAAACAAAGCAAAACTCAAAAATACAAAACAAAAACAAAAACAAAAAAACAAGAACAACCTCAAAACAAACAAACAAACAAGAAAACATCAAAAAAGGCCTAGTTATATTTGGATCTTAAGAACAGAGCAAAATCTTTCAGAATGTTCCTTAAAGGTTTTGAAAAATACCCCAAATTCCTTATTAACTGACTTAACCTCATTGACATAAAATCCTCCCTACCAACATGAATTCTCTCTACAGATCAGATGATATTTATGAAGAAACATGGAGGTTCTGTGCTTCTTTAGAAGGAAAGCTGATGGTCCTACAGGAGTGCTAGATTAACCTTTGGGCTCTACCTGACTTATACTGAAAATTTTAGAGAACATGAGCAAATTCACCTGGACCTCAGCCTATGGGAATCAAAGCTTGATTGATCTATATTTCATCAATTTGGTTCAGAGAGTCATGGTTGCTAATGAAGTCTGGATAAAAATTACAAATCTTTCAGAAGAAAAAATCAACTTCAATATCACTCTCTCTAATGCTTTCTTTGTGTCTAGGGATACAGAGATGGAAGGCCTGCCCAGTCTCCCCTAAACTTATTTTTCTTACTTCTAGTATTATGTAATGGTAATTATTTGCAGTTTTGACACAGTGCATCATAAGACTGAATTCTGCATTACAAGATTCCAAATTAGACCAACCTCTAATTACAGAATACTACAAACACCTGGATGTATTACATTATTTATACTACTATATATTTTTATGAAGATTTTGAAAAAGCTAAGGAAAGACATTAATAGGAAGAGTTCTAAGGCATATCCCTTGAGAAAAAGGAGAGTTCCTCAGAACTAAGCACAGCCTTAATGGATGACACAGTTCTGAAAATTAGGAACACTTAAGTGAAGCAAATGTTCAAAGTTAGGTGCACAAATTTGACCATACCTGTACTATACATGTGGAATTTTGTGGTATAAATGCAATGGCTTATGCAGACCTATTGTTTGACCCAGTGAAAATCTGGAGGGGGTCATGTAACTTTCCAGATGAACTATGCAAGTGTTCCAAGAAAATATGGGCAAGTGTTACAGAAAGTGGACATGCCCTCAATATCATGTAGCTCAGAAAGTAGGGGCTCATAATTGCCTTGACAAGGACTTTCTTGTTATCAATGATATGCCTTCCACTAGAATCTATTTCCATAAATGCATATTAATATTTAAAAATGCCAGCTATGAATGAAATATTTATTTTCTGTTTGCTTAAGCTGCTGGTTCCAACTGAAAAAGACTTACTTGAGATGCAGGGCTTGGAAATGGAAGGAGAATCTTCCTGGAATAAAAATAAATAAATAAATAAAATAGCTATAAAAAGAATTTTGTTTTGTTCTGTTTTGTTTTTCTTTTTTTTTTTAAATGGGCTTTAAAGTGTAATTTGTGAAGTGCTGTAACTTTTTTGGTGCTTCACTCCTTGGCTATACAGAAATTACCAGAAAAGACCAACCTATGAAAAATACTGAATATCTGGTAAGCATTGCAGTGAAATCTTTACTGCCTCTGAAATAGATTGCAGCCTCTATAAGCGCAATACTTCTGAGCACCACAGAGCCTGATTTCATAGCTTACCTTACCTTAAAATCTGGGACACTGTTACTGCATTCTCCTTATCATTTAATAGACTGTGATTAAGAGAAACTTGTATTTAGTTTAAATGGTTAAGGATCCTGATGAATTCACCACAAGTGGTATGAAGCTGGGCTGAGTGCAGCAATTTTTCCCCCTTTCATCTTTTTTTATCTAGCCTTTAGCTTTAACCTTCTCTTCTGTCATCAGCTTTTATTGTATCTATCCATTAGAAGATCTGACTCAAAAGCTACGGATGTCAATGGCAACCTCTCACTGACTTCAAAGAGCTTTGTACCAACCCCCGGATGACTTATTTTAAGCATTTGTATTATATATTGCTCTTTGTTTGTTGGCTGGAGTAATTTTCTAAGCAAAAAGAAATGAGATATTTACTGAAACAATAGTCTGAGTGACGAAGATATATAAATCATTCTAAGATATATTCTCTAGGCCTTGAACATGTTTAACCAGAGGCAGTAAATTCCTGCCAGTTGATTGATCAATATGTATTACCTGTGTAAAGACTACTTTATATATTGACACTATGACTATCACTGATATTAACCCCACAGCACTTTTTGCCAGGAAAATAAGAATGTACATTCTCTCCGTAATATATTTTTCATGGATTCTCATTCTTATAACATTATTTCTTTTGAAGCAGAATTACTTAGTCTTTCATTCTCAAATACAATGACAGTCTTGAAAACTCAAAAAAACAGTGACCACATAGTATGCTAGACTGGCTGTAGGTTAAACTGTTTCATATGGATGTCACTGCTTAGAATTTAATGCATTTTGGCATAAATCAAGGAGAATCTGCTCTGAGCACCGGTGGTAATACAGCAATAAATGTGCAGTCAACACCACTTCTGCTATTACTACTTGATCAGCAGTGGGTTTCCCTAAAACTGGAGAACTGTTTTGCCTCAACTGAATATATTTTGACAAGATATGCCAGAAGTTTAACAGCATAACAAAGATATTTTTACTCGCAATTTGTTCGGCACATGGTTTATTGTATGACAGAGATTTCACAAAGCTAATCTAAAATCTGCTTAGCAGCCTGGAATTTCCTAGGGATTTTTTTCTGGCCTAGTCTTGGAGGAGAGAACCCATAACAACACTGTTTTGTATCTTGACATACTGCAACAGCCAACATTTCTCCAAAGCTTATACTATCTATTTTAAAAGCAAATGATAAAACAAATGGCTTCATCATGTGCTAATGAGAGACTATAGACAAATAGAACATCAGTTTGCAAAAATTACACTAGTTCTTGTCATTACACCCGTAAATAGTGACAAGAGGAAAGAATATACTACATTGCACAGTTCTCAGGGGGAGCTCAAACACTGTGTGAAATTCAGATTATAGGACATGGAGAGCTGTGCAGCTGGGCAGGAATTAAACAAGCTCTTTCAGTTTTATTGACAGGGCTAGCTGCTGTGTGTGGCAAAATTTGAGGATAGATTCCAAATCAACCTTGTCTTGCAACCAGATATGACCCAAATATAAGTATAGACAAATAAAGTAGTTAAAAGAAACCTGTACCTGAATTTACTGGAAGAAAAAAGATTTATTAATGGTAAGTATTTATTAACCTGAGCTGGCTAGTTCTAGAACTAAGAGAGCCAACAGAATAAAGAGAGTTGCACTACAAAGAAGGAAATGAGGTTGCAGGACAGTCATACTCAAATTTGTAGAAAAACATTGAAAATTGTGAAAGCAATACTACTGTCAAATGCTACTCTCCTCTTTCACGAGGAGGCTGCACACAAGAAATACATACACTTTTTTTTCACAGGTAAGAAACTGGAATTATAAAGGAAACGGTTAAAAGATGTTCCTTAGAATATAAAATTGGTCCCAAAAAGCCAGAACAGAAAGTAATATTATTTCAGATGGACTGCATTTAAAATTGAAATAAAAACACACTCAAAAGATTTTCAAGAGCAAGTTGTTAGAGGCAAGCAAGCTAGTAATAAACTATATCTCAGAAGCAGGAACCTGGCTAAAGATCTAAGGGAACTAATATATGATTGGCATGTAAAAGAAAGACAAAACCACAGCAGAAAAGAAAATGTATTACTTTAATGCTTTCACTCAGGAGAAAATCCTGGAGTTTGTATGATCTCATATATTCTGGAGCTTCTTTGGATGAACTGCCAATAAAACCTACTTTTTACAAATCAACAAGGGAAACACGAGCAAATTCCTGAAATGAACCATTTTGAAACACTCCAAATCCAAGGAGGTGCTTGGTTTCTTCAACCCATTGTCACTCCAGTTCCGGCTCCTTCTATCTGCTTCTATTAATCTTGTGATTACAGACATGCAGAACCGTTCTATGTATATATAGAACCTTTCTATATATATATGTATTTTTTTTCTATTTTTTTTTTTTTTTTTTCTGAAAATGGTTTTATTGACACTATAATTAAGAAGTTCTTCCAGCAGGTCCGAAAGCTCAGGTGCTCTGACGCTACACTAGGCATCTCTGATGGGTGTGGAAGGTGGGCACTTGACTCACAATCTTGTTATAGCCTTGTTACCAGCTCAAGATAACATTAACTCAAGACTTCGAAAAGTAATGAGATATGAAAGTGGTGAACTGTCTGCTGGTCAAATGGGGTAATAGCATTTGAAGAACCACATTAAAAAACTGAGAACAAAAGAAGAAATACCGTCATGATCTTTTAGAAACCCTTTGCACCTGGTGTCATAAGTCTTGTTTCCTAAATACAGATCTAGTCATTTATTCACAGAATCATTATAGCATGGCTTAGGTTGGAGGGGATCTTGAAGGTCATGTAATTTCAAACCCCCTGCCATGGAGTGTGTTGCCAGCCATTTCATTAGGCTGCCCAGGATCTCAACCAACATGTCCTTCAGTGCCTTCATGGATAGGGCATCCACAACATCCCTGGGCAGACTGTGCCAGTGCCTTACCACTCTCTGAGTAAAAGAAATCTTCTTAACATCTAACATCTAACACAAATCTCCCTCTTTTAGTTAAAAGCCATTTCCCCTTCTCCTCTTGCTATTAGACCATGTATAAATTGGTAACCCTCCTGCCTGTAGGCTCTCCTCAAGTATTTCAAGTACTGGAAAACTGCAATGAGGTGCCCCCAGCCCTTCCCTTCTTCCAGACTAAGATAAGGGCATCAGAGATGCTCAGAATTTTGAAGTGTTTTTCTAACAAATGAACGAAACAAGTCTGGATGATTCTGGAGGGTAAGAGACTACCCAGAAGAAAAATGATGAATGTATATCTGTAAGACTACCAGCAATACTGAAAGGGTGGCAAAGAAAAGTTTCCTTGCACTTCATTGTTCTGCCAGAATTAGGTAACATCTTGAAAGCAAATAAAAATAAATTTATTTTTGATATCACATGAAATTGTAATTTATACTGCTAATTCCCACAGTAGACCATGGAGCAAAGATCTGAAAATATCATTCGTCAGTGGCTATTAAAAACAGAACTTATAACCCACACCATGCTGTGTGTTCACAGTGCTGTGCTGTGTAGTAACCCTCTGAAGAATGTTGTGGCAATTCCTGATCATTGCTGGGCTGGGCAGATACTTCATGCTCTGAGCATGGAGGATGAAATGCACTACCAACTTTAACCTTGCTCCTCATGTTTCTGTATAAAGCAGCTCAGTGAGCGTACATAATAATTGTGCTACTTGTAATGAATAGCCTTCATTTTCACAATTTAATCAGAAGAAACTGTCAAGTAGCTACATACAGATTCACAACTACTAATCACAGAATTAAAACATTCCAAACATTTCTGACAATGTTTATGATTTTTTGTTCAATATTTTAATGTTGAAAAAATTCCCTGCAGTTTATGATACTGTTAAAAGCAATCCAAAGGTGCATACAGACCTCATGAACTGCTTTAGAAAATGTGAAAAAACAAAACAAAATAAAACAAAACAGAACAAAACAAAACAACAACAACAACAACAAACAACAAATACTGGAATATAAGGTCAAATTTCTTCTGTGTAAATGAAAGGTAATGGAACAATAATAAAACATACACATATTCCAGTGCAGACAAAGCCTTGCTAAACTAAATTCCCCATATATGTATGTTTTTTTATTGCAGCACATGCAAAATTACATCGCTGGTTGTAGCTTAAAAAATTGAAGAATAAGAGAGAAAAATCCCTTTTCTGTAAGTAAGTTAAGTGAGACATACATCTGAGAGCAGATATATGGATGATGAGGATGGAAGATGGCTATGCATTCCCAGCATCTCCAAGATGAAAATCCTACTTTCATGGCAGCTGCTGAGACCACCTTCATCCTGAGCTGTGCTGGAGAATAATGTTGGCAACCTAGCTGCTTGCTCTGCAGAATTTAGATGCTGTTATAAGTAAGTAAAGATATCCTCACACAGAATAGTGACCTAATTCATGTTTCTTCCAAGGATCCAAAGTGTTTAGTTCAGAGAACAGTGCAGAGGCAGAGCTATGGACAGAAGTGTCCCAGTGGTGACAGCGTACTATAGGCAATGCTGTTCTGAGAAATGACAGAGCCAAAGGGCATGGAACTGGAAGAGAATTATGGCTGTCGTTTTCATGATTTGTTTTCCCTGCACGACCTTTATTTTAACTATAAATTACCACTTTCACTTTTCAAGTGGTGACTATCAAGGTTTGGAGGGGAACTGAGGAATCATGCACACACAGCTTCTATGTTAATTATGTTCTGTTTATTCTACAGCAATTTTAGGAATATAAAACCTTTTTCATTAGTTTTCTGAAAACCTTTACGGTTAACACTTTCATGAAACTTAGGGTATGAATGCTACGTGTTTATGGGAAACTAGATATTGTCATGTTAAAAGCATGTTAAAATCATTACCAAAACAATTCCTGAATATTTGTTCCGAATCCTGGCAACATTTTAATGGCAGTTGTCTTGGAAACTACACATCTATCACAGTCATGGATAACCTCTGCAATAGCATCCATAGTTAAGTCCACCACTTGGTCTCTAGTCCAATTTTATGTTGCATCTCTTCCTTGTTGGCCTGAGGTCTCGTTGGTCCACTAAGCTAGAAATAATTCACCCTTGTGTTGCCAGTCCAAGTCTATTTGAGACACTTTAATTTTGGAGGCTCGATCTACCTGATGGTGACATGACATCTGTTACAGGATTAATTACACACATCAAATATTATCATTTCCCTACATCTCCTATGAGATAGAGAGCCTGCTAGAATGATGAGTGGCTCTGTATGGTACACAAAGGAACAAACGTAAATTTTATTCAGTGGATAGAAAGATCTGTTCCTGATTCATACCAGAATAAGCTGAAAGACCTTGCAGCTGCAACATTATTCACTAAGATCTGCGAGCAATGTGAAGAAAAAAGAAATCTACGAATTCTGCGAAATTTGTTCTTAAGCTGAGAGAACTCCTGTCTACTGTGATAGTTTTAATTAGTCTGAACTGGTGCTGTGAGTGTGGTGACATGTAAATGGGCATATTAATAAGGCTCCATGCTTGATGAGACCTATTCTCTGCTTACTGTAGATAGTGCTAGGGCTTCTTGTCTCAATGTTAGGTCCTACATCATTTGAAACTTCTGAATTTTAACCAAGTCACTTTTTCAGTACAGAGTGGGAACAAGATTCCTTTTGATATCATAGCAGGGAGGCGTCTGTTTAGTTTGACAGAATCAAAAGAATACTGGAAGAAATATCTGAAAGATCGTCCACTGTTTACAATTAAATACAACAGAGCAGAGTTCAAAGGTGACATACCAAGGTGCAATTAAGGCTATGGGCAGACTCAAACAAGCAATTAGTTGAGAAAGATAACAAATTTAAACCGGAGGTAATCTATTGATTGTGTCACTTTATCACTGCTCATTGTTTCTTTAGAAGTTCTGTAACACACATCCCACACTGATCTCTGTACTTGTGTCACTGAAATATGAAATACCAGATTACAAAGGCTAAGGCCATTGTTCTTTCCAAACCGTTTGCTTCTGCTCCTGCTAACTGACTTTATTCTGGGGGTCGTGTCCTACATGTGGGGCATGTAGCTGCAGCTAGTTGTTTACTATTTGCCTTCAGTCACCTTAGAGCATATACATGTTAATCAGTCAATGCAAAGGCTGACATCTTTTCAATTTACGCTCACATCGCTATAAAATTATATGCCCTTCTCTCCACATGAGACACAACTCATGCATAAGCCAGCAAGGAACAGATTGCAGGATGTCTGTAAAAAAGGTATTCACAGTGAAGATGGAGGCTGACTGACTGATAGAATATCAGGACATGCAAAGTGAAGGGGCCAAACATTTCCTCTGGGTAGATTCTGACACCACAACTCATGGCGTTGACTACTCTGTGACTTAGGACAAAACAACAGCAAGGTTGCCAGAGATATATATAGGGAGGATATATACAGGAGGTATTGCTAAGTCTCCCTTGAGTATCAGCTGTATAGATATGTGGGCGAATAAAATGAAGATAAGGAGAATGCTCTGGCAGAGAAGATAGTTATGCACTTATTGTGAATTTAAATACCACAGTCTACTCTGAGTAGCTTTTCCCTACTACTTGGAAGTCTGATGCATAAAGCCTTTGTTTTTTAAAAATTTGACATCGTTGTTCTCATAGACATTAAACCAGGTGAAAAGGTGAGACATTATTGGTCATCGTTGCTTTCCAAATTGCTTTCCCAAAATAAACTCACTATATTACTGATACAGAGAACATTATGACTGATACAGTATTACTGAACCACAACTGCTGCAGTTGCTGAGCCGCTTTCCATTCAAAAAGATGTGGCTGTCAGGCAAAGCCCCCGGGGGTTGGAAAAAGTGAAATGTCACTGCCATTTTCAAGAAAGGGAGAAAGGAGGAAATGGGAAAATATGGGCTGGTGAGATCATGGAATAGATCCTCCTGGAAGACATGGTAAGGCACTTGAGGGACCTGTGGTAGGGAGGCTGGAACTTGGTAATTCTTGAAGTCCCCTCCAAACCAAGCCATTCCATTATTCTATGATTCTATGATTATTTTTCTCCAGTATTTTTCCCACTGCTTTATGCTTCTTAACTAATCTGCTTTTCAAGTAAATGGGATATAAGATATTTAATGAGATTGCATAGTCATAAAGAATATTTTTTAAACAGTTTAAAATGTGAAATGTAACATGACACAACTGGATACTATTAAAATACCAAGAAGATAATTAGAGGTGGCAACAACTTCTGTACAAAAACACCCAGAGTGGACTAGGAAGAAGTAGAATTTATCATCACAAAGAGGTAATGCAAAATGTGACAGAAACCTTTAAAAGCTGAATTACCTGGAAAAGATGCAAATGAAATGATGGCTCACAGTTAATACAACATAAAATCTAGGAAGCATGTAGCAGAAATTATCTGGCGCAAACCTTGAAGGTGCCGAAAGTAGGGAAGAAAGACATTTACCAACACTGTTATTCTACATGGTAAAAGTGCACAATATGAAAAATATGTACAATATAAACATTAAAAAAATGAAAAAGAGTCACCAGGAGACACACTGATAGTCAGTGGATATGATGGTTTACTTCTTCCCAGTGGCTGTTACTTCCCAGTTACTGGTTGCAATCAGTAATAGAAAAAAGAGCTAAAAAGAGCCTGACATCATTACTGAATTATCACAGTCAAAGAACTTTATCAAATTCATTCCTGAGATATGGTATAAAAAGAGTTTTTACAATGAAGTATTTCCAGTGTATTGCACAAACTGGCTAACGTCTGTTAACATCAACAACTACAAATGTGTTAGCAGAATTGGGGAGTACAGCACACTGCTTGCAAAACACTGAATATGTAGTTTGCTTTTACATCACTTTCATTACATATTTTTTGCTCTGTTACAGTTACTCTGAGGTCCTTTCAGTTCTCACTGCATTCTGAAGAAATGGAATAAATGAAGAACTAGAAGAGTAATTCTTCTTCTTCTGAAGAGAAGAAGAACTCATTAGAGCAGCTCTGCTGAGGACTTGGGGGTTCTGGTGGATGAAGAGTCGGATGGACATAAGTTGGCTGTGTGTGCTTGCAGCCTGGAAAGCTAACTGTATTCTGGGCTGCAGCAGAAAGAGAAATGGGTGGTGAGTGAGATGATTGCCCTCAAGAGGCCCCATCTGATGTATTGTACCCAGGTGTGAAGCTTACAGGGCAAGGAGGACATAGCTGTTGGAGCAGGTCCAGGGGAAAACCATGATAACGACCAGAAGGCAGGAGCATCTTTCCTATTATGACATGTTGAGGAAGCTGGGCTTGCTCAGCCTGGAGAAAGCTCTACAGAGATCTCATCACAATTTTCCAGTACTTAAAAACGTATAAACAGCTTATAAAAAGGAGAGACACAGATTTTTTTACATGATCTGACAGCAACAGGACAAGGGAAATGATTTTAAAACTAAAAGAATGGAGATGGACACAGATCTCCAATATGATGATGATGCACAGGAAAAATCTGCCCAGAGAATCTTTGGATGCCCCATTCCTGGAGACAATCATGCCCCGGTTGGATGTGACCCTGGGCAACCTGATCTATTGGGTTGCAACCCTGTCTATGGAGGGGGATTGGAACTAGATAATCCTTAAGTAAGTGTAAATAAGCCATTCTGCGATAACTTTGTGATTCCGTGCTCACATACATTTCCAAAGAGATACTGATATTATAAGAGGGTTACATGCTTAGCCACACAGTACTGTAGTTATTTCAAGAACACTCTACTTGTAAAAAAATGAAGGTCTAAATACCTGAAAATAAGATTAAGTGACAAAGATTGGTTTGTAATAGCCTGCTTATATCTAGGCCCAGACGCAGCAGATAGGTTGCATCCACAGAATGAAGTACTGACCCTGGTTTGCTATGAAAAACAGGGAGTCTTAATATGATGTTTTATTCTGGTATAGATTTTCACTTGCAAGTTTCTGAAATAAGCACATGTTGGGAAAGTATTTTTATATGCAACATTTTTTGGTTGTTATTTATTTGCTTGCCTTTTTTATTATATTATATTATATAATTTATTATATTATATAATATTATATTATATTATTATAATTTTTTAAATTATTTTATTTTATTTTTTTTAGGTAATGAGATGTGATTTGAAGGACAAATAACAAGGCTACAGATCCTACAACAATGGTAGTGTAGTCAGAAACATGTTTTCTGTAGTGTTCAATATCCCAATAAAGCAAACTCCTGCAGATATGTATTGCCAGAAGAAATTTATTTGCCCTTAGGGACCAAAGATATCAACTTACTTTCAGAATATTGAGGCTCTACCATAGGGCATAATTGTGCCATTTTTTTAATCATTAGTTGCTGTGAATGTTCTGCTATGTAGCCTATACCATAGTATCTGGCAACTATGGTAATTCTTGCCTTTCTTTGTCAATTCCTTACTTCTCCAGCAAAATCCCTCTAAACATCTGAAACTTCCATTGATTTATTTCTTCTCTTGAAGGATATTATACCACTTATGGAGGAAATTTTGCTCCTCTAGGATAGCTTTTCTCTGACTATATAGGACCTCCCTGTCATCATGAAGTGCCTTGTTCTCCCTTAGAAGACAAAGCTGCTGAGCAGTGAGGGCACTTTTTTCACCACAGAGAGCTTTCATTTCTTCCTCGATGCCTATGCTGTACTTTAGAAGGAACTTGGCCTTGTCTTCCTCCCATTGAGCTAAAAGCACTTCCCACCTAGCTTTGTCCTGCATCACAAATGCCATTTCTCGTACTCTGAGAACTCTATCCTCTTCCCTGCGGGCTTTAAATCGTAGATGGAAGGCTTCTTGCCATTTCTCATAGTACTTTTCTTCTGAAGAAGATACATACTTCTCATGAAGATTTGTATTCTCCTCACAAAGAGCTTTATTCTGTCTTAGGATAAGTTGATTCTGTTGGCAATAAGCTTTGTTCTCGACACTCAAGAATCTGTTCTCTTGCTGAAGAATTTGATTCTCTTCCCGAAGTCTCTGATTGTCCTTCCGGACTCCTTGGTTAAACTCTGTGACAGATAGAGGCAGTAATGAACTGCTACTGGTTAAAGACTCCTCTTCCTCTGTGTCAAACATTTTGTCACTTTAGTGCACCATTCACAGGTTGTGCTATGGTCCAGAGAGGCGATTCCACCTTTTCTATTCTATAATCAGAAGAAGTAAAATATCAGACTCTTGTTTGAAGAGCATATAACTAAATAAATAATCAGTCCACAATGTAAACTAGAAATAACGGCCATTCTAGCATTTGGCAAGTATTGAGTAATTTACCTTGCCCTGAAGTACATAAAAATAGTAAATTAAAAATAATGAGATGGAATTCATTATATGGAAAATAACTTTAGAAGTTTAGAATCTTTTTTTTTTTTTTTTTCCTTATAACAAGTGTCCTTTCATGGAAAAAACAAACAAACAAACAAACAAAAAACTATTCCACTTGGCTAATAAATTAAAAAGTCAGTTGGTCATTGCTGGGGGTGCGGGGGAAGGATCTGCCACTATTCCTCCTGGGGGAAGGTGGGTTTGACCATCCAGATAGAGCCTATGAAATTACTGCTTGCAGCTTTCCAGCTGGATGCAATCTCCCTCCAAGATCTTAAATCTCAAAATTACAAGCTTGGAAAGGGCCTACAAGATCATCCAGTCCAACCGTCCTCCCATTACCATTGCTACCACGAGCCACTAAACCATCTCTCATAGCTCCTCATCCAGATGCCTCTTGAACAGTGCCAGAGATGGCGACTCCACCACCACCATGGGCAGACATTCCAGTGCCTGATCACTCTCTGAGAGACAAAGTTTTGCCTTATGTCTAATCTATACCTCCTCTAATACAACTTGTGGCCATTTCCTCGGGTCCTGTTTGTTGCCTGGGAGAAGTGGCCAAGCCCCTTCTCATTGCAACCTCCCTTCAGGTTGTTATAGAGTGCAAAGAGGACTCCTCTGAGCCTCCTCTGCTCCAGGCTAAGCTATCCCAGCTCCCTGAGCCACTCCTGATAAGACTTGTGCTCCAGACACCTCACCAGTTTTGTTGCCCTTCTCTGTACACATTCCTGGGCCTCAATGTCATTCTTGTAGTGAGGAGCCCAAAATTGAACACTATACTCGAGATGCAGCCTCACCAGCGCTGAGTACTGTGAGATGCTCACCTCTCTGCTCCTGCTGGCCACATTATTTCTAATGTGGGCCTGAATGCCATTGGCCTTCTTGGCCACCTGGGCACACTGTTGGGTCATGTTCAGCCAAGCATCGACCAGCACCCCCAACTCCCTTTCCTGTTCATAGTCATCCAGCCACTCAACCCCAAGCCTACAGCGCTGCATGGGGTTATTGTGGCCAAAAGTGCAGGACCCAGCACTTGGTCAGGTTGAACCTCATCCCATTCACCTCAGCCCAGCCATCCAGATCCCTCTGTAGGACCTCCCTACCCTCAGGCAGATCAACACTTCCTCCCAGCTCACCAAGGATACACTCAGTTCCCTCATCCAGGTCATCAGTGAAGATGTTAAACAAGATGGGCCCTAGAACTGACTCCTGGGGGACACCACTTGTAATGGGTTGCCAGCCAGACCGAACTCCGTTAACCACTACTCACTGGACATGGCCCTCTAACCATTTCCTTACCTAAAGAAGGGTATGCCTGGCCAGGCCAGGGGCAGCTAGTTTCCCTAGCAAATTACTGGTCTAGGTAGACCTGTCTAGGAAGACTACATCAACATCCTTACCCTCATCTACCAGTCTGGTCACCCAGTTGTAGAAGGAAATGAGGTTGATCAGGCATGACCTGCCCTTCATGTACCCATGCTGGCTGGGCCTGATCCCCTGGATGCCATGCATGTGCCATGTGATCTCACCCAAGATAATTTGCTCTATAACTTTCCCTGGTACTGAGGTCAGGCTGATGGGCCTGAAGTTCCCGGAATCCTCCTTACAGCCCTTCCTGTAGATGGGAATCACATTGGCAAGCCTCCAATCCTCTGGGACCTCTCCAGTTAACCAGGAGTGCTGGAAGATGGCTCATCAATCACCCCCTCCATCTCCCTCAGCACCTGAGGGTGGAGCCCATCCAGTCCCATGGACTTGTGGCAGCCCAGGCTCTTTAACTCTCTCCACCTGTATCACTGGGGGTGTATTCTGCATAGCATCCTAGACTTTCAGATCAGGGCGTGAAGTGCCCTGAGGATAATTGTTCTGCCCCTTATGGGCTTGTTGCCCACACTGGATGCATCTGTGTAGACACACTTCAGCAAAGTCATCTGCCTCACTCCCTGCTCAAGCATTGTTCCCCTAGGCTCACCTCTGTGTTGTCCCCTTCCCCTGTCGTAGCTGGTTTAAAGCTCTTTCAATAAGCCCTGCTAGCTCCTGCACTAGGATTTGTTGGGGTGGGTTTAGGTGGGTTCCATTATTCATGGACAGCAGGTCAGGGGATGAGTACACTGCCCATAATCAAAGAACCTAAAGTTAATGGCTCAGCACCAGTCTCTTAGCCAATTATTCATTGCTTTTGCTTTCCAAAGCCACACCATGTCCCTCACAGCCCCTGGAGATACAGAACAAAAAATGACTTGAGCACCCACTCCTTCAACTAAACACCCTAAACCCCTGAAATCTCATTTACATAGTTCATAGGCTTCTCTGAGCAGTTTCATCACTGCCCACCTGAACTATGAGTAGTAGAAAATAATCAGAGGGCCCAACCAGCTTTGGGAGTTTCCTGGTTATGTCCCTGACCCAGACCCCAGGAATGAAGCACTAACTGAACCCCCCCTGTTCTCAGAGGACAGCAACAATGCTTACTCACCAGGTATGCCCTGTGACCAGCCAGCCAAGATACCTTCTGCACCTCCTGCCTCCCAAAGCTATTTAAAGCTTATTATCAGGTGTGAATGTTAAGGGCAGGTGTTTAAACGGTGCTGCTAATGTGCCAGCTCCACCTCTGCTGACTCAGCATCCCAGCCACAAGCTTCCCGCTCCCCAGCACAAGTGCAGCACTGTTTCTAGCTTCAAAAAAAAAAAGCCTTAAGAAGAACTTTTATTGTTGGCCCTTTTACTCCAGATCCCTTGCTCAGTGCTGTCTTACCTGCTCTCAAGCTAGTCTCCGCTGCAACGTATACTTAAGTGACAAAAATATACTTACATCTATAACCTTTTTTAGAGGTAGAATTACTGTATCCCTCTGTTTGGACACTATCATTCAAATTATAAGGACAATTATACATTTTTTTTAATTTGTTTTTCTTTATGCCTTATACTCCCAACCATGGGAATGTTATATTGTTTACAATGGACTAAAAGTACTGATCAAGAAGCAGTCTAAAAAGATTTAATTTGTACACATCACTATAAAAATATGGTATTGTAACATCAGGGATGCTTTAGATGTATGCCCGTTGATTGCAAGGAAGCATTAAACAAGTGGCCAATATGACACTTTATCTACATAATTTATATATAAGACTAAAATTGTATATGTATATAAGGAAAACATCTCCAGAGGTTCAGAGAATGTAGGTATCTGTAGAGTATCCAGGATGAGAAATGAAGGAGATCATATGGCACTTACTGTTGTGTTATCCTTGAATCACTCAGCCATCTGGCATATGGTGGCAGATCTGTTAGCCACGTCATTGCAGAACTCACAGCATGGTTGATGTAACAAAATGCCTCTGGTGACCACAAAAGTTCCAGTTATCTGAAAAGTATTTGCTATCATAGCAGATATGTTTGTTTCTTTTTTGGCTGCTGTTGTTACAAAAGTGGTTTAGCGTTAGCTGCTCACCACTTCAAGTTCAAAAGAACAAGTGGCCCCTGATTCACCCAAAATGAAAACACAAAAATGTATCTTAAAAGCTTATAGATAGGATTTGTATTTGGTCCTGAGAGCTGTTTTCTAAGGTAATTTCTTCTGTCCCAGCAAGGGGCACACAGCCATCACTTGGTGCTGATCAAATGTCAGTGATCTGTTAACCCTACTTGGGCTGCAAACAGGGCATGGGGCACAATGCAGTGCTAACTCAAGTCATGGCAAACAGTTTCATGCATGCTGATGCACTGGCTAAAAACACTCCTATGAACAGCAAAAAAAATATGCAGTCATGCTTTCTGCTGTAATAAAGGAATCTCAGAACAGATTTCAAGATTGCTCCCCCAAAATATCATTTTCTTTCTTTTTTTTTTTTTTTTTTTAGGGATTTATTTCTGACTCCATTTTCAGTCAATATAAATGCATTTTGAATTTCCAAGTGTATAGAGTTGCAATCAAAAATTTGATCATCGTTTTTTCTGCACTCCTACAAGCCCAGTCAGAAATACTCCTTGCTTCACAGTCTTGCCTTATTCATCATGTCATCACACTTTTTGGCAGAACATGCATTTGTGAATAAATCTCCTGAAGGATGAAGTACAGGGAGAATAAAATTTCATCTGAAGTCTCTGGAGAACACCTTGGAAACTCAGCAAGCATCGCAACCAATTGAACCAAACTGATTCATTAGTTTCACTGGAATGAGGTCACTATCCAACTAGTATTATGGTTTGGATACTGTCTTTTATTTAAGATTAAATAAAAAGCATTAAAAATTTAAATAAGTTTTGTTACTACAATACAATATACCATTATTAACTATGTTATATTTCATGAGGGCTGCTCTGAAAATAATGCCTTCTATTTTATTATCTTGTCCTATGACAGAAGAGGCTGAAGGAGCTGGAGCCTGGAGAAGAGGAGGACCTCTATAACTTCCTGAAGGGAGGTTGTAGTGAGCTGGGGGCTGGGTCTCTTCTCTTGTGTTGTTAGTGATAGGACCAGAGGGAATGGTTTCAAGCAACAGCAGGGGAGATTCAGGCTGGACATTAGGAAATATTATTTCTCAGAAAGGGTGGCCAGGCACTGGAATGGACTGCCCAGGAGGTGGTGGAGTCACCGACCCTGGGGGTGTTCAAGGAATGACTGGATGTTGTGTTGCGGGACATGGTTTAGTGGGAGCTATTGGTAATAGGCGAATTGTTGGACTGGATTAACTTTTAGGTCTTTAACAACCTTGGTGATTCTTTGATTCTATGATATTGATATAGGAGGTCTGGCAGCAGAAGCTGAACCTTTCTGTGAATACACCACTACATTATGTTGCCATGCAAATAAGCCATTCTGTGATGACTCTGTGCTCACATACATTTCCAGAGAAATAATGATATTATAAGAGGGACACATGCTTAGTCACACAGTATAGTAGTTATGTCAAGAACACTATACTAGTTAAAAAATGAAGGTCTAGATACTTGAAAATAAGGCTAAGTGATAAAGATTGGTTTGTAACAGCCTGCTTATATCTAGGCCCAGACGCAGCAGATGGGTTATGCCCATTATCTCCCCAGAATGAAGTATTGACCCTGGTTTGCTATGAAAAGCAGGGAGCCTTAATATGGTGTTTTATTCTGGTAGGGATTTTCACTTGAAAGCTTCTGAAATAAGCATGTGATGGGAAGGTATTTTTATATACAACATTTTTTTGGTTGTTATTTATTTGCTTGCCTTTTTTATTAATAAAATCATGTTGTTTGTTCTTTTTTTTTTTGTTTTTTTTTTTGGTTTTTGTTTTTTTTAGGCAATGAGATGTGATTTGAAGGACAAATAACAAGGCTACAGATCCTACAGCAATGGCAGTGTAGTCAGAAACATGTTTCTGTAGTGTTCAATATCCCAATAAAGCAAACTCCTGCAGATATGTATTGCCAGAAGAAATTTATTTGCCCTTAGAGACCAAAGATATCAACATACTTTCAGAATATTGAGGCTCTACCATAGGGCATAATTGTGCCATTTTTTTAATCATTAGTTGCTGTGAATGTTCTGCTATGTAGCCTATACCATAGTATCTGGCAACTATGGTAATTCTTGCCTTTCTTTGTCAATTCCTTACTTCTCCAGCAAAATCCCTCTAAACATCTGAAACTTCCATTGATTTATTTCTTCTCTTGAAGGATATTATACCACTCATGGAGGAAATTTTGCTCCTCTAGGATAGCTTCTCTCTGACTATATAGGACCTCCCTGTCATCATGAAGTGCCTTGTTCTCCCTTAGAAGACAGAGCTGCTGAGCAGTGAGGGCATTTTTTTCATCACAGAGAGCTTTCTTTTCTTCCTCGATGCCTATACTGTGCTTTAGAAGGAACTTGGCCTTGTCTTCCTCCCATTGAGCTAAAAGCACTTCCCACCTAGCTTTGTCCTGCATCACAAATGCCATTTCTCGTACTCTGAGAACTCTATCCTCTTCCCTGCGGGCTTTAAATCGTAGATGGAAGGCTTCTTGCCATTTCTCATAGTGCTTTTCTTCTGAAGAAGATACATACTTCTCATGAAGATTTCTATTCTCCTCCCAGAGAGCTTTATTCTGTCTTAGGATAAGCTGATTCTGTTGGCAATAAGCTTTGTTCTCAACACTCAAGAATCTGTTCTCTTGCTGAAGAATTTGATTCTCTTCCCGAAGTCTCTGATTGTCCTTCCGGACTCCTTGGTTAAACTCTGTGACAGATAGAGGCAGTAATGAACTGCTACTGGTTAAAGACTCCTCTTCCTTTGTGTCAAACATTTTGTCACTTTAGTGCACCATTCACAGGTTGTGCTATGGTTCAGAGAGGCGATTCCACCTTTTATATTCTATAATCAGAAGAAGTAAAATATCAGACTCTTGTTTGAAGAGCATATAACTAAATAAATAATCAGTCCGCAATGTAAACTAGAAATAACGGCCATTCTAGCATTTGACAAGTATTGAGTAATTTCCCTTGCCCTGAAGTACATAAAAATAGTAAATTAAAAATAATGAGATGGAATTCATTATATGGAAAATAACTTTAAAAGTTTAGAATCTTTTTTTTTTTTTTTTTCCTTATAACAAGTGTCCTTTCATGGAAAAAACAAACAAACAAACAAACAAAAAACTATTCCACTTGGCTAATAAATTAAAAAGTCAGTTGGTCATTGCTGGGGGTGCGGGGGAAGGATCTGCCACTATTTCTCCTGGGGGAAGGTGGGTTTGACCATCCAGATAGAGCCTATGAAATTACTGCTTGCAGCTTTCCAGCTGGAAGCAATCTCCCTCCAAGATCTTAAATCTCAAAATTACAAGCTTGGAAAGGGCCTACAAGATCATCCAGTCCAACCGTCCTCCCATTACCATTGCTACCACAAGCCTCTAAACCATCTCTCATAGCTCCTCATCCAGATGCCTCTTGAACAGTGCCAGAGATGGCGACCCCACCACCACCATGGGCAGACATTCCAGTGCCTGATCACTCTCTGAGAGACAAAGTTTTGCCTTATGTCTAATCTGTACCTCCTCTAGTACAACTTGTGGCCATTTCCTTGGGTCCTGTTTGTTGCCTGGGAGAAGCGGCCAAGCCTCTTCTCATTGCAACCTCCCTTCAGGTTGTTATAGAGTGCAAAGAGGACTCCTCTGAGCCTCCTCTGCTCCAGGCTAAGCTATCCCAGCTCCCTGAGCCACTCCTGATAAGACTTGTGCTCCAGACACCTCACCAGTTTCGTTGCCCTTCTCTGTACACATTCCTGGACCTCAATGTCATTCTTGTAGCGAGGAGCCCAAAACTGAACACTATACTCGAGATGCAGCCTCACCAGTGCTGAGTACTGTGAGATGCTCACCTCTCTGCTCCTGCTGGCCACATTATTTCTAATGTGGGCCTGAATGCCATTGGCCTTCTTGGCCACCTGGGCACACTGTTGGGTCATGTTCAGCCAAGCATCGACCAGCACCCCCAACTCCCTTTCCTGTTCATAGTCATCCAGCCACTCAACCCCAAGTCTATAGCGCTGCATGAGGTTATTGTGGCCAAAAGTGCAGGACCCAGCACTTGGTCTGGTTGTACCTCATCCCATTCACCTCAGCCCAGCCATCCAGATCCCTCTGTAGGACCTCCCTACCCTCAGGCAGATCAACACTTCCTCCCAGCTCACTGAGGATACACTCAGTCCCCTCATCCAGGTCATCAGTGAAGATGTTAAACAAGATGGGCCCTAGAACTGACTCCTGGGGGACACCACTTGTAATGGGTTGCCAGCCAGACCGAACTCCGTTAACCACTACTCACTGGACATGGCCCTCTAACCATTTCCTTACCTAAAGAAGGGTATGCCTGTCCAGGCCAGGGGCAGCTAGTTTCCCTAGCAAATTACTGGTCTAGGTAGACCTGTCCAAGAAGACTACATCAACATCCTTACCCTCATCTACCAGTCTGGTCACCCAGTCGTAGAAGGAAATGAGGTTGATCAGGCATGACCTGCCCTTCATGTACTCATGCTGGCTGGGCCTGATCCCATGGATGCCATGCATGTGCTGTGTGATCTCACCCAAGATAATTTGCTCTATAACTTTCCCTGGTACTGAGGTCAGGCTGATGGGCCTGAAGTTCCCAGAATCCTCCTTACAGCCCTTCCTGTAGATGGGAATCACATTGGCAAGCCTCCAATCCTCTGGGACCTCTCCAGTTAACCAGGAGTGCTGGAAGATGGCTCAGCAATCACCCCCTCCATCTCCCTCAGCACCTGAGGGTGGAGCCCATCCAGTCCCATGGACTTGTGGCAGCCCAGGCTCTTTAACTCTCTCCACCTGTATCACTGGGGGTGTATTCTGCATAGCATCCTAGACTTTCAGATCAGGGCGTGAAGTGCCCTGAGGATAACTGTTCTGCCCCTTATGGGCTTGTTGCCCACACTGGATGCATCTGTGTAGACACACTTCAGCAAAGTCATCTGCCTCACTCCCAGCTCAAGCATTGTTCCCCTAGGCTCACCTCTGTGTTGTCCCCTTCCCCTGTCGTAGCTGGTTTAAAGCTCTTTCAATAAGCCCTGCTAGCTCCTGCACTAGGATTTGTTGGGGTGGGTTTAGGTGGGTGCCATTATTCATGGACAGCAGGTCAGGGGATGAGTACACTGCCCATAATCAAAGAACCTAAAGTTAATGGCTCAGCACCAGTCTCTTAGCCAATTATTCATTGCTTTTGCTTTCCAAAGCCGCTCCATGTCCCTCACAGCCCCTGGAGATACAGAACAAAAAATGACTTGAGCACCCACTCCTTCAACTAAACACCCTAAACCCCTGAAATCTCATTTACATAGTTCATAGGCTTCTCTGAGCAGTTTCATCACTGCCCACCTGAACTATGAGTAGTAGAAAATAATCAGAGGGCCCAACCAGCTTTGGGAGTTTCCTGGTTATGTCCCTGACCCAGACCCCAGGAAGGAAGCACTAACTGAACCCCCCCTGTTCTCAGAGGGCAGAAACAATGCTTACTCACCAGGTATGCCCTGTGACCAGCCAGCCAAGATACCTTCTGCACCTCCTGCCTCCCAAAGCTATTTAAAGCTTATTATCAGGTGTGAATGTTAAGGGCAGGTGTTTAAACGGTGCTGCTAATGTGCCAGCTCCACCTCTGCTGACTCAGCATCCCAGCCACAAGCTTCCAGCTCCCCAGCACAAGTGCAGCACTGTTTCTAGCTTCAAAAAAAAGCCCTAAAAGGAACATTTATTGTTGGCCCTTTTACTCCAGATCCCTTGCTCAGTGCTGTCTTACCTGCTCTGAAGCTAGTCTCCGCTGCAACGTATACTTAAGTGACAAAAATATACATACATCTATAACCTTTTTTAGAGGTAGAATTACTGTATCCCTCTGTTTGGACACTATCATTCAAATTATAAGGACAATTATACATTTTTTTTTAAAATTTGTTTTTGTTTATGCCTTATACTCCCAACCATGGGAATGTTATATTGTTTACCATGGACTAAAAGTACTGATCAAGAAGCAGTCTAAAAAGATTTAATTTTTACACATCACTATAAAAATATGGTATTGTAACATCAGGGATGCTTTAGATGTATGCCCATTAATTGCAAGGAAGCATTAAACAAGTGGCCAATATGACACTTTATCTACATAATTTATATATAAGACTAAAATTGTATATGTATATAAGGAAAACATCTCCAGAGGTTCAGAGAATGTAGGTATCTATAGAGTATCCACTATGATAAATGAAGGAGATCATATGGCACTTACTGTTGTGTTATCCTTGAATCACTCAGCCATCTGGCATATGGTGGCAGATCTGTTAGCCACATCATTGCAGAACTCACAGCATGGTTGATGTAACAAAATGCCTCTGGTGACCACAAAAGTTCCAGTTATCTGCAAAAGTATTTGCTATTATAGCAGATATGTTTGTTTCTTTTTTGGCTGCTGTTGTTACAAAAGTGGTTTAGCGTTAGCTGCTCACCACTTCAAGTTCAAAAGAACAAGTGGCCCCTGATTCACCCAAAATGAAAACACAAAAATGTATCTTAAAAGCTTATAGATAGGATTTGTATTTGGTCCTGAGAGCTGTTTTCTAAGGTAATTTCTTCTGTCCCAGCAAGGGGCACACAGCCATCACTTGGTGCTGATCAAATGTCAGTGATCTGCTAACCCTACTTGGGCTGCAAACAGGGCATGGGGCACAATGCAGTGCTAACTCAAGTCATGGCTAACAGTTTCATGCATGCTGATGCACTGGCTAAAAACACTCCTATGAACAGCAAAAAAATATGCAGTCATGCTTTCTGCTGTGATAAAGGAATCTCAGAACAGATTTCAAGATTGCTCCCCCAAAATATCATTTTCTTTTTTTTTTTTTTTTTTTTTTTTTTAGGGATTTATTTCTGACTCCATTTTCAGTCAATATAAATGCATTTTGAATTTCCAAGTGTATAGAGTTGCAATCAAAAATTTGATCATCGTTTTTTCTGCACTCCTACAAGCCCAGTCAGAAATACTCCTTGCTTCACAGTCTTGCCTTATTCATCATGTCATCACACTTTTTGGCAGAACATGCATTTGTGAATAAATCTCCTGAAGGATGAAGTACAGGGAGAATAAAATTTCATCTGAAGTCTCTGGAGAACACCTTGGAAACTCAGCAAGCATCGCAACCAATTGAACCAAACTGATTCATTAGTTTCACTGGAATGAGGTCACTATCCAACTAGTATTATGGTTTGGATACTGTCTTTTATTTAAGATTAAATAAAAAGCATTAAAAATTTAAATAAGTTTTGTTACTATAATACAATATACAATTATTAACTATGTTATATTTCATGAGGGCTGCTCTGGAAATAATGCCTTCTATTTTATTATCTTGTCCTGTGACAGAAGAGGCTGAAGGAGCTGGAGCCTGGAGAAGAGGAGGCCCTCTATAACTTCCTGAAGGGAGGTGGTAGTGAGCTGGGGGCTGGCCTCTTCTCTTGTGTTGTTAGTGATAGGACCAGAGGGAATGGTTTCAAGCAACAGCAGGGGAGATTCAGGCTGGACATTAGGAAATATTATTTCTCAGAAAGGGTGGTCAGGCACTGGAATGGACTGCCAGGAGGTGGTGGAGTCACCGACCCTGGGGGTGTTCAAGGAATGACTGGATGTTGTGTTGCGGGACATGGTTTAGTGGGAGCTATTGGTAATAGGCGAATGGTTGGACTGGATTAACTTTTAGGTCTTTTACAACCTTGGTGATTCTTTGATTCTATGATATTGATATAGGAGGTCTGGCAGCAGAAGCTGAACCTTTCTGCGAATACACCACTACATTATGTTGCCATGCAAATAAGCCATTCTGTGATGACTCTGTGCTCACATACATTTCCAGAGAAATAATGATATTATAAGAGGGACACATGCTTAGTCACACAGTACCGTAGTTATGTCAAGAACACTACACTAGTTAAAAAATGAAGGTCTAGATACTTGAAAATAAGGCTAAGTGATAAAGATTGGTTTGTAATAGCCTGCCTATATCTAGGCCCAGACGCAGCAGATGGGTTATGCCCATTATCTCCCCAGAATGAAGTATTGACCCTGGTTTGCTATGAAAAACAGGGAGTCTTAATATGGTGTTTTATTCTGGTAGGGATTTTCACTTGCAAGCTTCTGAAATAAGCACGTGATGGGAAGGTATTTTTATATACAACATTTTTTTGGTTTTTATTTATTAATAAAAGCATGTTTTTTGTTTTTTTTTTTTTAAGGTAATGAGATGTGATTTGAAGCACAAATAACAAGGCTACAGATCCTACAGCAATGGTAGTGTAGTCAGAAACATGTTTCTGTAGTGTTCAGTATCC
This sequence comes from Excalfactoria chinensis, assembly GCF_039878825.1. Classification (NCBI taxonomy): domain Eukaryota; kingdom Metazoa; phylum Chordata; class Aves; order Galliformes; family Phasianidae; genus Excalfactoria; species Excalfactoria chinensis. Next base: position 74,036,418 of record NC_092857.1, on the reverse strand, counting down.
CATTAATCAAACTCCTGCAGATATGTATTGCCAGAAGAAATTTATTTGCCCTTAGGGACCAAAGATATCAACATACTTTCAGAATATTGAGGCTCTACCATAGGGCATAATTGTGCCATTTTTTTAATCATTAGTTGCTGTGAATGTTCTGCTATGTAGCCTATACCATAGTATCTGGCAACTATGGTAATTCTTGCCTTTCTTTGTCAATTCCTTACTTCTCCTGCAACATCCCTCTAAACATCTGAAACTTCCATTGATTTATTTCTTCTCTTGAAGGATATTATACCACTCATGGAGGAAATTTTGCTCCTCTAGGATAGCTTTTCTCTGACTATATAGGACCTCCCTGTCATCATGAAGTGCCTTGTTCTCCCTTAGAAGGCAAAGCTGCTGAGCAGTGAGGGCATTTTTTTCATCACAGAGAGCTTTCTTTTCTTCCTCGATGCCTATGCTGTGCTTTAGAAGGAACTTGGCCTTGTCTTCCTCCCATTGAGCTAAAAGCACTTCCCACCTAGCTTTGTCCTGCATCACAAATGCCATTTCTCGTACTCTGAGAACTCTATCCTCTTCCCTGCGGGCTTTAAATCGTAGTTGGAAGGCTTCTTGCCATTTCTCATAGTGCTTTTCTTCTGAAGATGATACATACTTCTCATGAAGATTTCTATTCTCCTCCCAGAGAGCTTTATTCTGTCTTAGGATAAGTTGATTCTGTTGGCAATAAGCTTTGTTCTCGACACTCAAGAATCTGTTCTCTTGCTGAAGAATTTGATTCTCTTCCCGAAGTCTCTGATTGTCCTTCCGGACTCCTTGGTTAAACTCTGTGTCAGATGGAGGCAGTAATGAACTGCTATTGGTTAAAGACTCCTCTTCCTCTGTGTCAAACATTTTGTCACTTTAGTGCAACATTCACGAGTTGTGCTATGGTCCAGATAGGCGATTCCACCTTTTATAATCAGAAGAAGTAAAATATCAGACTCTTGTTTGAAGAGCATATAACTAAATAAATAATCAGTCCACAATGTAAACTAGAAATAACGGCCATTCTAGCATTTGACAAGTATTGAGTAATTTACCTTGCCCTGAAGTACATAAAAATAGTAAATTAAAAATAATGAGATGGAATTCATTATATGGAAAATAACTTTAAAAGTTTAGAATCTTAAAAGTCTGGCTATCTATCTCATAAACATACCAAGTGGCATGCATTCTGGGGAAATCCGGAATATTTATATTTATCCTTAATTACCATTTCCTTTTTTTTTTTTCCTTAAAAGAAAAACCAGTGTTATTTCATGAAAAAAACAAAAAGAAAAACAACCTTTCTGTTTGGCTAACAAATTAAAAAGTCAGTTGGTCATTGCTGGGGGTGGGGGGAGGGATCTGCCACTATTCCTCCTGGGGGAAGGTGGGTTTGACCCTCCAGATAGATCCTATGAAATTACTACTTGCAGCTTGACAGCTGAAAGCGGGCTCCCTCTTTGATACCAAACTGCTCCAGGAGGTCTTTCCCTGTCATCTTCTGGATCTCATTCCAGCAGAAAAATCAAACTTCTCATGAACTCATAGCTGGCTCTCTTGAGCACCTCAATCCACTCCTGGCACTGCTTGACAAAACATATGTTATTCTAGAACAGTCACCTTAATTACTATTGAATTTGCTATTCATTTTGGTTTCTACCAAAATCTACCAGAGATTTTGAACTTTCTACTATAGATCTACCAGATCTACCAGTCTGGTCACCCAGTCGTAGAAGGAAATGAGGTTAATCAGGCATGACCTGCCCTTCATGTAGTCATGCTGGCTGGGCCTGATCCCCTGGATGTCATGCATGTGCCATATGATCTCACCCAAGATGATTTGCTCTATAACTTTCCCTGGTACTGAGGTCAGGCTGATGGGCCTGAGGTTCCCTTAATAATACAATAAAATTGTATATGTAAATAAGGAAAACATCTCCAGAGGTTCAGAGAATGTAGGTATCTGTAGAGTATCCACTATGATAAATGAAGGAGATCATATGGCACCTACTGTTGCGTTATCCTTGAATCACTCAGCCATCTGGCATATGGTGGCAGATCCATTAGCCACGTCATTCCAGAACTCACAGCATGGCTGATGTAACAAAATGCCTCTGGTGACCACAAAAGTTCCAGGTTTTTTTGTTTGTTTGTTTTTTTCCCATCATTTCTGCTTTTAGTAACATATTTGTACATTTGCTTATAATGTTCACATCTCAAACCTGATATAACCCATAGGCTCTCCAGGTGCCTGTGGTCCATGTGAGTAGAGAGAAGGTCACCAGGCTCATTCCTGGGGCATAGGAGAAGAGTTGGTAGTTAAAAACAAATAAATCTGTAAAATAGACTTTTTCTTTCAAATCTTTGTTTGCATATTGTATGGTGACAATAACATAGAGATGGTAATAAATATCCAAAAGGTTATTGACAGGAAAAACTTACCTACATGAAGCCTTCTGTCTGCTGGAAAGCACTGAGGCAATCTCCACCAAGGAGCAATCTCCAAAAGACGCTGCCTTAGTGGTGGTCAACCCTTAAATGAGGTCTAGAGGAGGTGTAGTCAAGCTCCACCCCTTCCAGGAGCACAGCTAAATTACTTTCACCTGTGCTCCCACAGCTGACCCAACACTTGCCTCAGCTGATTAATCAGAGGTTCAGGCTGTGATTACCAATTTCCCATACGCATGTGTATGTGCAAGTATATAGCTTTCCCATGTTATCCTTTGAAGTAAGTACTGGTGAGCATTAAAATGACAGCAAAGTTTTGTTAGAACTGAAAGAGATGTTTTTTACTTTTAGTCTCCATTTGAAACGGGGGGATTTGTTTCATGTGCTTATACTTCATTGTGTTGCTAAACTGCCTGATCCTCATAGGCCAACCCTCCCACGCAAATGGAGGCATAATGGAGCTTGAGAACTGTTAGCTCAGCTAATGTCAGCAATCACACCTTCCACAACTATATTCTTCTTTACTCACACAGTCCTCTAGCTGCCATCTGCTCATTGCAGGGTGGAATAAATCCCTTTTGATGTGAGCAAACAGTATACTTGGATCATAAAAAAATAAAATAATATATATATATATTTAAGTGAAACTGTAACAGTGTGATTAGGATGGTGGAATTGTATTGGCACCGCTGGCTGGGCTCTGATGAGGGAAGTGGGTGAGCTAAATGCCTCAGTATCAGGGCTCAGTGTTTGAACTGAGAAATTTCCAATGAACTTGGGAACAAGGTTAGTAGAAAGCTTGTTTTAATACACATTACATTTTCCTGATGTTGTATGAATGAAAACTGGATGGGAGTAAGGGATAAAGAGTTACAAAATTGCCATATCCTATGATGGCTTGCGTTGGAAGGAACGTCAAGGATCATCTAGTTCCACACCGTGTGCCACAGGCAGGACTGCCAGGCTCTTAGATCAATTATTAGATCAGGTTGCCCAGGGCCCCATCCAGTCTGTCTTTAAAGACCTCCGGGGTCTACAACCTTCATGGGCATTCTGTTCCAGCACGTCACCACTCTCTCAGTAAAGAGCTTCCTCAACATCTAATTTAAATCTCTCTTCCTTTAGTTTAAAAACATTGACCCTTATACTGTCACTATCAAACCTTGTTTATTTCCCTCATGTTAATAAACTCCCTTGAAATACTGGAAGGTCAAAATGAGGTCTCCCCACAGCCTTCTCTTTTCCAGGCTGAACAAGACCAGTTCCTTCAGCCTGCCTCCATAGGATGGTGCTTCAGACTGAGTTGTTCTCCACTGCGAGTTGCCGGTAGAGGGACTGGCTGTGTTTCATGTGTAGCACAGAGGCTAACTTTCTCTGAGTGGCAATGTCTAAAACAGAACTTTCAGTTTCATAGGAAATTCTGGATTTAGGGAGAAGGGAGGGAATTATTCCACCTCAAAACACAGAGTAAGTTTGAGACTTTCCCATAGAAAGGAAAAATAAATAAATAATAATTAAAAAAACACCTTAAAAGTAACCCATAGAATTTAAAAAGAAAGAAGATAACCCTGTTTGCTCAATTTCAAGAATCTCAACTCTTCCTTTTGTCAGAACTATGAGGAAATGACAGAACAGAAACTTCTCCTTTTACTGTTAGACTGAATCCTTTGGACCTAGACAACATGTTTCCAGGCTTCTAGATGCATGTTGAGGTAGCCACAGCATGCAGACTTCTAGCTCCATCAAAGGAGACATCATATTTCACCTGGAAGATCTGGAAAACAGAAAGATTCTTCAGGGTATTGTATCACAGAATCATAGAAAGGCTTGTGTTTGAGGCAGGGGTATTGTAGCTATGTAAAAAAATTCACAGCAGATTCTGAGTTGCTGAGCATTTTAAAATCAGTTCAGACTAATTTAGATGTTGAAGAATGGGTCAGTTCTACCAAAACTGTGTCTGTCTCTTAGACTGGGGCTTCAGGTCTTGCTTTGTCTAGAGGCATCAGCCAGCAGTGGTAATTCCCTTCTTGTGTAATTTTATGTAAGTATGTGGCCCCTCCATTTTTATCTTTATGGTAGGATGTGGATTAAAGAGTATTCACGATTAGATTGTTACTGGAGAACAGTTCTGATTCTGACTTCAATTTTGTCTATAGAGAGCTATGACCTTTGTAACATGTCTATAGAAAATTGCATGCTCCAAAACACAATTCTGCTTACAATTTTCAGATTCTTATTTATTTATTTATTTATTTAATGAGGTTTTCTTGTTTTTCGGGTAGACTTTTGGGTGTATTTTTGGGGTTGATTTTAAACTATAAGATTGAAATGGCTTTTCATGATACCCCTCAAGATTTTGTAACCAGTCACAGTCACGGTCACCTTAGCTGATAACATATGAGATGTTTCATTTTATGTCTACAAGTCAGTTTGCTTTTGTTTTGTGTTTCTGAATGACTCTTACACACAATCTATCAGCACTTGTATCAGATCACTCTACAGTTATTCCACATAACCACAGCAAGAGAAATAATGAAGATAACATACATAGGTCAGAGAAAATAGTGCAGTCAGAAAATGTAAAGCATCGGAACATTAACGATTAAAAGGGACTAGACAAAACCAATATGTAACTACAATCAGTGCATCACATCATTGGGAATCAATTCCTAAATCATCTGGAGACAATAAGAAAATATGTTTTTTTTTGTTTGTTTGTTTTTTGTTTTTTTTTTTTTTTCCCCACATTTTGTAGAATTTTCTGCACTTGCATAAATCTGTGTTTAGTGAGAAATGTGTTAAAAATGACACAGCACAGTATCCTTCTTTTGGATTTTTAACAAAAAATGAATGTCCAAGTGGTAATCAAATTAAACATAAATTAAGATATATTCATTTAACATACAATGATCAAGTGTTTACCCAGGTAACAATGTAAAACATTATGTGACTTATTTGATCAATCATAGACAGGCATCACAAAGAGAAAATGTGTTCCAAGCATACAGAAGACTCTACCAAGCATATTTTTTGAATAAATTAGAATAATGAATATGTTAAAGAGGATTGTGATCTACTCACTAGAATTCCATAGTCAGGAAAAGAGGGTGAATTATTCATTGCAATTTACTCGCTTAGCTTTAATGGTGTTCATTATTACTTACCTGATCTAGCAGCAGAACAGTGAAAAGACAAGGCATCAGACAAGAAAGCTGAATTAAAAAAAAAAAAATAAAAATGTTATTGCTATATATTTGATTTGCATACGCATCTATCACCTGAAGGCCAGGACGTGCTGCTTGCACACTCCTTGCAGAAGCAGATCACCAGCTTCCTGTGATTAACAGGTGTTTCATCTATTGCCAGCAAAGGAAAAAGTATTCTTACTACAGAGGGTCATAGTTGACAGAGTTTCAAGGCTTTCCTCAGGTTTGATGTGTTTCTTTCCACTTACCATCCTCACCACCACACACACATTCCTTCCTAACAACAACTCATTATCAGCTATCCATGTAAAGATGTACCACAGTGCCCGGTAGTTCAGACACATGTAGCTTCAAAGATACGAGAAATTAAAATCAATGGTGTTTGACAGAAAAAAAAACCACTAATAATAATAATAATAATAAAAAAATGCCATGGACCATTAAAGTTCCTGATAACCCAGAAAGTGTGAAACTGCAATGGTGCACATCACTCTCAGCACGCACTCAAGCCTCCCACTGTGATAAACAGGGCAGAGTGGCAGCTCAGCATGGTTTACAGCACAAGGCCTTTGCAGCACTCTCTAGATAAACTCTCTTAAACTTGATGATAACTGTTTAGGATTCCCAAAGTCATGGGCAGGGCCTTGTGAAAATTAACAAAGCAAAAGTTGCTCAGTGTTTGTTACTGCCCAATATGAATTTTAAAAAGATAGCCAACATTTCATGTGGTAGTTCTCAGGTATCTTCATTAACTGGATTATATTTAACACAGGCTACATATCAAACATTACATATATTTCATTATCCTAATTAGAAAACAGAGATAGAGATGTCCAAGAATCTTGGTTACCATCTACTTTTTGGACAGGTGACCCATATTCTTAGAATCTCAAAGACTAAAATTTGCTCTGCAGTAATCCCAGTTTAGACCCTCATTTGCTTTGCAGTGAAACCAGGATAAATGATTTCATGGGTTAAAGTACAAAGCCCCTAGACCAATAGTTCTGTGCATTTTTCTGTTGTCAGATCATGGGCAAATTTGCAAGTGACTTCATTATATGAAAGAGAGACATCATGGTTATGAACTGGACTGTTGTGACTTCTATATGAAGTACAAATGTAAGATATTCTTTTACCATTAGAAATGAGAAAAATAAATTGGAGCTGGCCAAAGCATCCTATTACAGAGTAGTGTTTTCTGTTATTTTGAACTACCTTAAAGCCTGTTTAAATATGTATTATTTATATAGTAACACATGATTTAGCAGTAATAATTTACACAGACGATGAAGTTAATTTCCAATTAACTTTTAGCTCCAATAGTCTTAGAAGTTGCCATGGATTAAAACTTTCTGTTTTTCTACTAAATCCATGAAGAGTAACAGGAACCATAATTACAAACATTCTTTTATAACTTTATTTCTCCATTTTCCTTAATTTTATATTTAGCACATTTTTGAAGTATCGCTAACCTAAAATTTGAAAAGAAGAAAACATGGAATGGGAGAATACTGTTTATTTTATATTCTTCTGAGTGCAGAAGAAAAATAGAATGGAAAAATATACATAGATTCTTAATATAAGACACTGACACCTCTGAGTCCTAAATACAATTAATGTTTATTGCCTAAAATCTATTTGCTATATTCTCTATGTGCTAAAAGGAAATCTATAAACATTGGAGGTAAATCACTAACAAGTCTTTCTTTTTTATACAAATGAAACAAACAAACAAAGGAAACTAAACCAAACCAAACCAAAACAAAAATCTATATATCCCCAGCCATTGATGTGGAATAGGCCTAAACAAAAGAAATCTGTTGCTTCCAGTGAGATTTCCAGTGCGGCACTGAAAGAACATAATTTCACATATTATATTGAGTGTCCTGCTTGTCTGTTCTTTAACTAGGGCTATAAATATGGTAGATTCTGAAAACAGCTCTACAGGGATAATTGACTTACAGGTTGCATGAGAAATGATTTTTGAATGGAACAAACCAAGAGGAATCAGAAAATTCACAGATGTTCTCTTCAGGATTTTGTTATGTTAAATCTTCTCCTGCAATCTTAATCCTAACCTCTCATCTCTTCAAGACCACTTCTAAGAGGGAAAGAATGGCAACAGTAACAGAAGGGCTTGTGTGCTTGCCTGCAATGCTTCCACCCAAGTAGCAGAAACACCCAGAGTCCATCTGTCCAGTGAAGACAATGATTTGTTTCAGACACTAATTTCCACTCACAGCACTGTCATGGCTCAGAAGGTGGGCACAGATGGCAAGGTCAGACCTGTGAGAAAGGTCCTGTGCATCTGCAGAATGAGTGCTGAACAGTGGTTAGCGCAAGGCAGATGTGTTGCCGTGCTACAGTATGAAATATGAGTTGTGCTGATGCATTCATATCAATTCAAATAGCCTCGAGAATTTCTTTAATATTCAGGATGTTCAGGGCCCTTGCACCCTACTGTCTTTGGATCTGCCACCTTGTCAGTAGACTAATTTAGAGTGAGAGGAGTTCTGTGAGTTATTTGTAATATGAAGATATTGTGTGCAGCACAATTGCTCCTTTGGAGCTGATAATGACTTTTTATTGCCTAAAAAACAATTTGCCATACTGTGTGGTAATATAATCATTGATTTATGTTGTTAACACATGTAATTATATACCGTAGGCCAAATTCTCTTGTCAGAGCTTGTATCCATGTACAATGAAATAAAGTCACTGAAATAAAGGGACCAAATTTAGTGTTGTCAAGTCCCAGTTTCTCTCCATATATCTTACTAGCTTCTGGGATGAAAAACATTACAGTAGTAGCCCATGTAGAAATGAGTCTGTAAGAAAAAAATCACAGTTGAAATTTGGTGACTGGGAGATCCCACAGAAACAGAAGGAGAAGGGATGATACAGAGATAGGAACTTTGATTCCAAAACTTTACAAATCCAGCATCTCTGTCTCTTGAGCTGAAACCACGTTCTCATGTTGAAGTACTGCTATGCAACATCAGATGCTTTGTCTTAAAGAAGCCTGAACATGTCTCAGAAATAACTTTGACAGAAGTAATAATACTTGCCTAAGAACATATCCACCAAAAAGGCAAGAGACAGTGTTTGAATGCTTCTCAGACACAGAAGGAATTAGAAAACAGCCTTATTCCCACCCGAGTGCACTGATCCTTAAGATGGAGCTGATTTAGCCTCATCCACCTGCCTCTTCTGCAAGGTTGGTTAGATCTTGTTTAGATTGCATCTATCTGGGACAAAGGCTGAGAGAGGCAAGGAACAGATCAGAGCTTGGGAACATGCAGGAGCTGAACAACAGGTGGTCTGCTCCTTAAAATGCAGTGGCTTCAGAGTGCCATTAGAAGACAATGTGTGTCAGTTCAATGTGGTACCTGAGAGAAGGTAGTACTTCATGAAGTCCATCACATGCTTTGTTTACCTCCTGCTTCCTGGTACAAGGGGATATAAAAAGTCATGACAGGTAAGTAATGTATGTGTAATAGATTTTTATTTACTATAGATAATTATCTATCTAGAAATATATCATCTTTCAATATCTTCAGTTTTTCCATAGCATATAGAATTTGACATCATCAAATGCAACAAATAAATGGAAGAAAGAAGCAATTTTAGGAAAGATATAATAAATAAATAGCTGTAATTTGCCATAATCACGTGCTTTTATTGATTTTCTTTTGCTTCTGCTCATGTCAGCTAGATATACTTTAGTTTTCTGATAATGCTTTGCTTTCTTGTGTGACATTTCAAGAACCTACCAACACTTTCCTGTGTTGCCATTAGATTTATAGCTCCATATGAGTGTGTAGGGTCCAATCTGTCTAATTCTGTTAGATTTGCAGGTAGTTTGAAAGGGCTTTTGAAATGAGGCCAGTAAGAGAACCCTCCACATGTAGATGCTATCTCTGTTTTTTGCCTCACAAAAAGTTCAAAAAGAACTAATAAGCTTACCAATAAGCCTTTGACTTGCTTGGAGATGACATCCATAACAAATTATTCTGTCACCTTCCCAGGGTCAGAGTGAGTCTGCCTGGCCTGTAGTTTCCCAGGTCTTCATTCTTGTTCTTACTAAAGGCTGGAGTGAACCTGGCTTCCCTCCAGTCCTCAGGCACCTGTTCTCAGATAGAGAGTAGTTCAGCAACCATTTATTCCAGCTCCTTCAGCACTCATGGGTGCATTCTATTGGGGTCCATGGATTCACATATTGAGTTTGCCTAGATGATTTCTGACAAGTTCTTCCTCAGTCAAGGGGAAGTCTTCCTTTCCCCAGACTCTCTCACTTTCCTCCAGGATTTGCTGTTTCCCAGGGGCAGTCCTAGCAGATTGAAGCACAGAAGGTATTCAGTACCTGTCTCCTCAGTGTCCTCTGTCACCAGTACTCTGACCTCATTCAGCAGCTGGCTGACATTTTCCCTAGTCTTCCTTTTGTTACTGACATAGTTTAAGACGCCTTTCTTGTCCTTGTCCCCCTTGCCAGATTTGATTCCAAATGGACCTTAGGCTTCCTCAGTGCACTTCTGCATTCCCCGATAATGCTTATTTATTCTTCCCAAGTGTCCATACACTTCAATTTGAGTTTTGTTATGAGTTTCTTGCTCATCCATGTGAGTCTACTGCAATTTTTGGCTGTTTTATTACTGTTAGGCATGCACTGATCTTGAGCTTGGAGAATGTCTTGGCATTCTGGCTCCTGTCATGAGATGCACCTAAGGAACATTTATATTTCTCTCTGCACCTTTAAAGCTATGTGAACTCCCTCTTCACCATGGAGTCTGCTAGATTTCAGGATCTTCCTCACACACTGCAAACACCTGCATTGCTGTATAATGCACTTACACTGGAGTTGACAATCTCAGAGGTAGACTGAGACTGGTTGTTTTAGAAAAAGTGCAGCAAGAGACACTGGTTGTGGTCTAATATCATTTTAATGCACAGAATGCTTTGGATATTGTTTCTATTTTGGGCTGCCTCCCTCAGATGATAAAATACCATCTATCAAGAGAAAAACTAAAAGGTGTATGAAAAAGGCAGTGAAAATATTTATGACATAGAAAATGTTTACCAAGCTGTCACTTAAAATGGGTTGTTTAGCTTTTGAAGTAAAGGAATAAGAAAGGATATAATGGGACTATGCCACAAAAGTAACAGAAAAAGCCATCTGTCAAATTTACTTCTCCAAAAAATAAATCAGAATGTTTGGCAAATAGTTGGTTATAAATTCAAATTAATTGCTGAGAAGAATTTTTATCCTTTCCTTCAAGGACTGCTCTATCCACGTGATTTAAAATCACCTTATGGTAGGACAGAGGCACGAAAAGAATACAAATTACATAAAGAGTGGATTGGGAAAGTATTATCAAAGCAACTGTTGCTTTCTTTTCCTCTCACGTGTCTTCTTTCCAGTACTGTGATGATGTCAGAGCGATTCCTATAAAGATCTGAAGGTACAGTGTTCAAAAGAAAAGCTCTGTTATGACGCTTACCTCTAGTTCTCTTCTATGTAGAGAATGAAATTTTGAGTGATAACAGAAACCAGTTCCACAGCTTGGAGTCTTTTCCCCAAAAGCTAGCGACTAGCTTTCCAGGAAAGTGGGATAAACAGAGTAAGTTCTTGTATGACAGATGGCTAATATACTTGACATTGGCCTGGTTTAGAGGCTTCAGTTTCGTCAGCTTTATCTTCATGTCCTGTAAAACTAAGTCTAGTTTGTATGCCATAGCTCCGTCATTCATTAAGACAAAGGTATCTCTTTGGTCAACTTTACCTTTTTCACACAGAAAAAAATTTCTTCTCCCTCTTAGAATTTCAATTAGGAAAAACAGCAACAAGAACAGCAACAACAGCAACAAAACCCAAAACCAACCAACCAACCAACCAACCAACCCCCTGCCCCCCCCCCCCCCCCCCCTCATTTCCCCCCCAAAAGCAATGCTGAAAGCGTAAATACAATTAATCTTAGATAAATAGTGGAATTTCCTCATTCAAAAATACAGCTGTTACCCTGCTTTTGGTTTCAAAATAGCCTACTACTTGGTAGCATTTTAATTTGGCTTCTTCCCTTCTGGGTATTATCTTGCATAAACTAATCCTTAAAAATTTGGGTGTTGACATTAATAATAACAGATGATTAATTTCAGCAGATCCTCGTTAGTAACACTATTCATTTCAGATCCTCATTAACCTGTCAGATAAGAGCTTTGGATTCACCACTGTAAGAATCAAAAGGGGTTTTAATAAGTTCTAATTAAGGTGAATGAGTTGTCACACGTTATATTTTCAGTGTGTTTGTATGCTGGAGGACTGATAGCTTTCTGCTCAAATACAGTTACAAACATCATAGCTCTGTTTACAGAATAATGGTATGGCTGGAGAAGAACAAACTCATTGTGAAAGAAATTGCTATCCAAACTATTCAGCTAAGAAGCTGTCACTGGGGGTGGACAAGGGTTTGAATCAGTTCTTTTGTAAACACTCACAGTCCATTATTGTGTACACATACAATTGTTGTTTTCAGACTACAGTGGACTTCAGATTTACCTTAAGTAGCTAAAAAGAATGCAAATGAAATAGAACTTGATCTGCAGTAATGTAAGAGAGTCAGATTTAAACCACTTAGTAACAGCCTTTTAATTTTTATTTTATTTTATTTTATTTTATTTTATTTTATTTTATTTTATTTTATTTTATTTTATTTTATTTTATTTTATTTTATTTTATTTTTTAATCAGTGAAGAAGCACTGAAACATTTTCCAGTCTCTGATTATCTTAGGAGAAATCTGATAGTGTCCACTAAGCAGAGCCATTACTTGTTCCTGGGCTAGCAACAGAAAAAGCTGTCTAGAAAGGAAAACTGTGAACCTCAAATACCATTTCCATTTACAAGGATAACCAGCACGCTTTAAATACCTCTCCTAAAATACCTTATGTCGGACAAAATAGAAAACTGAGGACTGCCTATGGCTATTAAGGTCACTCATGTCTGTCAGTTCATTATCAAGGTTTCATCTGGTTAATTCACTGGAGGTGTTACATAGGAAAAGGAGGGGAAAATGGAATTGCATGATAAACTGTGTTTAACTGGCAAATTAATTACAGATAAGCATTTCCGAAAATGCGGTTTCCTGGCAATAATATAATCACACAGACAAATCCTGTTTTTTCAGGGTGTACTAAGCACAGCTGGAATTTGCTGCCCACTTCTCTGTTACGTTCCCTTTTCCTTAGCTTTTATATTACCATTCTCAACTTCATGCTGGCAACTGTAGTACTTCTAGTTCAGTGAAATCCAATTATGTGCTTTAACCATACTAAACTCCTGCTGCTACCAGCATCTTTCGATTTACACTATTAATAGTAAGTTTACTGCTTGCCAGATGTCTGCAGGTAGCCCCTCAAAAAAATCAACAAAAGCAAGAGGAGATATGGAGGACAGCTACTAACTTTAAAATGATCAAGGACAAATTAGTCTTTTTGAAACTGGGGAGAGAAAAGATCAGTAAAGCACAGGGGAGGGAGAGAGACTAGGGGAATGAAATGGAGATACAATTAAGCTCGAGTACTTTTGCTGTCAAAAATACCCATCTGCATATGCTCATTGCCTCAAAACTGTCATCTTTCTGCTTCATGATTTTGTATAGCTGTTCTCTGACTTTGGTCCCCTTTTTGCAGTTGGAGCAAAATACATACACCTGCTTCTGATTATTATGATTATTTTTTTTGTCTGAGTGAAAACACTACACTTTTTAATAAGGAAAGAGAAAAGCTGAAACAAGATTTTTTTTTTTTTTCTCCTTACCATAACTCAGACGTGACAAAACTTTGATATATGAAACTCAGCATGTAACCAGTCTCTAGTGGATAGTGCATATTTTGTTAGGTTGTATAAGAGTTGATTGTGAAATGATAGAGTTATGAACATTTTGAAGAATGCCCCAGAGCACATGCGATAGAAAATTCCACTGATGCTTAAATAGAATTGTTAACCATAGACACACACATGTGCATAGAGTTGGTTCTCCATTTAATCCAATACTTGAGCTAAATGTTAAAATGAAATTCTTGAATACTGCAAAAGTTTTTCTTCCTATTTTGCTACACATCGACTTATTAATATGTTACTGACCAAATTTATATGAAATTAAGGAGAATTTTTCATCTTATTTACCACTGGTATAAGAAAAATAATGTGAGTTACACTGGAGAGAGCGATTAGCCATTGTCATTGAGGTCTGATATATAAATCTGCTCTGAGCTGTCTGAAAAGTTCAAGTTGTTCAGCCTTTCTTTACATAGATTAGTGAAGTCAAACCTCAAATAGACATAAATGTGAAAAAATCTAATTGCAGGTTTTTATAAATAAAGTAAAATAATTCATTTTTTCTTCACTAATGATTTTAGCAGAACAGTGTTGCTGAAAGGTATTTTCTGTAAGTTTGATCACATTTTCTTTGAAATCAACAAGAACAGGTTTGAAGCCCACATCAATATGCAGAAAATGGTGGCAGGATTGTAAATGTTTATGAAGTGAATAAACTATCATTTCCTTCTAATAATTTATCTTAATATGAATGAAAAGGCAGTGGGAAAAAAAAAAAAAAAAAGAAAAGAAAAAAAGAAAAAAAGTTCATTTTGAGAAACGATGGAGTCAATTTTCCTGGTCCAAAAATTCTTTTGTCCACTCAAGTGTGTCTGAGTTGTCTCAGACTTCAAACCATTCAACACTCTGTGAGTTAATCAAGTTTGGGCCTGCTTTCAACAAGGTGAGCCACTTCCAAAGAAAACTCAGGTGCTTTAGGACATGGTGCTTCTAAAATGGTAGGTGTCATATTTCTCTACAGCACACATTAGGCCCTCACCTGTCTTAGCTTAAGTACGTTCTTAAATTAAAGTATTTCCCTGAGATGAGCAGGTTTATTTACATTCTTAAATCTAAATAGATGATTAAGGGATTTCTGGGTTGGTGTCTGAAACTTTTGAAGGTGTCCAATGTAAGAGAAGTCCATTAGGAAAGGGTAAAAAGAAGTCCCTAACTGTATATGGTAGCCACTTGTGTTCCCATGACATGTTTTGTAAAGGCAGGATAAGTAGCAGCACTTGAGTAGGCACTTTGCTATTTGAAAATTATTATATTAATTTGCTATCATAAAACTAACTTAAGTTGTTCATGCTAATGAAAGTAAGGTAATTATCAAGCCCATGAGATTTCCATGGAACAGAAAATGCTTCTGTTTCAAAGTTAAATTCAACTGGTCACATTCTTTCTGAGTTTTCATGAGCTTCCTTCTGAACCATACATTCCAGCTTGCCTAGGCTCCTGAAAATTCCTCTTCTATTTTCATTTGGAAAAATAGGTGATATTTTTCATTTTCTGGTAAAGGTCTGGTTGGAGATGGCAAAGGGATGAAGAACTTGACATCATGGAATCACAGAACTCTAGGTACTTGCTGAGGGCACATGTCTGTAGGGTAAGCAATAATTTGTTTTAGTCTGTTGAACAACAGTGCAGAGTATTTCATGATGAAAAGTGTTATAGTGCTGTATGTATGTATATATAAGTTTGCTACTGGCATTAATGGGATTAACCAGACTAAATTTCTACTGCATTACAGGGAGAATTGTCAGAAAATATTTGTGCTGATTTTTCCAAATAAAGATATTTCAACCATCCTGGCACAGAATCTGAATTCTGTTAAGAGTTTTCATAATTATTATTTTATTTTCTATTCTTGCTCTGTGTGCTTCTGATTATAATTTTCCTTGATAATAGCCATAGCTTAAAGATGTATCCCATGAATTTCCCTTGGAGTTACAAGTAGAAAACCCAGGAGTGTACTTTTCAGCACATCTGTTTTTGCTGTTGCTTAAGATGTCTGCAACTGGAAAACATCTAGCATGTGAAAGGATATATTTGAAAAGATTAAACTTTAATTACAAATAATGCTGCAAAATGACAATGTGGAGTATTTGCATAAGAAAACGAACATCTATTTAACACAGTTGCAAAACATAGCCTGTGACAAGTAATGTTAGTAGATTGGTTGTGTTTGATACGCTAGCACATACAGAATGCTGTTTGAAGAGAGATAACATAGAAACACGAAGCATTATGACTTTGGCTTTAATTGGGTTGCCTTGATTACATACTAGCAGTGATAAGCTTGATTAAGTGACTTTATTTCTATGAAGTCATTAAATAGCTGAGTATGTAATTTGTAGCTTAACCTACTCAGTTACATCTGTGTTACTATGGCAATAAAGTACACTCTGGAATGACATTTGATATTCTTTTAATTTTTATAATTTGTAATCAAGACAGCTGCATGAGGATGTGTTATTTTAAGATGGCTTGTGAATAACGAAAAGGTAAATAATATCTTCCCTGATGACATAAATCATTATAAACTGTATGTATTTGCTTCTGAAAACAAGCGCATGACTTGGACCCAGTGAAAAAAACTCCCTGTGGACATCAGTGTAACAATGTCACTTGCATGTCACAGTGTCACTGTGAAATGCAAGTAGAGTATCTGGACTTCACTAAAAAGTAGCTGGAAGTAAACCACCTTTCTCACTGTCTAAATCCCATTTCTTCAAAAGCATATTTGAAGTCTGTTCACTTTTCTCATAGAAGACATAGAAACACCATCAAAAAGAAACATAGTCATAATCAGATGTGTGTAGTGCCTTGAGTGTGCATGTGAAATAGTCTAGAAGGCTGCTGGATGGACAAGACATCCTGAAAAATGACAGATGCTAGTGAGATTATTCATGGTTTCCTGAAAGAAAGAGGTGGCTGCAAGTTTAATACAAGTAAAAGGACACATAAAAATGAAGACTGTAGAAATGTTCCTGTAGAAATCTGAATTTATATGCTTAAAAGTAAGTTGAAAATAAATTTTCTGCTTGCTATTAAACGTAACTACCTTTGAGCAATCTCTAGTTCAGAAAGGCAGTAAATTGCTGTAGAGTGGAAGCTGGAAGAAGATGTGGAGAAGACCAATAATTTCTTATATGACCTATTTCATTTCCTTACATGTCTGCTACAAGTCTTTTTCAGATATAGGAGGTGTTTGATCTAACCTGACTTGCCAGTTCTTAGGTATTTTATCCAGTAACAGAAGCATTCATTTGAGGGAGGCAGGTCACATCAAAATACATAGGTCACTCTGACAGTAATATCTCCTGTTTATTTCTGTTGAATCTACAACAGATACAGAGCACCAAAGGAGTTTGATAGAGTACACTCTCAGCTACAAAACATTCTTGTTCAGCATACCCTTCAGCATTAGCTATGCACTTTTGGCAGCAATGAACAAGAGCCTACATGCAGCTCTTATACACATCTGCACCACCAGTGCTGAAAAACACCCAACACTGTGCCATGCCCACTGTTTGATTTCCATAAACACTCAGTAAGCATTGATTAATGACAGTGAGTGCAATTGTTTCTGAATTCAGGAATTCAGTTCCATTCCTTATCTTCATGTGCACATCCATGCCAGGTGCCATTTTGTGAGAGACTGCCCCTCTGCTGCCATGGCACCAAAATGAAACATTGGTGGGAAGGTTGATCCTTTATTGCTCTACCACCAACATCCACCTCTGATGTTCTGGGCCAATATCGTAAAACAGGAGACACTACTTTCAGAGTAGCTCTCATAATTCTACTCAGATTATATAATTGCTTCCAAATTTAAGAATACCTGGTTTTAGACAGGAAAATCTATTGCAGCAAATTACTACATTACCAGTGATGTCTGAAAGGAAGTTCTGTGTGTTTGCAAGGTCCAAAATCTGAATCACTAAATTCAAAGAATGTTTGTGGGAACAGCTTTCCTGTTTCTGACTGATGTCTTATGCCAGGGTAGTGCCTAAGTCTCATTTGGGACTCTTTAAATACTTAGAAGAGAACATTTTCCTCAGACACTCACCCCTCCCCCCCCACCCCCACCCCCCCCCTTTTTGTTTTGTTTTGTTTTGTTTTGTTTTAAGTTTCCAAGTGCTAATTGCTCAGGCACACAGTCAGCAATCCTGTTTCCTGGCATGAAGAACTGGAGCAGCTTATACAGCTATTAACACATCTTGAGTGGATTTTTCCAGCCTCGAGGGGAAAAGCATGATAGAGTTGGAGTATTTTGACTCACCAGTCAGCAGTAGCAGTCAAATCAGCCTACACTTTCTTTTTTAGACAGAAGAATGATCTCCTATATCACAAAGAACAGAGTACTTGATACAGCCAGGAGTCTGGTAGGTTGATTCTCAAGCACAGCGTAATCCAATCTTTGCCTTCTAAGGGGTTTGCAAAACAAAAACAAAAGCAAGAACAGATTAAAACAACTCACCAGAATTTGGGATTTGGAGAATTTCTAACACTACTAAACTGCTTTGAAATCCACCTGCCCAGCTACGATGCCACTTTTAGGGGCCACAATGAAATGAAACACAACAGGATTCCTCTATCCAGATTTTATGATTCCAGACTGCCCTCAAAAGTGACTTCTATCATCATTTACTTCCTTTGTTTCCTTCCTTTTCTTCCTTTGCTGCTTATCAACAATCCTTAAACTTTTAATTAGTTAAGTACATTACTGAACCTCAGTTCATTAATTCTCACAATATAGTCATTAGGTACGTAAAGAATCACTGTATTTCCTGTGCCACAGATAAAATAAATGAGTACTAGAGTAGTATGTGAAAGACCATGCAGTGAGTCAAATGTTAAGACATTTCTTAAAAGTCTCGTCTGTGCTGCAGCTCAGAACACCTCATTAGCTGTAATTTTTACTTTATCACTTAGTTTTACCAGGATCACTAATTTGACCAGTTTGCCTTTGATTGCACTTCTTTCTCACTGAGGTGTGCTATCAAAGAGCTGCGTGATAGCTTTGTCCTCAGTGCAGAGATGTATAACAGTGAATCAGAGAGGCTATTTGTAAGCCTAGGAAAATGGCAGGAGACATTATTACTCTGTTTCTCATAGGATTCATCACGTGGATGTTGCTCCTGTGGTAGCCCTCATATGAGCACTGCCTGAGAAGGATAGAGTTTAACGAGAAAAGACTCCCTACTCATTCAAGGGATTTTCTTTTTATTTCTTTCTTTTTTACTTTTTTCTTTTTTCTTTATTTTTTTTTTTCCCTGGAAAAAACTTGAAGCTAAAGAACATTACCACAAAATACAACTACTTTAAACAATACACAGTGAAGAAAAATCAACGCTATGGTTGTAAATGTGATTTGAAAAGTGTTCATAAGGCATGTGTTATTTTGTTATGATAAGACTCTTCTGTTCAGCCAAGTATAATATAAAACAATAGGTCCCTTATTGCCACAACAGCATTATAAAGCCATGTTTTGTCTGTAACAGCATATTTTTTCATAGCAATGCAGTCCACACCAAGCTGAAGTTTTACATGCTGTACTGTCAGTAAGAAAAAGTGTCAGCATTTTGCAGTGTTGTTAAATGATATCTAAAACTGAATTACAGAGGGGGCTGCTGTCTATTCTCACTCTGACACTGTCATACTGTATCAAAAAGGAGAACAAACAGAGATAATGACCCTTGTCTTGAGACAAAATATTTGTGTAGTTCACTGCCTAACAATAATTTTCACACATTAAGGAGTTACATTTGCTGATGGAAGAGTTACGAATGTAGGTTTTTACACCTTCTTGTGTCCAATTATAATAAATAATGAATGTGTGCAATTCTAGTAGACCCAGTGGCATCCCAGGGTCCTGAAGGAACTGGCTAATGTGATTTCAAACTACTCTCCATTCCATTTGAAAAGTTATGTCTGTCAGGTGAAATTCCTGGTGACTGGAAACATGGAAACATCAGTGCTGTTTTTAAGAAAGGAAGACTCGGGAAATTATGGGTTTTTAAGATTTAAATTTAAGAAAAAAAGACTCGGGACTAGTAAACCTCAACTTTGTGCCTGGGAAGATCATGGAATGGAATCTCTTGGAAACAATGTTAAGGCATGTAAAAGACAAGGAGAAGATCTGATAGAGGCATCATGACTTCACTATGCGCATATTGTGACCACTGACCTACAACAGAATTGATAGTATTGGTTGACAATGTAATCTATCAAGATTTCTGCAAGGTGTTTGATATGATCTTACCATCTCTAACTGTGAAGAGCTACGAGTTCAGAGACTGGGCTATTTGGTGCATAAGGAATTAGCTGGATGGTTGCAGCCAGAGATTCGTGTTCAGTGGCTCTATGTCCAGGTGGAGTCTGGTTACAATTGATGGGGCTGGTGCTCTTTAATATTTTTTATCAGTGGCACAGAAAATAAGATCAAATGCACACACACCAAGCTGAGTAGTGAAGTTGACACAATAGAACAAAGGGCTACCATACAAAAGGACCCACATGAACTTAATGAAGTCCAACATGGTTAAGTGCAAGATGTTGCGCTTGGGTAAGGGCAATCCGAGATCTGTGTACTGACTGGAAGAAGAACTTGTTAACAGCAGCCTTGTGGAGAAGAATTTGGAAGTTCTGGTGGATGAAAAGCAGGGCAGTAGCTATCTTGCAGCCCAGATGGCCAAGTGTATCCTGGGTTGCATCAGAAGAGCGGTGTCCATAAGGGCAGGGAAATAATTGTTCCACTCTCTGAGGCTCCAACTGGTGTACTGAATCCAGACACAAGAAGGATGTGGAGTTGTTTGAATGAGTCCAGAAGAGGGCCATGAAGATAATCAGAGGGCTGAAGCACCCCTCTTGTCAAGATAGGGTAAAGGAGTTGAAGAGAAGGCCACAGGGAAACATCACTGCAGCCTTTCAGTTGTTAAACAAACAAACAAACAAACAACAACAACAACAACAAAACCAAAGAAAAAAACCACTGGAGAACAGCTTTTAACAACATTGGACTGATAATGAATGTAAGGACAAGAAAGAATAGCTTCAGATTAAAGCAAGGGCGATTTAGACTGGAGCTTAGGAAGATATTTTATACACAGGAGGTGATGAAGCACTGGAACAGGTTGCCCAGAGTTGTGGATGTCCCATTGCTGGACACACTGCCAAATCTGCTTTCCATCATCTATCAGAATTCATAGCCAACCAGAGATGTTCCAGATGACTGGACAGCTACGAATTTAATGCCCATCTATAGGAAGGATTGTGTTCCCCAGAACAACAACCAGCATGCTGACAGTGTTTAATAGGATGAAGGAGAGGAACACAAACATGCCCTTCACAGCAGGTACAAATCAGACCTAGGTCCTGAGCCTCAATAAAAAGTAAAAACATCAAACAAAACTGACTATGCCAGACACAGTTAATGACTGTGAACATGCTGAAAGAAAATTATTTCCAAGTTTGACCCTGGCCTAAAATATTAGAATAGTAGATCACCTTGTATGAGGACTTCCCTAATATGTATGTCATATGTATATGTATATACATTAGCCTTGACTTGTCTGTCAGAAGTTGAAATAGGAAAACAAGTTGTTCAGAATTTTGCATTATTAACTGCTTAATCCTGGTCCCTGTGTCTCTCCAGTGCCATATTCACTGATGGAGGATAAGGGCAGGAGGAACAGTGACTTCCATCTTAGCAGTGTTTTTATAATGTACAGAATGCTGAATGTCATTTAAAATTGACATGGAACTTTACATATGCTCTCATTAAACATTGTGAAATGGATACAAACAGTGGTCATTGAAAATGTTAGAAAACACCTTTGTGAAACACCTTAAATAGATTGCTTTCAAAAAATAGCATTTCCTTAGCTATCCACAAATACTATCTTAGTGTGAAAGAAAAAAAGGAAACAAATTGCACTGCAGTGTGAAGTTATATCTCTCACCTTGTCAGTGTCTGTGGTTTCTTTCTTCCCCTCTGTCTGCTGATTTTTCCCACTGGTATCTGTTTGGGTTTAGAGCTTAATTCAAAAATGCTTCCAGGCCAAATTCAAAAATGAGTAAGTGTTTGAGGGAAAGATGCCAGAATACAAATGACAACAAGATATCAATAAATCTGTGTGAGCTTGACATCCATAGAGGTGTAATTCTCCTTGGTTAAAGAAAAATGGTCATAATTTTTGGCCCAGGACTGTGTGGAATCATTTTCATGTTGTGTGAACTGAAAGACCATGGTGTGCATCAAACTCCCTGTCCTGTCAGTAAAAGATTTAGAATCATCTTGTGTGAACATTACCATTGGTTGCAGCTCTGATACTTGTTAAGGTATACTTTCTTTATATTCCAGGAATTTAGTTGGATTTGGGATAGAAAACAGAAGCTAAAAGGATCAGTACATTATTTCCTGAATATAAAAGTACTTAGTACTAAACCTTGGGCTACTTCTCATTTTCTGTGACTTAATACTTTAAACTAAGTGTTTGTTAAATAAGATGAGTCTTTCCTGATAAGTTCAGCTGCAGAATGTGTCTCAGCAGCAGAATTTGATGTTACTTATATAGAGAATAAAGAATTTATACCTACACTGTTGCATACAAATACGTAGGGGAAAAGATATTTTACAGTTGTCAATAGCAAACTTGCCAGTGGTTTCAAAACTGTAAGATCAATGTACAATAGAGATAACATAGTGATTTTCAGGGGTAAAAGTAGACAAGTTTAATTCCTTCAAATGATAACGGTCATGTGAAAATGACAGCTACTAAAATTAGGCTGTAAGGGATGGGAATTTTCCTAGTGGAAATTGAATTAATTTTCGAGAAAGACTCTCATTAAAAGAGTTGTTAATTACAGTTTTTTCAGTGTGTTGTAGGAAGCTGTTTCAGCCTGTAAAATAAATTATTTTATGCATTTGAGTGTATTACGAAATTCATAGCAACAGTTCCAATTCTGGAGACATTGATTCTGAATAAAATATGAATGTCAGGCACTGTGGCTTTCCTTCTAAAGGCATAGATAGAAAATTAGGTAACCTAGGCTTTGTATATTTTTAATTATTTTCTTTTGTCTTGTAATAATCAGATTGATTAACTTTCAAGTTAACAGAAATTGTATTCTGTTGAGCTATAAACAACTGGAAGAAAAAAAATTGTCAATCATAGGAAAACTAATTTTATTAGAGGTAGAAGACACAATGCATCTATGAGCTAATGGAAATAAAACCAACAAGCCCTGAAAATACTAAAGGAAACATTAATTCAGTCAGCATCCTTTCAGTTTGCCTTAGGAATCATGAGCAGCAATTTGAAATTCTGTTTGTCTCTTGGGAAGAAGTGATGCCTGGAATATGATATAAACTATACTGATCAAATAAAAAAGAGGAGCCGCAGGCTAAAACAGGGGGAAAGAAGTTACAACAAAGAAAACAGCTAGTTGTATGAAATGACACATTTTATACCAGAAAAAAACAAAAAACAAAAAAAATAAAAAAATTAGAATCCTCTTCATTTACTTTACATCAACTGCTGAAGAAAAATAGCTGTATTACAGAAACCAGACAACAGAATAAATCAAAATTAAGGGTTATTTTGTCTCATCCCAGAGGATGTCTCCCAAAATATGAAGTTAAGATGTGCAAATCAAATAGTATAATTGTCTGTTTTGGATATAAAAAAAAAAAAAAAATGCTTGCAGGAATATTGATGTAAACAAAAAGATCCAAAAATGTGTGTAAATAGTATTTGGGCAAGATTTCGTTCCATAGAAAGCAAGCAAGCAAACAAACAAACAAACAGATAATAAAGAGAAAAAAAAAACAACAAACATTCTTTATAATAGAAGAATTACAGTGCAAGGGTTTCTTAATCTCTGGTTACTTGTAGTCTCTTATTATGTCTAGTTTTGTTTGACTTATGTTCAGTTTTTAGACTGACCAAAGAAAAAAGAAATGTATACCTACTAAGTAACAGAGTTATAGGAAACCACTGACAATGAGATACAGAACTGATGTAAGAGGTGAGGGAAAATGGTGAATTTATTGTTGCCAACAGTGTCTTTGAAATCCACTCTGTGCTAAACCATTCAGTCCAGCATTGTACTTGCAATAGAGAAGTAATGGTGTCTTAGAAACATTCTAAGTATTTGCATTTGCTATTACAAATTAATGGCTCATACTATTATGTGTGATATGTGAAAATAAACAAACAAACAAACAAATAAATAAATAAATGACCCATGGCACTTTGTTCACATTTCATAGCAAAGATGTGCTATCAGCTAAATATCAGACCCAAATTTCAGCTCCAGAAGTGATTTGTTTGCTAATTAAGGAACAGTGTGAAATGGATAAATTCAGTAGGTTCGTAATATCAAGTATGACGGGAGAAACCAAGATCAAGATGTTATACATACATGAAAATTTAAGAAGAAATTTAATAATAGAGACATTAAGCAAATGCTCTGAAAGTCTAATAAAGGTCAACTTAAACAACTGCTCCCATTCTTCATGGCTGTAATAATCTATATCAAGGCAAGCAGGAAGAGAATAATTTGCATGTCATTCACGTTTGATCAGGTAAGTTGTAGTAAAATGGAGTTTTGGCCACAAAAAATCCATGAAGGAGACAAAACAAGCATGAAACAGCCATGATTAGATTGAGATCTTGAGAGTAAAAATCAGGGTCTAGATCAATAAACTATACCTGATGTTCTGGGTCTAATGCAGGCCTCCTCAAGGGGAGCCTGTTGATGAAGCATTCTTAAAACAGCTACAAGTAGCATAATGCTAGCAGGTGCTCATCCAGGTGGGGGATTTCAGCCACCTGGATGTCTGTTGGGGAAGAAACACCAGGCTGCAAACAGTCCAGGAGACTCCTGGAATCCATTGAGGACAAATTCCTAGGCCAGGTATTGGACATACCAATCTGAGGTGAAGGTTTGCCAGACCTGATGCTTACCAAAACAGATGAGATCATTAAAGAGGTTAAAAAACACTGGGGACAGTCTGGGCTGTATTGACACTGGCTGAGTTTGTGATCTCAAGGAACACTGGCCTGGCAAAGAGAAAAGTCTAAAGAGTGAATTTCCATACATTTAAAGAACTACTGTATGAAACCCCCTGGGAAATGGTGCACAGGGACAAGCATACAGAACAGAGCTGGCAACTCTCTATCATATTTGTGAGAACACAAGAGACCTCCATCCCCTAGAATAAGAAATCAAGAAAAGGATACAGGAAACCAGCACGGCTGAACAAGAACCCGCTGGCCAAATTGAGAGATAAGGAGAGTGACTGACAATGAAAACAGGGACATGTGGCTTGAGAAGAATGCAGAGACACTGTCCAGATGTGCAGAATTGGGATTAGCAAAGGCAAAGTACATACAGAACTGAACTTGGCAAGAAATGTGAAAAATAAGAAGATGAGTTTCTACAGGTACGTTGGTCAGAAGAGAAAGGCCAAGGAGAGTTCACCCTCTCTAATAAATGACATGTGAAAAAAGTGGCAACAACAGACATGAAGAAGGATGAGGCACTCAAATTCTTTGCCTCAGCATTCACTGTCAGTCAGGCTTCCCACATCTCATGTCCCTCAGTCTCTAGGTAAGGGCCAGGGGAACAAAATCCCTCCTGTAAAAGAAGGGAAAGTTCAAGACAATCTGATGAAACTGAATCAGTATAATTCTATGGGGCTGGATGGCATGTGTCCCAGGGTCCTGTAGGAACTGGCTGATGTAATTGCCAAGCCAATCTCCATTATATTTGGATGGTCATGGCTGCTAGGTGAAGTCCACAGTGACTTTACATATAAGGTTATGTATATAAACACTGATTAGGATTAGGATTTTGACAGAAAGTTGCCAGTTGAAATCTTGTGTATCACATTACTTCAGGAAATAAACTGTTGACCATGCTGGCTCTCATTCAGTACCTCTTGTGACCAAAGCAGCATGCTGTATTCAGCTGCCTGCACATTGCAAGCTGCGACTCAAACTACATTATGAAAACAATGTTTGTTCTTGTTTCCTACATGCATCTAACCTTTGCTTACAGGTATATCCACTTGCTATACTTTCAAAGACCTATTCTGTCAAAGATCCCTGGATGATTCTACTGAACAAGGTCATAAAATATTTCTTTTACGGTCAGTGCAGCTCTGTGAATTGTTTATGTAGCCAATTTCTTAGTAGCCCTAAAGAGACGAATGACATTTTGTTCTGACTTTCCATCTCCATTTTGATAACGCTCCTGAATAGAGGGGATCAATTTAGCACTCTTCCTTCTTTCTGAAGCCTCAGTATTTTTTGGCCTGATAGTGAGTCCTACTACTGTCCGAAGGGCTAGATGCTACATCCTGTAACTCTTTACCACTTCAATAAAAATGAACTTAGACTGTAAAATTCTGTTTTCATTTTATTCCCGTTGTTCACTCTTTGGGTGACTGAAAGCCTTCTGGTGATACGCACTGAGAATATGTCCCATTTCTTCAACTACATTAATATATGATTTCTCACAAAAAAACCAGGGACCTTACTCTTGATTAATTGTTCTTTCAGCAAAATGTGTAAAGCTTGGTGAACAGTAGTATACTTTTAGATTCCTTCCTTTTCTATGTTTGCTTTTCAAATATATTGTTTTGGGAATGCAGAGGTTTTTTTTCATAGGCTACCCATGATAAGGAAACTGCAGTTCATATTTACTTGTGTTTTTATGCCTGTACACATAAAAGGTATAACCAATGCAGGTACACCATAAGTAAGTGAAAAAATGCTGCATTTTTAATATTTTGAATTACTGCAGTATATTCTAACTAGGTGAAGGCTTTCCTCCATTTCCCACTACATTCTCTTTGTTTCTGAAATGGTGATGAGTTTTCTCAAACATCTTTCCTTGTGCCATCTAAGAGTGGAGGAAAGGAAATCAAAAACAATGTTTACAGTGTTTCCTTGGCTTATTATGAAGCTTTGATTGTGTGATCATCATTATATTTATTCTGATACGATCAGTAATTGGCAATGTTGAGCTTAAACAGAGGAAAAAACAATGGCTTTGGAAGTCAAAGCATTTTCTGGTTACAAGATACAGTGGGAAAAGGAAGAAAAAGAATGAGAAGAGGATTTGATGGCAACCTAAGCTTATGCCTTTACTGCCTGCTAACCTCCTCTCGATGCCAAAGGCAATGGCTGCTTTCCTGCAAATAAAAACTTCAATAAACTGCTACTTATCAGGATAGAGAGGTTGAACCTGACAAGTAGAGTTGGCATTCACAATTATTTTAACAAGAAACCACTGGTACTTGTATTTATTTATTTTTTTCCAGTTTCTAGTGCTTCTAAGAATAAACCTGTGGAGAGGATTTATTGCTTTTATAATGAAAGTCAATTGAGCATGACAGTAATATATTGTTCCAAGAAAAGTTTAACCTAAATAAATTGAGACTCAGTAGGAAATTTAAAGAGAAGCAATTCCTGTTATTGGTTTTAATGAATGCTATTAAGTGATAACCAAAAAGAAAGAGGAAAAAAAAGATTAGTGATTGCTCAGAAAATATTGTTCTCACTCCTCTAAATTATGGTGACACCTCAATCTTTAGCTGTGAAGTTAATTTCCTCAATAATTACATTCTGTTTAGAAGTGCAAGCACTCAGAAACACCCACTCGGTATGTATTCCCCAGGGAACTGTGAAAAATTAGAGTCATAGCAGAACTTCTGCCCAGAAAGCCAACTGTATCCTGCACCACAACAGAGCTTGGCCAGCACGGTGAGGCCTGTCCCTTCAACCTGAGCTAGTGTCTTAGTTTCAGCTAAAATGGATTTTTTTTTTGTCAGAGTGTCTTCATTGATGCTATGTTTTAGGAAAGCAAAACAAAACAAAACAAAACAAACAAAAAAGAAAAGAAAACAACAGGAAAAAAAAAAAAAAAAAAGACAAAAAAACCAAAACCCAATACTGATAACACACTGATGTTTCTAGTAGCTGCTAAGCAGTGTTGTACATAGCCAAGACTGTTCTCAGTGAAAGACCCAAGTTGCTGCAGGACAGAATTAGGACAGATGACTTAAGCTGGCCAAAGGGGTATTTCATACCATATGACATAATGTAGAAGGGATTTTGAAAGGTGTGGGATTTCACCATGTTCTTTTCTGCTGCTCAGGACCTAGCTGGGTATTGGTCATGGGGTGATGAGCAATTGCTTGTGCTTCCCTTGTTATCTACATTCATGTATATATGTAGCCATAACTAATAACCTTACACTTTTCTCCGTCTTAGTAAATAGTTTCTTTTCAACCCATGAGTTCTTTGTTTGTTTTTTTCTCCATGGTTCTTTCCCCCATCCCACTGAAAAGCAGGGTGGGGAGCAAATGAATGTGTGGTCCTGAGCCATCTGCTGAGTTAAAGCACAGCAGCTGGTGAGAACTCACCTGGATTGTTGCATCCATATCTGAAGACAGCAGATATGTGGATGTGTTAAAATACTTCCCAAGGAAGGCTATAAGAATGATCCAAGACTTAGGGCTTCACCCCTACAAGGACAGAGTGACAGAGCTGAGGCTGCTTGCCCTGGAGAAGACAAGACTCTGGGGAGACCTGATAGCAGCCCTTCACAGTTTAAGGAGGGACTATAAGAAAGACTAGATACAAGAAAAAAGATTTTTAGTGTTGTGAGAAGGGTGGTGAGGCAGTGGAATAGGTTACCCAGAGAGGTGGTGGATGCCCCATTCTTGGAAACATTCAAGGTCAGGTTGGATGGGGTTCCAAGCACCTGATAGAGCTGTTGATGTCCTGGTTCTTTGCAGGGGAGTTGGACTAGGTGACCTTTGAGGGTCCCTTTCAACTCAAATGATTCTGATTCTATGATTCAAAGAATTGAACAAGATCTCTTCTTGTCCTTTTTTCAAGGTCCTAGAATATAAATCCACATTGTCCGCAACACATACACAAAGTGGGCATCTTTACCACAATTCGCCAGGACGATCTCAGAAGATGTCAGTGACATTCACCCAAATGTAGATTCACCCTGGAGGGATTCAAATGACGTTCTGATTTTCCCTGGATACATTAAGTTCAATTTTGCTTGACAGAATTGAAAGGGAATGTAATTTTGTTATTTTACATTATTATTTAAATTTTTATTTTGCTAGATGGCCACGATGTTGACCACAACACTATATTAATCCTCAAATGTAATTTTTCATCATGAGCGCACATCCTAACCGTATATAAGTACTTTTTTTTTTTCTTTTTTAAATAAAAGAATCCCCAGGTTCTTGTCAAAGTAGCCATTGTAACCATGATTTATTGACTGTTGCGTCTTCACATCTCACTTGTAATCTACATCTTCAGCCTTGATCTCTGTCATAGAGGTTCAGGTACACTATAAAGAGTCCTACACTGAAGTAAAAGGAGAATTTTGCAATACCAAACAGCAGCGATCAAGGGTACAGTGTGGCTCTGCAGTCATAGCTGTCCCCTGTTCCCTACTGTTAATCCTGCTTAGGGAACAAGGCTCAGCAGAAAGCAGGCAATTTTGAATTGCTGACATACAGTTGTGGCATGGTGGAATTCCCAAGAAATCATGAAGCACCAGTGAAAAATCAACAAAAACTGCTATCTCAGGCCAGCAGGCTTTACAGTGAGGGGTCAAGACACACATACACACACAGTGAATACTGATGTGGAAAAAGACAGCAACCTAACGGAATTCTAGTGTAACGAAATCTACGGTACTGTCACTGATGCAATATTTGAGTAATAAAAAATAAGATCTGAGAATATCCGTGTTCTGTCCCATTTACACACAAAACAAACGAACAAAACACCTTTCCATAGATATTTCAAATTCCTGTTTGGTGAAGAACAAATTCTCAACATTATCTGCTGCTTATCATAACTATTTGGACAAATAAATATATTTTAAAAATTTCCTTGCCGTTATTTCCTTCAAGTTTGCCTGTGTAATAGTCCAATACAAACAGACAAAACTTGGGTAATTTCTAAGGTGCTCTAGTTATACTAAAAAAGAAAAAAAAAAAGCAAGAATAAATCAAAATCCTCTAGTGCCAATTAAAAAATAATTTATGTCTGACTTCCTATAGCTTGTAGTAAGAACACAAGAAAATATATAGAATTGATGAAAACCCTTGATGTGCTGTTTAAAAATGCCAGCCTGTCTTCTTGTATGCTCTCACAGTGAGGAAATGCCCTGTAGCCCAGCATTAACATCAAAAGAGGAGCTGTCTTTTAAGCTGGTTGTCCAAAGGCTTTCTGGAGGCTCTGGCAATGCAGTGGTCCTAAGGCTAGATTCCATCTCTAATACCTGTGACACAACTCTTCGTAAGAAGTTTGCTAAGTAACAGAAATCAAGGAACAGGTCTATGCTTGTTTAAGAAGAGAATGAAAAACAATGACCACATCTCATAGCAAGTCAAAGATATCCATTCCTGTGTGAAGAGGCTCTTCCATTTATTTTTTTATTGAAGTTATTGTCAGATTACATTACTACTCACACTGATACACAAACTAGCAGCTATAATCTGTTGTTTTTTCTTGACCACAAACAGTAACAAACAGAGTGATTTAACCATGCTGAAAACGATATCAGAAAATACCAGACACTCAGATTTGCCCTTTGATACATACCTCTTCGCTATATTTCCTTCATAGATTGTACTTATTTCTGCATCTAGTGCAGCTTGATGTGACAGCTTGAGCTGTAAAAGTGTGTTTGCTTTACCAGCCTTTTTATTATATCAGTATTTTCTTTAATATCTTAGAGAAAATAATAATATCTTAAAGTTACCACCACCACCATTCCACTATCTGCTCTCTTCCAATTTTTTCATCAACATTTTTAACTCTTTCTGTAACATTCAGTTGTAATTTCTTCTTCTCTGATCATCAGTCAGTCTCATTACACTTGCTAACGATCCTAGTAGAAATATTTCAAAAACATCAATATTCATAAAATCAGTATTCATAATGGTAAAACAAAATTGGCCTTTCTACATGCAAAATACTTAAGTAAAACTTAACTAATATTTTTAATGTGAATTGATCTAGTTTGTTATGCGTGCTTCAAATAAAATGAAGAATAGAGTGGGAGGTTGGAACTGGAAGTCAGAAGTGAAGCTGCTAGGAATTTTTTCTTTGTGTAAAAGAGCAGTAGCCTTTGGATTCAGACTATATATAAACACTTCAAGAGAATTTATATCAACAAAATCCAGATATTGCACAAATCCTGCAGAGAAATCTTATCTTCCTAGTACCAGGTGGAAAAGTGAAGAACTCAACATGCCCTTCTATACTGATGCTGTAAGAGAACAAATACATGCCCCAAAAGACAAAAACTTTTTAGCTTTCAAAAGTTGAGTAACACAGTAAATTTCAGTCCTACTATGGGGAAAGGCAGTGTTCATCTTTGTAATATTGAGAGCTAGCGCTTGGCATCATGATAGCTTAAATTGCTGTACAGGATTTTTACTTTTTACAAGATTATACTTCATGAAGATTGACAAAAATTATTTCAAGTCTTCTTAATGACTAAATACACACTCTCCTAGGATCAACTCTGAGTTTAGTCAAAACTGGAATTCCCTCACTGGAACCTGAAATAGAAAGAGTTGGAAATGAGTTTTCTAGTTCTCATGACTTATTAAATCTTCACTTTACTTCTACCCCAGAATATATCCAATCCTAATTACTTAAGGCTTTGCAAGTCTTCTAATCCAGCATTTCACTGAGGCTGAAGAAAGACTGAGTTCAATGAGATCATTTTTAACAGCATTGATAGATGGTTCTCTATTTCTAATTCACACTCCATTCAAATGATAGCTATCCTATAATAGTGACCTTACTGAAGAAAATTATCATTACTCCTGTTGCACTTTCTCTTTCTTCAGCCTAGGACAGAGGTCCTTTAGTTTATAAAATGGTTTGATAGAGAGATACAAACGTATTCAGTGAATAACTGTGAACAGTGGCAAATTGGAGGGGCCAACTTATATATTTCTGTTTTATGACATTGTGTTGCTGGTGCATATATCTCTGAATCTGATTCAATTACTGCCTTACACAAGCTGTATTAACGAAACTTGTTAATGAAACTGTATCATGACCGAACACGTGGCAGCCACAGTAATTAGCAAAGCATCCTTCCATTCTTTAAAATGTCATCAAAACACTTGTCAGGAGACAAACTCATTTTAAGTCTCTTCTGCCATTTACAGGGTTTCAGGCACTGATGATAGCTTGTCTGCTTAGTTTAAAAGAGCTCTTGATACAACAAAACCTGACACTGTTTACTTCAGTCTATTATGCTTGCTGCATTCACCGAATGCTTCAGTGGAAAAGAAAAATTGAAAGAAAGCCATTCATTGTGATGCCAGCTGCTTTTCTTTTTTAAAAAAGGAAATCAATTTCTGCTTGAGCTTAGAATGTATTTATCAGGCCCTGAGTGACCCCATCCTGATGTCAACAACAAAGGATCTACCTGCATTTTCCACAACAATCACAAAATGACTCGAGAATATTGAAAATGTAAGATTAGTTTCAATTTAGTTTCTGTTCAAATTGCATTCCACTAATACAGACACGATCTCAAAATAGGATGATTGCAGTGACAGTGTTTGCATGCAGGAACAGAAGAGAAGTGAGGCTGTTTTTTCACCATAATGTCTCATGAGAAATGACATGGCACGAGAAATGTAGGGATGAAATAATTAGTTGTGTTTAGGCTTTATAGCTGATATCACTGTGATATTCTGTTGAGCTAATTTATGCTTTTACAGACTGCTTGTTTCAAGTGTGGTCATGGAAATGTGACAGCGTTTGTGATGTTCTACGTCACTCTCATGACAGCTCAACTTCTACACTCAAAACCTCTTGGTATGAAAATGTTGAGCATATGTCTCTCTTTTCATTAACTTCTATATCAAACTGTTTGCATAGCATGAGATTGCAACAGCCTAATTGTAATATTGTCTGTTATTCCAGTTTTATATTTACGTACAGATAAAAATTAGGACTATAATAATCTATGTAATAATGTAAATTACATAAATAGCCTCTGTATAATAAAGCTTATAGTATACATAGTTAGAAGTCTACAAAGCAAACAAAGCCCCTGGATCTGTAAGCAACATACGAGTTCCCTGGTTTTCAATGTACTCATAAAGATAACTACATAAAAGTGAACCTGCCCGCAAGTCACTAAATACCTTAGCTTATCCATTTCTTGGATCACGTTTGTGACTAGATTACACATTTCACATGCTTTGTTTATGAGTTCTCTCCCCCCTTTATCCAACAGAAATGCACAATTCCCAGAGCAATTCTAGTGAGTGAAGCATAGATTGTTAATACAAAGTACAGCCCATGGAGTCCTGTGAGGGATGGAATTTTCTTTTACAATGTGAGACAGATTCTCTCTTCTACAGAATGGAAAAAAAAAAAAAAAAAAAAAAAAAAAAAAAAAAGAAAAGAAAAAGGAGAAGACAAACAAGAGGTATTGAGTTCTCTGGAGCTCAGTAGAGACAACTTGAAGAGTAAGCAGGAATGTAGAAGCACTAAGGAAGTAAAAAAGAAATCAGAAAAAAAAAAGAGTTGTGTGGATGTAATTCCTGGTCAAGATCCTAGATGGTTTAAAAAGAAATAAGATTTCTGAGATGGATTCAAAACTGAGTTTCTCGACCTTTGTCTATTAGCTTCCAATACTTTCCTGTGCAATACTGGGAATGACAAGAAAAATGTAGGAGCTGCCACTTGATACCATATCAGGAACCAGACTCAGTTCCAGATTACCAAGTGTGCTAGCTGTAAGAAATGAGTAATGATATACAGAGGCCCAATAATGCTTTTTCAGTTTGCAGTCAAGGTAAGAATTATTTGTGTTCAGCTGCTCTAAAAGTGTCTCCCTGTGTATGCATTTCAAGATATAACAGTCTGGCGTTCTTCTACAGTATTTCAGAAAGATGGCTAAGGAAATGAAAAAGTTTATTTAGTGAGACAGTCAGATATCTGCTCAGTTTTCTGGTTGTTCTGGACATTTTTTAACATTTAGCATGGTGCAAAAGCCAAATTAACTCATAACCCAAAGAAGAAATTACCTCAAAACAAAGAATGCATTAAAGCAAAGAAAGTAGGGAAACTCCTCTAGTTTCTGAATTAATTTTCAGAGAGCCTCCTGTCTTATTCAGCCATAAATCTACAAATCACTGCTGCAAACAGCAGGCAACACAAGTCACATCCTGCTCAAACTCTTAGTTACTGAAAGATTGGTGGGAGATAAGGATTAACTCCTCTCTCATCTCCTCATGAAGAGTGAAGTTTGCTGCCTAGGACTCATCCCGTCAGCTTCAATGGAGTACACTGGGTGTTAGACAAGACACACACCACAGGCTTGGACTATACAGGGTATGCTCACTTCCTTGACCTTGGTGTGCTGATGGACAGTCGGCTGAATATGAGCCAGCAGTGTGCCCAGGTGGCCAAGAAAGCCAATGGCATCCTGGCTTGTATCAGGAATGGTGTGGTGAGCAGGACTAAGGAAGTCATCCTGCCCCTGTACTCATCATTGGTGAGGCCTCACCTCGAGTACTGTGTCCAGTTTTGGGCACCTCAGCACAAGAAGGACATGGAGGTACTGGAGCAGGTCCAGAGAAGGGCAACGAGGCTTGTTAAGGGCTTGGAGAATCAGCCCTATGAGGAGAGACTAAGGAAGCTGGGGCTGTTTAGTCTGAGGAAGAGGAGGCTGAGGGGAGACCTTATTGCTGTCTTCCAGTACCTGAAAGGTTCTTACAGTGAGAGTGGGGCAGGTCTATTCTCACTACTGACTTGTGACAGGACGAGGGGAAATGGCCTCAAGTTGCGCCAGGGCAAGTTTAGGTTGGATATTAGAAAGAACTTCTTTACAGAAAGGGTGGTTAGGTACTGGAATGGGCTCCCCAAGGAGGTGGTTGAATCGCCATCCCTGGATGTGTTTAAGAGCCGCTTGGATGTGGTACTCAGGGATATGATTTAGCAGAGGTTTGTTGTTGTGGTATTGTTTTGTGGTTGTTTTTTAAGAGATAGGCTACTGGTTAGGCTGCGGTTGGACTTGATGATCTTCAAGGTCTTTTCCAACCTGAGTAATTCTATGATTCTATGATTCTATGATTCCACTTAATTATCAAGTGCTTCTACAAATACTAATCTTAACTGTCTCATGAACAAACAGGACCTGAGAATATGGCCACAAGTTGTACCAGAAGAGGTTTAGATTGGATAAAAGAAAGAACTTTTTCTCTCAGAGAGTGGTCAGGCACTGGAATGGCTGCCCAGGGAGGTGGTGGAGTCACCATGGTTGGCAGTGTTCAAAAGGAGTCTGGATGAGAAGCTCCAAGATCTGGTTTAGTGGTTTTCTGTAGTTATGGTAGTGGGAGGACAGTTGGACTGGATGATCTTGTAGGTCCTTCCCAATCTTATGATTCTATGGTTCAATGATGTTGGTATCTGCCTTTGACACTGATGGCTTAGTTACTCTGTAGTGCTCAGAATTACGATCCTTCCTAACCACTTTCTTATGCCACACACAATTTAATAAGTCCCTAATGTTTTCAACCAAATTTATCCTTGTTTCATGTTGGAAACCTGTGTAATCTACTTTTCACTTAGAAAAAGCTTTGCTCATTCTTCACTCTCCTGTCATCATGTCACAGCTGACCATTCTGGTCCTTTGGGTACAAGCAACTCTGCAAGGATAAAGAGGAGTGATTTTAGAGAAATACTGCATGGAAAGAAGTTTTTTTTTGTTTGGTTGTTTTTTTGTTTGTTTGGTTGGATGGTTGTTTTTTTGCATAATTCTGGCAAGACTGTGAGAGAAATAAGCATAGAATGAACTGACTCTGACCAAAGCCTTATTACAGTTACAACACTGTCATTATTACCCATAGTAGAATTATGGATGTTTTCAGTAAAAGACATATGGTACATTTCATACAGACAAGTCTGTCTCTGTTCCACAGGGTTTTGTACATGTAGGGTAGAAACAAGCAAGTTCTGCACAATTACACAATTACAAATACCTTTGTGAAAAAGACACATCATTTATTTCATGCATATGTACTCACAGTGTGAATGCAACATGCGTTCTGTTTGCTTTTAAGCCCACTCTTCACCTGGACAATGCAAATGGTGATTATCATATACAAAATCATACTTATGCTCACCTATATGCAAATACTTCTTTATCTTCAGACACTGCACTGAGAACACTCCAATGCTTCACTAAATTCTAGGTGCTACAAAATCTGCTTGTGTACCTGTCAACTGAAGAAAAGAGTTATTTTCTTTTTTAAAGTCAGCTTTCAATGCAGTAAAACATCGTCTGAATTTCTGTGTGTATACATCATGAGAGTTATGCTATAAGAGATAAATTGTTAACATTTTTGAAATTCAAATTTATGTCCATATTTACAAAACATGACATGAGTATTGTGAGTTATCCTCAGATGAAAAGGATGATTCTCATTTTTTATTCTCTTTGCTTGGAGCTGCTGGGCATATAGACATGATGTAGCCTGTAAAATAATGCATGCCATCTGGGAGAAGTTTCTGTTTTCCTCAGGCAAAAGCACAGCTAAATTTATTTTTAGTTTAAGAGTATCTGTAAGCCAAGTTAGACTTATGTGGTATGCGTGCGTGTACTTGATGGTAATTTTATTACCATCTGATCTCTTGAAATTTTATAGAGACGGCAAGTGCATTTCTGACTTGTGACTTGTGACATTTCTGACTTTCTGATTTTGCCCCATGCAAAGACCTGGCAAACTTACAAACTGTAGTGACTTGGAGAAAACAGACACATAGCATAGTTCTCATAAAGGAGTTATGTCCATGTAGATATTAACCATCATCATGAGTAATCCACACACGGAGCTACCACAGAAGGAGACTTTAGAACTAGCAGGACAAATTACTGATATAACCCTGCAAGTACAGCCCTTCCCTTAGCACTGAAGTAGATTTATTTTCATTTTCATAATTTTCCCCAGAAATGAAGAAAGTTTTGTGAGTTCTTTTCCGTCTTCTATCACCTCTGCAGATTTTACTCTCTTCAGTTTTTAACTGTGGAACAATGTTTCCTGTTTGTAGCTAAGTAGTCTGCAGCAGGGGAGGAAAAAAGAAAAAAAAAGAAAAGGAAAAAAAAAAAAAAAAAAAAAGGCATATTCATTATTATTCATTATTCACTTTGACTGGAAGAAATCAGTGTGCATTACGTTTTGCATCTAAGAACAGGTGTCATGCTCATAATGAAGGCAAAGTATTTGCAGGTAGGCCAGTAGTCATATATGTAAAGCAGAGTTAAGCACACCCAGTTAGTGAAGGGGCTCTCCAGCTGTACAGCGCTTCCCCTCAGGAAGCAACCAAGTTCCAAGAGATGCTTTCCACTCAGTGGCCAGCTCTTTTGTGAGCCCAAGGTGACTCCATTTTGGGTCTATCCTTTCTGATCACATGGAGAGCACAGATGCAAACAATTTGCCTGTGCTCACTGGTCCAGCCAAAGCCCTTTTCCAGGTGCTTAGCCTACTAGTTCATGACCTAACAGTTCCCCTACAACAGAGGTTCTTGTTCTTTCCATTTTGGGATTAATATGATTCTTCTGGACAAAACAGTAATAAACACAACTATTAGTGGTATTTAGGAATGGGGTACTGGTTAAAAGCAAACTTAAATTTATGTCTAGAGATTGGTATGGTAGCTATTGCAGATACAAATCTTGTATGCACAGATGGAAAGAATCAGGAGGAAGAAAATTTGTGGTACTTTAGTTTAGGTAATAGGAAATATTTTAGACCTCTTTTCAAATTATTTTTCAATTTATTCCTTCATGTGGATGCACTTATTAATTATGAGCATGATCTAGACATATTTTTGCCCTAATGAAGAACAAAGTGAAGAAATAATTTACCTATCTTTCTTCTACTGAATCTGCTCAGAGTGGCGTGAAGAGGTGGCAGTCTCTCCGTGACAGGGAGAGGAAGTAAACACATTAGCTGCCATGAGCTGCTAGATGATTCCAAGCCATACTGTTGTGATTTCTTTATTTTCTTTATTCTAAGGCACTTGAGCTTCCACTGAATAAATACTGACAAAGGCTGTCAGTGTCAGGACAAGCGTATTTGTTTTGGGGGAATTTTTTCTGCAGTGGTAAACAGGACCAGCTCAGCACAGTTTCAGGAAGCATGCTCAAACCATTATCCAGGATATGTCAGAAGTCACTGTGGAAAAGCTTCATGTTCAAAGGCAGGTGACTTCAGTTTCTAGGCCCTCCAATATGGACTATTTTCACTTAGAAAATATGCAGACCAAAATACTCAGACCAAAATATTATTAATATTCAGTTCTATCAGAATAAATACAATCAGAATTTTTCATGAAGTAGTGTCTAAAATAAGGAAGCAGTAATTCAGATATTTAAAATGAAAAATGGGAGGTGAGTGTAAGAGGCAGTAAAGGAAATAGAAACTTGGGGTAGAAACAGGGCCTTGAGAATATTTTAACCAGCATGGTGCACAAGAGGAGATCATTTTCACATCCCTAAAGTCGAAAAAGTATGAAAAGAAACAGAAAATGTTGTTCATAGTGTGTATATTATCTTTTGAATCCTAAGGGTATCAGCAGTTTTCTACAGTTATATAAAATAATGTTTTTTGGATCCAATACCTTTCTTCTTCACTCAAAATCCTGAACCCCAAGAAAATTTGTAAGGCATTGATGTTAATATTTTTTGATTATAGAAACTGTAATACAACATTAGCTAAAAAATGTGAGATGACATCTAAACAAAGTAGGAGGAGCTCTACATTCTCTGGCACACAAAGTTTTTTGCTTCAGCCAAGGATATGATTCTTTTTTGTAGAGGCTTATATTTTCTCCTCAAACAATTCAGTGAAGCAGGGTAGTTTTTGGAGAAAATGTATTGGCTATATTTGTTAATACTTTGCTCTATATTCTCCCAAGTGAATTTAAAGTGAGTATTTCTAAACATCATTTCCATTTTCAATAAGTAGCAGACCCGATACTTGCTTTGCTTGATGATATCACAGGAAGCAAATATAATCTGCAGTGAGATTTTTCTCACTACAGCACTTGAGAAAATCTCAAGCATAATAAGCTTTATTGCTACTTTTCTTCCTTTAAGGTGGTGGAAAACAGTGGTGCTGAAATGAAAAAGTCCTTGGCAAATATTTGTGCACAACAAACTTAAGCAAAGATGGAACAATAACATAAGTTTTATATCTTACAATTTCTTTAAGATTTTAATCTCATTACTGTGCATTAAACTTTCTTCCCGTAACTTTAAGAACAATATTGTAACTCTATGAGGATTTTATTTCCTTGTGCTTGGACCTTTAAAATTTCAGATCTGAGACCACAGCAAATTAGATTCCAGGATAGGATATCTCAGTGACTTCATATCTTTCTATGCTTGCAACTGGTTCCTCTCTAATAGAAAAGACATATGTATGCAGCACCATCTGACTGACAGATCTCATAAAACACCTTTGGCATAATAAAATTATTTTCTGTGACTGGAGAAACTGTTAGAATTTGGAGGCTCCTGAAGTTATAAATTTGAACTGCTAATTCTGTGGCACAGCAGCAGCGGTACCGTCTTTCCTAACAGGTTAGACAAAAAAGAATTAGAAAGAAAAAAAAAAATTAAGAGAAAATCTGCCTTAATTTTAAGATTCATTCAAAAAGAGAAAAAAGAGAAAAAAAAAGAAAACAAAAAAGAAAAAAGCATGTACCTAAACTTTCAGGTTTACCGAAGATTCAGTTTTGGTCATGCGTGTGATTCCTGGAGTAAATCTTTTTTGTTCTCAGTACCATTGAAGCAAAATCTGACCT
This sequence comes from Excalfactoria chinensis, assembly GCF_039878825.1. Taxonomy (NCBI): domain Eukaryota; kingdom Metazoa; phylum Chordata; class Aves; order Galliformes; family Phasianidae; genus Excalfactoria; species Excalfactoria chinensis. Next base: position 73,996,958 of record NC_092857.1, on the reverse strand, counting down.
CTGCTCTAGTCAAGCATTTGCTTTTTATATCAAATTATTCTGAATTTCTGCAAACATCTCTCTGTGAGTGTTCTGAGGTAGATGGGGGCACTATATAATTGGCCAAAAGGGCACACAGCCCATGCTCAGCTGCAACACTGAAGCCGAGTAGTGTATAAGTAACTCTGATTACTGTGAGGAGAATGGTGGGAGAGGGCTAACTATCCCTGATAAATCAGTATGGTGAATATCTGTCCCACAGTCAGTTTTAGGGGGCCATTTCAATTTCTTTGCTCAGTCATCTTGTCTGATTCAATGGATGCTAGATGGATTTATTTGAAATATCCTACACTAGTTGATTTTTGAAGATGTATAGCACTGAATATTGGAGATCTAGGGCCATGTTTTGGAGAGTAGAAAATTATGTTCTTCAGCTTGTTGTCTAAACGGGTGCTGAACTGTTTTGAAAGTATTGGGTATTAAGTTACCTTAAATTAGTAAAAATGTATTAGTACGAGCTTTGCTGTCTTACTGGCTTGGCTGTCTTACTGAGGAAGCAAGGAGTACTGACAACAGATTTGTAAACATATAAGGTGCTCAAATGTTGTGTGAAAGAGCCAATAGAAAGTTTTTACTGCAGAAGCAGGGCAATGAATCCCACTCTTTTTGGCAGACCCCAGGGCTCTCTTTCATTCAGAAGTTTACATTAACTTCAAGCCACACTGTCTTTCTCCAGTGGTTTCTCCTGAATTCCTGAGGCATCACACTTCATGCTTCTTTTATGAGACTGCATTTCCAAAACACATACAGCTCTTTCCCTCCATAGCTGTTCCAGCAGCCAGCATAAATATCTCACCATGCGTTAAAAGGCATTGAATTCTTCTTCTCCAGCACTCAGGAGGCTCAGATTTCACTGAAATTATTAGGATATGAAAAGTTCAATCCTCAGCAAATCTAAGCCTCCTATCCATCTACCAGACTGAATTTTGTAATTACTTTCTGACAGAAGACCTACTCCTAATTTCTTCTCACTCTTACTGAACATCAACATTTTTCCCAACAGGCCTTTCTTGAAAAATAAATAAATAAATATATATATATATAATCTATATCTATAGATTATTATTATTTAATATATACATATAATTTTATTATCTATTATTATATATATTAATTATATATATTTATTATATAAATATATATTATTTTATATATATATTATATCTATATCTATATTATCTATATATTTATCTATATATAAATATTTATATATATACTTTTCTATTAGTGCTATGCAGAAAATTGGGTGAATAACAGACCTTTTGGAAATGTTCTGGTTGTCATCTCCATAGAAAACAACTTAAAGAACTGATAAGGGAAGTAAAAATCATTGTCCTTTCCCATCATCAGTTGGAAGCAAGTTTTGAAATCCAAAATGGTGACTGAGAGAAGAACTGGGAAAGTTTTGGTTGATGATATTAAAGTCATAACTCCCTGTCCTGTGGGAAAATTCCCAGGCATGTCAGCCTGCCCCAGTGTAGCACTTCAGTGAAATAAATGGCTCTCTGCAGAAGTATAGACATTGACACTAAGGCATTTTCAGGCAGGATAAACATCAAGGAGGTAAATGTAAAAGTACCAGGTTGTTGGGAGAAAGGAAACTAAACATGAGCACTGTGTCACTGGAGACAAAATCACCTTGTGGTTTGGCAGCTCATGTTAATTTCTCTCTCCCATGCTCATGTTAGCTCCCCTTGAAAATCTGCATGTGCTGTGTAAACATTCCTTTTAATAAAAACCTTGGTCTGAGTTTAACCCAGTAACAGTGGTAGAAATCCAACGTGAACTGAATGGATCTGGTTTGTTCTGGAATTACACTACAATAAGTTAGATCAGAAACTGGGCACCTGACCCTCATCTTGTTAAAGCATTTCCTTTGTCAAGTGACAATTTGATGGAGAATTAGTTATTTTAGGCTTTACTGGGTTAAAGGAAATATTATCATCTGAACATGTCTGAACCCAGTTATTCTTAGAAAGATGAAGATTATAAGTTATTTTAAAAAGCGCAAAATGTTGCCAAGCATCATGGCAACAGATTTTCACTCTTAATCAAGTAGAGACCACATTCTTATTGCTCCTCTTCTGTTCAAAGAAGTCAAAAAGAGGAAATGATTTTCACATCTTGCTTGAGGATATGTGGTCTAAAAACTTCCTTTGGAAGCAAGACAAAGTAGCACTTTATGAAAGGCTTTTTGTACTAGATATTTCAACATTGATCTTAGTTCTTTTTTTCTTGTCTTCTCACTATTCAGGACTCTTGCCTTGAAGAAGGGCTCATTTCTGTGAACTAAATTCGGCATCCATTCTAATAACGATTTCACATTAAGAAACAAAACTCGAAGCAGTGATACCAGGCCATTGCATGTTAGCCATATGGACAAAGAGATAATGCAGATATTAAGAAAAATAAATAATCAGGAATGCTTCATTTTTTAAAATTTTATTATTATTATTATTATTATTTTCTTTCAGTCTGTACTGCAGAGAGCATAATCCTCTTAGACTGACATGTCTGGGACAAAATCTTTGTCTTTTGTCAATGGAACAATGTAGGAGGCAAATTAACAGTGAATTTCCTTGGAAGTAGGTTACAAATGTATTTAACTTGCTTTGCTTTGGGAACAAGCTTTTAAGGAGCTACAGCCAAATACTTATTCCATTGTGTAAACAACTTGCAAAGTCTAGAAAATGCATGCTTATACTTAATTATCCATTTTATTTCAAAGCATATCACATAGCCCTTTTTCAAAATGTCCAGACTATGTTTATTTTCATGAAAAAATAATATATTTACTAAAGATAAAGATATATCTGAGTATTTATTACTGTAAAAAACAGCCCCAGGAACAAATTATATTATTTAGGGTAAATATTAAAGTAAGGTGTTCAGGCTTGTCCTGTGTTCTTACCTCACACAAGTAAGAGAAAGGTCTGTGGGTTGACTACATTTTATGCCTGGGGAGATTCAGGTTTGATGTTAGGAAATACTTATTCTCCAAGATAGTGGTCAGGCACTGGAATGAGCTGTCTAAGGAGGTGGAAGAGTCACCATCCATGTAGGTGCTCAGTAAATGTTTACATGTGGTACTGAGGGACATGTTTTAGCAGGACACATTGTTGATAGGTGGGTGGTTAGAATGGCTGGTCTTAGAGGTCTTTTCCAACCTTGGCAATTCTGTGATCCTATACTCTCACTGTCCCATTACAACACAAGTCTTCTGTCACGACCTCTATTGTTCAGATTCCTATTACATAAATAGTAATTTACATGGAGAGTAGAAAGTAATGACACAGTGTATCTCACCAGGAAAGCATTTGTCCTGAGTCTCAGGTTTTTTATGCCAAATGCAGAATAATTCATGAACTTGCATCTTTAAAATAAAAACCGTGAACAAATATAACACAAAGTGCTCCTGCATCTAAGGCAATGTGTCTTGTTTTACTTGTCAGTGAAATAACTGGCAATAAATTATCAACATAACAGGAGAACCAACCAGCTTTTAAACTAAGATAGAAAAAAGGAAATTCATAAGTCCGTATATGAATTTATGCATTTATGAATTTTTAACTCTCCAAAAATTTCAAGTAGCTTTCAGATTTTAGCATGGATATGCCAGAAACACAGAGGAGCACAAAAGCAGTATTTCTAGTGTTTCTAAATCGATAACTTCAGGACGTTTCACAAACACAGACAGATATTGTAAAGACTTAATTAACAGGCAGGATAATTACTCCATTGACTGCTTCATGGGGAAGTCTGTGATGCCTCTCTCTTCCTTTCCTCCACCACCACCCCAGCAGTAAACCACATAGGAATAAAATAAAAACTGATCACAGTATGATGTTTCAGGAGTTGTTTCAGTACAAGTTAAATAATCTTCATGCATCCTAACTGTTAAAAAAAAAGAGAGTTACACAAAGATATCTATGTTGATTTCAAATGCTAGAAGTCAAAGGGATTTCATCAGGAGCATTAAATATCTGAAAGCTGTGCAATATCTCATCCCTTTTTCCTTAAATTTTATTGGAAGTGGACAGTGTATAATTTTCAATAACAACTTTTTTTTTTTTTTAATTTTTTTTTTTTTTTAATTTTTTTAACAGTCTTAAAGTTGCTTTAAAAATATTCCACAATTACTTGTGATTATGGATAAATACTGGCCAGACACTTACTAGTTGGCAAAAACAGGAAGACCGGACTAATTCTTACTCCCCCACATTTTCAGCAGGCTGCAACTTTCACCTGCTAGTACAGTCAAAATGCCAAGAAAAATGTTATCAGGTTAACTTAACCTTAATTTGATTTTCAGCAAGCAGAAATCCAGAAAAGAAAAATGCAGTGGGAAGAATTCATTATGGTTTATGTACTTTCTGCACAAAAAAAATGCCACTTATTACAAAAAACAAAACAGGTTTTGCAGCCGTGTACAAGTCTGTGTTGTGAGCGCATACACAGGTGGTTGTCTGGTGTTGCCTTTTACCACTCAAAAGTTTGCTAAACAAATTTTCCTCCTGTTTGTTCATGCAGAGAGGTCATAATCCCTAGCGGCTTTAGGTATAATCTGTTGCTATGGGAATGGCTGTGCTGCTACAAAAGGAGGATTATGACCTTTCACTATATAAAAATGTTAGGTTTCCATTACCTTCCTGAATAGAACTAAAGCATTTCATTGCAGTGTTGGGAGTTATCTTTACTAAATAGATGTAGGGCTAACTATCCATGTAGTTGATAAGTGTTATCCCTAGTCATTACTGATTGTGCCAGTGCTTTGATTTCCAAAAGATAATGAACAACTTAATAAAGAACTGTCAATGAAAGAACTGAAGCCTTTAACCAAGCAGTGAAAAGCTTTCACCGCTTAAAAAGGATTTATCAGTACATGACAGAGGTTGAAAAATTACCATTAGATCCTGGCATAAATAATATAAAACACAGCAGAGGAAAAACAAGAGCAAGCCGTACATGTTTCTTAATTAATGCAAATTTTCATGTTGCTTCATTTTGGTTCATTATATGATTTAAGATTAAAGAAAGAAACAAGTCATCACTTGACTGCCTATTGCAAGACATCTCTGGCCTTGACTGATAATAAAAAGGACTGAATGGTATGAAGCCTAAGGAACAAGGCTCAATCACTCCCAGCAATTACTGTGTCTTATTGATAACTTGCAGCTCTATCCTGCAAATGCCATCTCTGGAACAAAGCCTGTCACAGATCAGACTGAATCCATTAAAAAGCTTTGATTAACATGTCCCTGGGGTGTGCTGGGGAAACTTTTTACACCAAATGACAGCCTATTGCTACTGCTTCTGAATTGTCCTCCTGAAATACTCTTGTGTTTTAATCTAGTGCACAGTTTAAATTAAAAAAACAGCAACGACTTTGTGTGACCTAAATACAAGCTCTTTTTATTCACTGTGAGATTTGTCAACTGCTAGCGGATTAAGTGTTCAGAGAAGCAACAATTAACCTTAATGTGTGTTAGCTAATATTAATTATATATCTTCCACGCTTTCTTGTGCTAGTGTACATGCGCCCAGAGAAAGGGTCATGTTTAATGTGTTCCGTTTAGTGGACAAGAAGCTTTGTGCCTGTCTTCTCTTGAAAACAAATTGTTTGTATTTGACAAGCATGACATCAACAATGTTGGCTTTCTTTAGCAGGAGATGACATTGATGTATAAATGGATTTCAGCCCTTTTAAACAGACACACAAAAGCTCCATCTTCCTGGGCCTCAAATTTCAAGAGGGCGAGGAATTGCCCTCTACACACCCAATCATTTTCCCATCATCCACTGGGGAAAACAGCCCTTATCTATTGTGGATATTATTTTTCTTTGTTACTCTGCAGCTCCTTGCAAGACATGTGCTGAACAGTATGTGTCAGGGCCAGCAGGGGATAATATATTATGAAAAAAAAAAATGGATTTCTTTATAATCTATTAAAATTCAAATTTAGAAACACCTGCAGGTATAAGAGCTGCTTGCCAGAAACCTGCTTGATGCGGGGGTACTAGAATCTTGGAAGGAGACATAAAAGAAATTCCTGATTCTGTTCGCATTGAGGTCAGCTTTAGAAACACATTAAAACAACACTGAAGCAGCGCTAAATCCATAGAAAATCAGGTGTCAAAACACAGAGCCATTTGGCACAGTGCTCATTTAGAAGCAATTCAGATTACCCCTGTGCTGAGCCTTTTACAGGGGCTGGGGCTCTCAAGCAGCACATGGACACTGCAGTGCCTGAGGGGAGCAGCTGGCAGGACTGGGAGCAGCAGAGCCACATGCTGCAGCCCCTGAGGGGTTGTCAGAGGAAGAGAGGCAACCAGGTGGGTGGCACAGCCATTCCTAAGATGGGGTGGTGAGGAGAGAGGGATGTGCATCACTGCAGCAGTTTCCAGCATCCGACACTGTCTTTGAAACCACTATACAAAAAGGGGTGGGGTGTAAAGCAGCTCTACACTACTGGTAAATGTACTGGTATCATGACAGACAGGTAACTGCACTTTCACAGTAGTTAATATGTAATAAACCCTCTGTGCAGCATTCCAGCCTGGAGTCAGTGATGGGAAAATATCCACCCCTTGATAGTAACCCTTCAGATAGCGCTGGGGTAAGTGCTGTTTCACATGAGCTGTACTCTCTTCTAGGTTTACATTCCAGTATGATAGCTCTCCACATCCCAAAATAATTAATTTGCCTACAGTTGGGATGGTCAGCACAAGCCTCAGGGTTTCTATTGGTGAAGCTTGTGCTGCTTTAAGAGACATGCATGCAGATATTGACCTTAAGTATATTTTCAGTGCATAGGAGTTGACACCACAAATCGAAATAAAGGCAGAGCAGGAACCTTGCTGAAAACAGTTCTGAATAATATGCAGAGCTGTCTGAAAATAAATGCTATTGCACTCACTGATTTGCGTCATATAAATTAAATGACAGGGACATATATGTTAACACTCCAGAAATGTTATTTGTTGTCTTCATAGAGTGACCACCTATGTCTGACTGGAAACAGTTGACAAAAACCTTTCTATACGGGGTGGCTGTGGCTACAGATGTGCTCTCAGTGCTTCTATTACCTTTCCTTCAGCAGGTGCAACACTTTATTGTTTGATATTAGTTCCCATTTTAGAAATTGGCTCCAAGCCTCCTTTGTTTCAATCCAGATGCCAGCATCTATTTACCTATTATTAAAAAAACAGGGGGGGGGATGGAGGACACAAACACAATCATTTGGAGTAAAATGTGTATGAGAATGGATTCATTTATGTACTTTTTTTGTTTGTTTTTTAAACGGTCTTAAAGATAAAAGAAGAATTTGTCAAAACCATTATCAAGCCATCTTAGGTCCAATAGACACTTCACATTTTAAAAGGCTTGTTCGGAAGCAGATTCAAACAAAGGAAACAGAAGCAAGGAAGAATGTGCACAGGGGGCAAAATGGTTTGGGAAATATAAATCTACTCAATTATAATTGGAACAAAAGCAAGAAAGAAACTGTACTCTGCTAAGGCACTCCTAGCCAAGAATCTGGGCTTCGCATTCATGCATAATTAAGCTTTAGGCAGCTGCAGGCTTCTCCAGTGTGGTAGGGCATAGGACATCACAGTATAAAGTAAGAGGCATGTAAGTGCTTAAAAAAATGTTGTCTTTATGTGCAGTTACAGCTATAAATAAGAAGAAAAATCTCAGCAAAAAGAAAAAAAAAATAAAACAGCAACCAATAACTATTCAAGATGTCAGTGAAATGTGAGCAGGGACTCACTGAATTCCCCTCCTGCTCTTGCTGTGTTATCTATGTTTTTATATTTAAGCTTCCACAATGTATTAAATCAAAGCAAGCAAGAAGCACTGGGCGAGTTTCAGGTCACTGTGTTTGAGAGCAAAGCAATATTTAAAAAATCCACACTTATCTGTTGGGGTATTGTGACATGCAGATGGTAGCTTCTAAGGATATTAAATGTACAAGGAAGATAAAGTCAGTGGAATTTTTAACATAAGCTTTAAACCCATCACTGTCTTGCTTACAGGAGCTGGCCTATTTCTCTATTCTCTGATTATTCGTCATAGAGATGCAGAAGGAAGCAAATTGTGATGTCATCCACTGGCAAATTTTTGTTAGCTTTTTCTCAGCTGTGATGATCTCAGAAAACATTGCCATGAGTAAAGAGTTTGCCTATATTTTCAATTTTATGTTCCTTTGGGACTGCTTCAGTTCAGGAAGACTGCTTTGCTGCATCCTGTTAATTGTGTTAAACCTCTGAAAAAGACTTCGTAAATGAATATACATCTTAGCTGTCATGGGACAGAGAGAAATAGGTTGCTAATGTACATGAAGTCAAATACATTCAATTTTACAGACTTAGTATTTTATTATTTTATTTTATTTTATTTTATTTATTTTATTTTATTTATTTTTTGTAAAGATATCATTTGTCTTATTTGACAAAGGATCAAAGTTTCTCCTTGGAAATTTTAATATGATTAATCACACGTGGATGGGAAACGTAAAGTCAAAATAGCCCGGAGACAGGACAAGTACAAGTCAATTAGTACTCAATTCAGTTATTAGTAGTGAAACAATGTAAACATGGAACAAAACACAGAGGTCTGTAATTCTGAAGAAGATGACAGGAACAGTTCTGATTGCTGTGCACGGAAGTCTGAACAAAGACTTTGCTAGTTGTGAGTGAAAATAAAGGGAAAATGAACAGGAAGATGTAAGAAATTCGTCTCCCCTACCGACAAGATGGAAAACCATTAGATATATTGCTGAATTTGCAGTCTTCAAAGATCTGTGTTGACACCAATTGCTGCATATTTAAATGGGTATTCTTTGTTCATTTGTTTATAAGAAAAACAAAAGCAAACAACAACAAAAAAAAAAACAACTGAAAAGATTCAGTTTTATGTCTTAAGATACATATTTCTTTTCTGCAGTGTAGATTTTAGGAGAATCATAAAGCTATGAATTTATTTTACTTTGATACAAATTTAATTGCATGTTTATGACAAAATATTGTAATAAGATCTTTGTTTTTGTTCTCACCCTTCTTTTTCTATCATCCTCACAGACAATGATCTAAATAAAAGGCCAGCAATTAAAGAGTAAACCAAGACAGTAAAAGCTGCACAGGGTGAAGTTAAGGTTAATTGCATTTGTACATGCAGTAATTATTTTATCAGTTCTGCTGTGCTGGTCAGTCATAATTCTTCGCTTCATCTTGCTCTTTTTTTTTTTGTACATGATTTTCCAAAGAGATTACTTTCCATTTGAGTTTAAATGAGGCAGACTATATGGCAATACCATGCATTTTTGGAGTGTTAAGAATCTTGGGTCTTAGTTTACTACAAATCAAACAGACCACAGTTTCCAAAACAGTCTGTAGAATTAGAATGCTTTTCACATTAGTAGTTTTAGTACAGATTAACTAGATCATGAACATTTGGATTTATTCCTTGGGTGTTAAAATGATCTTGATGATTGTTCGTGTGATTCTGTGTGTGACAGAAGGGATAGATGGTATAGCTGTTAGTCTCATGGGGAGGTCATCTTAAAAAGCAGTAATCAATCATTTATTTTCACAAAGTGGGAAGTATTGCTCTCTTCTGATGTTAGTTATGCTGATGTAAATTTGTAGCTATTTCACTGATGTCATTTAGAATCACCTCTGAAACCAGTGAAAATATTTCAGACTCACATACTGGCATCTGAGATGATAATTCTGCTTGACTCATTCAGATTATCTAGTGGAAGCCTTATCGGATAGGCTGCTAGAAAGCTAGGCAGCCTGCCCATCAGCATTTCATGAGCTTGCTGTTGCCCAGCTTTTCCTTGCTAGCTGGTTTTAGCTGCCTACCCATGTCTCCTTGCACAGCAGCTCTGCCCCCAGCATATCAGCTGCTCACCCTGCCCTCAGCTTGGGTTTGCTCAGATTGCTGAGGGTCCACTTTGTCCCACTGGTTGGGTTGTTGATTATGAAGTTCAATATTTTGTGAGATAGTTTTGATCCCAAAGTATGCTACTCTGAACTCACTGCCAGTTCTGCTTCAGATCACTGACCACAATCCAGATAGCCCAAATGCTCAGTCAGCCTTTTTTGTCCATATTTTCTTTCTACTAACCATCATGACTTTTATGTTCCCTATTTGCCCTGAACTGAAGTGAGGCTGACCAGTCCATACTTTCAGATCTTACATCATGCCTTTGTTAGAATATGTGCCAAACATTTGCCTTCTTCCACACACTGAGCCCAAACCTCTATAACCTTCCAAGTAACACAAGCTTAGAGTGTCATCATTCAGCTTGTTCAGCATCTTTAGACACAACATTTTTAGGCTATCCACCTGTTTACATTCAAAGTACTTAAGTAGTCCCTTGTGCAATTAATCTCCTGTGCAGGTAGTAGCTCTCACTCTGAAGTAGGCTGCTCACTACTGATAATGGGGAGACCTGAGAACAGACACTGCAAGTAAAACTCAGGCAAATGAGATACCTCTTCAACAAATGATTCTTAATCATGAGTCAACCAAGGTGCAGAAAGGCAAGTTTTCTTCTAGGGTTACTTCTACTATCTATCTAAATTAACCAAGGTGATAAGGGATGTATAATGAAGTCTATTGCACAGGCATAATTAAATGAAGGTACTAATGAGCATCTTTTCTGTGGAAATTGCACCCTGTTTTGACAAGGGACAGTCACAACATTCTAGGACTACTCATGTGTTAACTCTGCTTGTGTGTCAAAATGAACAAGAGGCTGACTTGATCTGTACAGTTGAATCTGTTTCAAAGTTATGGTAATCAGTGAAGAGATAAATTACACAAATCAGTACTTCTCACCTAACCTGCAGGCCTGATACTCATTTAATTATTATTCATTTCACTGCTTGTACACCAGTGCATAAAAGTGCAAGTCTTAGACTATGTTTGATAGCCACCACACCAATATAATTTGTCTCAACATCTCTTCTTGTCAGAGCTGAGCAAATAACAAGCCTGAGAAACCTAGTGAGCCAGTGGAAACTTCTAGAAGGAAATGGTCGTAATTGTCCTACTTATGATACTATGGAAGATCTATGGGAAACTTGTCTCTTAATGGGATTATCTCCTGATACACAGCTCACTCAAGAACAATTCTCCTCAGGTTGTAATTAAATCCCCTTGAGGAACAGGGAATAAATTTATAAAAGGATAATTCCCCACATTTCTACTGACAAGGTTTTCTCTTTTCTGCCTCAGTACTTTCAGCCGTGCATTACAGAACTTATTATATATAAAAGCAATTTAAAAATCACATATATTTCCATATTTATTTTTTGCTTTGTAAACAGGTTGAAACTAAGTGCATGAGTTAGGAATTTCTCATTCTGAATGTGGCTGACCTTTCTCCTTCTTAAAAAAGTGATTTCTCTTATGCAAAATGATCTATAAACAGCATTGTAGGAATCAAACTAATATCTATGGAAATGATGGATGGACAACAATTACATAAGATGACTATATCAAACTCCTTGTCTGTATTCAGGGAGTTACAATACAACACTATTGTGATGAAGAAATGGAATCACAAACAAGGAATTGTCCAGTGTCTCTTGAGAATGATAAAGTAAATAAGCAATGAAAGCTCCAAGTGGTGGAGAAGTTTTTATCTGCAAGTCTCAGAGACAGGAAGAAAGATGAGGAAATCATAAACAGTGGCAGACGTGCCCCTGAAAGCAAAAGCCCAGAAGGAAATACTTTTTGGAAAGGATATTGTCCAACAGAGGCCACGTCCTGTTTTTAGAGTCTTCATGTGTTAAAGTAAGCAGGACTAATTGTTGTCTACGAGTAGAAAAGATTACAGCGGACTTACATCCAACTCTTTTCAGGTTCCAAGTTTTCCAAGTGTAGAAAATGTAGTATATTTACAAAATAATTTATTTCACTTGTAGAGGGGAACATTCCTTTTTTTTTCTTTCCTTTTTTTTTTTTTTCTTTTTTTTTTTTCCTGACTGTGAATGCATTTAAGCATTGCAACGTAGACATGCTTTTATGAGTGTTTGTGTGTTTGCGTATTCATGAGAGTAAAACTACTTATATGTAATATACATTGAATAATTCATAGCACATGTAATGTGATACAGTAGTACAATTATTTGTTTAATTGATGTTTCTTTAATTCAGAAGGTTTCTAGGTTACAAATATTTGAAGGACGCAAAGCAGACTAGGAATGTAATGCATGTTCTTGTACTCTACACACATTTCCTGTTGAAGGCAGTACTGCTGGAGACAGCTACAAAAGGGCGGTTCACACACATTCCACTGCATGCATGCTCCTTAATTGTTTGTAGATGAAATTAATTGATTCAGAATCAACAGGTTTGACTGCTTTGGGGGTTAGAATAAGTAATACCACTTTGATCACCCAAGCAAACAGATTAAATTAAAGGCTTTTGGAGCACTTTTATACAGAACATTTCTTGTATGTCTCTCTTGCACATATTGAACTAGCTTGCATCAGTGACTGGAAATCCTGATAACTTTTTTCACTTTGACTCATTCTTTTTATACTACTGAGAAATTTTTTATCAAGACTGTTACCAGAGAAGGTACTGCATATTTTATTTACAGAAGTTTCAGTATTGCTCTGTGGTCAGAACATAAAATCTCTGTGGGATTGTGAAGGACTTCTCAAAGGACTTCCTCCACAGATCCTGAATGAATATGCTTCTCTCTTCATTGAACTGAGAACTTTTCACAGCTTTCATAGACATTTTTAACTCTTCTAAGATGCACAGAAGTGAGAGGCACAGTAGATGTCTTTTATATTAGCTCTATCTTTCCTAACTACAGAGCAGATATGGTCAGTAAAGCAAATTACTGTGAGCGTAAAAAGCTAGGTTTACTGTCAGTGAGTTAACTACAAATTACTGGTCAATGTTCAGTGCAAAAAGTCATATTCACCATCATGTCAAGCAACAAATTGAACTCAAACTGAAAAGAATTAGTGTAACTTGAACTGCTTCTGTCAGTGCGTAGATGAAACTTATGTGAAGTAACTGTACATAGAGCTTAGTATACAGCTTTCCCAGCCTATACAGTATATATGAAACAAAATTAATAAATGGAGATATGAGATACAGATTGATCCTTGTCTTTTGAACTTCTTCATTTTGTTTTTTACTTGACAGTCTTCTTTTTCAGTAAGTGTAAGAAAACCATAAGATTTCCTAGAATCACAGAGTCACAGAATCACAGAATCATAGGGGTTGGAAGGGACCTCCAGAGTTCATTGAGTCCAGCCCCCTTCCCAAAGCAGGTTCTCTACACCAGGTCAAACAGCTTGGCGTCCAGGCAGGTCTTGAATATCTCCAGAGAAGGAGACTCCAAAACTCCCTGGGCAGCCTGTTCCAGTGCTCCGTCACCCTCATCATAAAGAAGTTCTTGTGCACATTCATGCAGAAATTCCTATGCTCCAGTTTCTGGCCATTTCCCCTTGTCCTGTCTCCACACACTGCTGAAAATAGTCTGGCCTCCCCACTCTACCCCCACACCTCTGTTATTTACAGACCTGAATTGGGTCCCCTCTCAGTTTTTTCTCAGTGTTAAATAGACCCAGTTCACTTAATCTTTCTTCATAGGAGAGATGCTCCAGGCCCTTCAATATCTTTGTGGCCCTCTATTGAGCCCTCTCCAAGACATCCCTGTCTTTTTCGTACTGGGGAGCCCAGAACTGGACACAGTACTCCAGACGAGGCCTTACTAGGGCAGAGTAGAGGGGGAGGATCACCACCCTCGACCTGCTGGCCACACTCTTTTTAATCCACCCTAGAATGCCATTGGCCTTTTTGGCCACGAGGGCCCACTGCTATGTCATGGCCAACTTGTTGCCCACCAGGACAACCAGGTCCCTCTCTGTAGAGCTCCTCTCCAGCAGGTCATCCCCCAGCCTGTACTGGTGCATGCAATTATTCCTCTCCAGGTGCAAAACTCTACACTTTGTTAAACCTCATCCGGTTTCTTACTGCCCAGCTCTCCAGTCTGGCCAAGTCTTGCTGAATGGCAGAACAGCCTTCAGGTGTGTCAGCCAATCCTCCCACTTCGTATCATCAGCAGACTTGCTGAGGGTGGCCATTATTCCCTCATCATGGTCACTGATGAAGATGAAGATACAGACCCCTGAGGGACCCCACTAGTTAAAGGTCTCCAACCAGACTCGGCACTGCCAACAGTGACCCTCTGTGCTCTGCCAGTCAGCCAATTTGTTCTCAGCCCACCTCACTGACCACTCATCTATCCCACACTTCCTCTGCTTTGTTATAAGGATGTCATGGGAGACAGTATCAAATGCCTTGCTGAAATCAAGGCAGACTACATCCACTGCCCTCCCCCATCCAGCAAGCCAGTGACAACATCATAGAAGGCTACCTGGTTGGTCGAGCATGACCATTGGTGAACCCATGCTGACTACTCCTGATAACCTCCTTTTCTTCCTGTCGTCTGGAGATGGCATTCAGCAAAAGCTGTTCCATCAACTTTCCAGGGACAGAGGTGAGGCTGACTGGCCTGTAATTACCCTCATCTTCCTTCTTGCCCTTTTTGAAGACCAGAGTGACATTAGCTATCCTCCAGTCTTCAAGTACCTCCCTCATTCTCCAAGACCTCTCAAAGATGATAGAGACCAGTTCAGCAGTGACCTCCACCAGCTCCCTCAGCACCCATGAGTGCACCCCATTCGCTCCAATGGATTTATGAACATTGATGTTGCCTAGTTGCTCACGGACCACCTCTTCCCTGACTAAACAGAATTCTTTCATTCCCCAGACCCTCTCACTAACCTCCAGGGTCTGGGATTCCTGAGGGAGAGCTTTTTCACTGAAGACAGAAGCAAAGAAGGCATTCAGTATCACCGCCTTTTCAGCATCCCCTGTTACCAGAACACCCCCCACACTTAGTAGGGGACCCATATTCTCCATAGTCTTCCTTTTACTGTTAGCATACTTTAAAAAGCCTTTCTTATTATCCTTTGTTGCTTTTGCCAGATTCAATTCCAGGTGGGTTTTAGCCTTCCTCATCACATCCCTGTGGGCCCTGACAACATTCCTATATTCTTCCCAAGTAGTCAGACCCTTTTCCCACATTTCATGGATCTTCTTCTTCCCTTTGAGTTTGTGCATGAGCTCCTTGCTCATTCACACAGGACTCCTCCCACCCTTTCCCGATTTCTTGCTCACAGGGATGCACTGATCCTGAACTTGGAAGAAAAGCTGTTTAAATGCTGACCCGCTCTCAGAGATCCCCTTACCTTCTAACACCTTAGCCCATGGGATAGTGCCAAGTAGGTTCCAGGAGAGATCAAAGTTGACTCTCCTGAAGTCCAGGGTAGCAGTCCTACTTTTTGCTTTGCTTCTTCCACTCAGGATCTTGAACTCCATCATCTCATGGTCACTACAACCCAAGCTGCCTCCAGCCTTCACTTCCTTAACAAGTCATTTCTTGTTAGTGAGAATAAGGTCTAGTAACAACCCTCCCCCTGTTGGTTCCTCTACCACCTGCATCAGAAAGTTGTCTTCAGCATGTTGCAAGAATCATCTGGACCACACGTGCCTGGCCTTGTTGCTCATCCAGCAAATATATGGATAATTGAAGTCCCCCGTGTATCCCCCATTTCTCTTAAGTGAAATTAATAAAAATTTATGAACCAAAATAGATTTTTCTTTTAAGGTATCTAACATTTGTAACAAACAAGAACCAACAAAAAAACACTTGGTTACAAAAGGATACTATTTCTGGGTATAGTTCAATTGTATTGGAACTACTTATTCTGGATGTCAGGTTTTAAGAAATGTGTTCCTACCTCATTCTGACATGTACTTCTGTTTTCAGGAATTGCAGTGTTGGAGTTAAGCCAAAAGTATGCTCTGTATATTATAGATGAAAACAATTTAATAAGCATTTCCCCTCATAATGCTTACTTTTGCTTATGGAAAGATTAAAAAAAATAATAAATAAATAAAAAAAATTAAAAGCTGTAATGAACACAAGGTCATGTGCTAAGAAGGGTCTTTTAGAGTGTGGATTGCATTAACAAGGACAAATATACAAGGTTTTGGTTGATCTAATGCCATAGAAGGTCTGTAACTGTGACAGAACTCCAAAACAGAGCTCACTGGAAACTAATGCCCACAGTTTATAGAATATTGAAGTAGCACTAAAGACAAAAGACCAAAAACCATCATTAACATAGAATCAGAGCTGTCAATATTGAAGGGACTTTTGCACGCATTTCTGGGAGTCGTTTTAGCTTATAAAGCCCTGTTCCTAATAGCTCTTCCCCTGGATATAAGAAGTCTCCCACTAATTCTTTTGGTCATTACTGCAATTAGACTTGCAAGACTGATTGACAGTTCAGTTAACAATGGTGATGAAAAGTCCTTTGTCATCAAATGAACAGAAAACTAGTGACTTTGGGGGGATTAAGTTTTATATCCTTCTTTTACCATCTGCCAATACCAAGTCTGAGATCTGTTTAAAACTAAAACAATAACAAAAAAATTATAAAAAAATAAATAAATTATGCCACAAAGTTGTGTACTGAGCTACAGTTAGTAGGCACAATGACTGTGCTTAGGGCTTCTGATGAAACTAGAATATTGGTTCTCATATTTTTGCAAGTATGACAATTTTAAATTACATTACTGTAATAAATAAATTAATAAAAGTTCTAGTAAGACTAAAGAATGCAAGAACAAGCTGCCTATGGCAAACACATCTCACTCTGTGTTTATGTAGTGCTTTAAAATGTGCTCATTACTTTTGCACAGTTCCTAAAGTTCAGTTCTTACAAAAGAAGGGATTTTTCTGATGTATAAGTGACACTGGTAAAGACTGTTTTGCAAAGACAGGACACCTTTCAGTCACCATTTCTGCAGTTACTCCACACTGTACTCAGACTTGGTTTCCATTTTCAAGTTCATTGTACAGCTTCCCTCTCATTAAGCCCATCCCTACAGCTAATGCAAGGAACACTCTTACACTTAGCAAATGTGCTTTACTGAGATCTGTACTCAGTGTTGCACGAGAAAGTAGTGTTTCATTCCATCATCTCAGTCCTAACTTTTTCAGATACTGAATACTGAATATATTTTGGCTAATTTCATACCAGACGTATTTTTCATCATAGACATTATATTACTTCTCCTCCTTAGCTATGTGCTCTCCTAAACCAGTATATTATGCCTCCTTTATTAGGATTAACAGTCAATTGTAATTTACCATTAAGACTATATAAGTCTACCTGCAACAAAATACTGTTGGAAGCAGGTAAATTTTACATTCTTCATTTTGGAATGAAAGACAAGAAAAAAACAGCTGTCATAACAGATAAAACAGAAGTAGGCAGTCTGAAAATCAGCATTTTTCTACAAATGTAAAATCTGTGAATCTCTGGACAGTGTGAAAAGGTTGGATTGGTAGAAATTGTTATTTACGTGGTTTTGCTTCTTAAGAATGGATTTCATGTTGAGAACTTATGCCCTTGCTCCTTCCACATTCATGTAGGACATAGTGGAATGCCTGCGTGGCTGAACTCACTTATTCGATGAATAATATTGGCAAACTCAAGCACTAAATGCAAGTTTTAAGTGAGATGAGAAAGAAATCACTTAACACGTGTTATTCACATAAATTGGTCAAATTTCTCTCTAATCAGAGAAGACAGAAAAAGTATTTCCAAGGCTTCCTTAATCTTGTCCTGTTTGAAATATTTCAAATGATCATTCACAAAGTCTTGTCTATCTCTATAATGATTATGGAAATGGTATAGACAGCAGATATGGATACATCTGAACAGCAGAGGTTTAAGTTAGAGGATCTGAATGCTACTCACTTGGATAGTTATTTAAAGGTAATGAAAAATCTGGTTTCAGAGCAACCAAGGTGCCCACATGTGCATCACTGGTACTATCAGGTAAGGAGTTGTTAAATTAATATGGGAGTTGGGAATAAACCTGTATTAGGTGCTGACTGGCAGGAGGGGAGAGTCATACCTAAAAAGCTTCCTTTCCATACTGCTTCCCAGGAGGCCAGGATTTCATTAATCTCTATAAACTCTTACATGCAAGGGTCAAGACCCTACCTACTAAGGCACCAGAAAAATAAATAAATAGATAGATAGATAGATAGATAGATAGATAGATAGATAGATAGATAGATAATAATAATAAATTGTTAGAAAATTATGTATTGTGCTCATCTCTCTTACAAGTTATATTCTGTGATAATAGGCCATTCACATTTATCAAAAGAACCACTCCTTCTGTTTTGAGAAAAGCAGTTCTTGCCTTTTACATATTGCCACAACAGATGTGAAAAAGAGATTTAAAAGTGACCCAAAGACTCTACTACCATAATGCACTGAAGTGCACACTGCTACCAGGATTAATGTAGTTCAGTGTATTTATAACAGCGAGAACTTGCTGCCAGGACTTATGCTCAGACTGCAGAGAAACACAGTCTTTCTTCTTTGTTTCTGGAAAGCAACTGTTATTTTGAAAAAGAATACAAGCTTACATGGATAATCAGAATTCATCCTTTCTTGAAACAGAAAATAATGAAACCTGAGATTTCACCGAATGTTAGTGAAAACAATCCGTAAGTAGCTCCAGGCCAAAAATGAACGCTGCATTTAAAGTCACAGGCTGACTATCAGGGAGGAATGGCAAGGAAAAAACAAAAACAAAAACAAAGAAAATCCAGCAGCAACAACAAAATCAATACCAATATTGAAAAAGAGCTGGATAAAATAAAGGTAATAAGAGACTCAAAATTCCATGTTAGGAAGCTGATTTTGACCTACAAAAGTGATTAATAAAAAAAACAGTTTTAAAAGTCCACAACAAACCTAACAAACAAACTGAAACAAATGAATTTAAATAAGAGGTCTTTTAATTCATTCTTGTGTTTTGTTCTCCCTTTTCAAAACCAAAGTTGAAATAAAATCAGTATTTTATTGAAAGTTAGCTAAATATCACTGTCTTCCTAAGTAAATATTTAACTCCTGGCAGAAGGTTTAATGAAGACTCATGGGATTAACTTAAGAAAATACCCATGATTGCAGTGATTATTACAATTAGACCCATTCATGTCAGTGTTCTACGGTTCTATTAGATAGTTTTACCAAAGCTAGTGGGATTAATGCAAAAGAAATGCCCAAATTTGAGGTCATTATTGCAATTAGGCTTGTACATGTCGACATTTCATGGTTTTATTAAAGAACGATTAATGCTTTTATGCTGGAGCAAGGAGTTTATTGACTGCTCTAGGCCACATTGTCATCAAATCAGAATTTAGATGTAATACAATAATATTCCCATAATTGATGCAATCAGTTATGCTAAAACAGTTCTTACCACCCTAAAGTGTGGAGGTTTGCTTCCTGTAAGTTTCCATCCTGTGAGTTTCCATCTGGCCAAAATATTAACTAACAATCAGCGTCAGCCAGGCATGACAAATGTATGTGAAGCATTAAGACACAAAATCCAGAATGAATACATGTAGATATATTTGGACTAGTCAGTCCACCCCTATACACACAGCGAGAGGGAAGGAAAAGGTATTGACTACCTATATAGTGTTCTCCATTACTAGATTGCGTATAACCAGATAGAGAAAGAAAAGTGGTCTACGTTCTTTAGTAGATCCAAGTGTTTAGCGGTATAATCATCTCTACCATGCTACAGGAAAACAAAACAAAACAAACCAACCAAACAAACAAAAACAATGACCAAAAAGAGTTATTTTTATAAAATAAAATTAACAAACAAACAAACAAAAAAAAAAAAAAAACCTAGTTGGGTTCCCAGTTCCCAGGCTTGAGTTTTGTTTTGTATATTCTAGCAGGAAGGCTGTGATTTTAACTGAGGTAAAAAGGCTCCAAGAGAACTTTTTCAGCTCATGAATATTCTCAAGAGCCTACTGATTGGCAATAACTACTCCTCCTTGCCAACTTTCTCTTTATAAATTAATGTAGAACACAGAGTCAGTGAAAAACCTTTCAGTAACTTCTTCCCTCAGTGCTGGCGCGGGTCATGGGGACAGTTCTTCAGTCTGCAAATGTCAATGCCATCTCAGACATTCAAGTTCTTACTTAGGACATAGGAGAATTTAAATCTGCTTTTATGCCTTTTCTTCTCTCCCCCATTAGTGTTCTTCTTGGTATTAGGTAAAAGGTGTGCTCAGATTAGTAACATGAAGACCGAGTTGATCTTGTACAAAGTCAAAAGACTAGATTACAAACTATCTCATAACCATCTGAGTCAAAGCTTTGAGTTTAAATCTCAAGAACTAACATTAGCTAAAATAAAATATCTAGACAAATGAAAAGGGAAACAAGTAGTATTTCAGTAACTGCTTACTTCAAGCTGACTTCTATGAAATTCTGAATTTCAATAAATAATACAAATTTTATACTATTCAGTTATATATTTATTACAGAGGTAGCATTAAAAAAATGTTTGCTGTTTTCTTTTATCAAGAGACAAAACAACAACAACAACAACAACAACAACAACCAAACACTGTTGCTATACAATGTAATAGAATTAATGAGAGCAGATAATTTCTTCTAGGGATGTTCACAACGAGGCTGAAATTTTACAAGATCAAGGATGTGATCAGAAACAGATTTTAAATTATGGAACTAAAACTGTAGTAATAAAACTCCAAACCTATTTGACTCAAAATTGATTTTTTCCTTCCATGTGGATTTTGCTTTGTACCTGGGCAAATGAGTCCATTCCAACTGGTCAAATGAAATCTTTTCTATAAGCCACGGGAAGGCGTAGGAATTACTTCTATATGCTCTTTAGATCCTTTCTTTCAGCATTCATCCAATGAAAATCTGCACAGTGTAAATGCAATCCCAGGTGCAATCATATTTTGTCTAAAACATCTTAAGACATACATTTCACTGAAGTAATTTTTGATGTTAAAGGCACCCTGGAAAGTGTGCTGTAAAATATGCAGCCTGAATTATCACATTAACATAAATTGGAAATGAATTGGACTCATATTCCTGTTACAAACAGGACTTGTCATTACCAGGTTCAGCATGTAGTTCCAATACCGACTGATCTCTAACTCACATTTGTGATGATAATTAATTAATTAATTAATTAATAGTTATTACTTTTTTGGACTTTATTCTTTGGGGGAGGGGAGAGAGTTTTGTTTTTCTTTCTGTTTTCCTGAGGTGGTATGATTTGGTCAGGCACCACAGTTTATAAGTTTTGATTAGCCAGATTATATTAATATTTCTCAATTCATACTATGGGGCATAAGTTGGCATTGCTTTGTATTGTGAAATGCATATAGTAGGGAGTATATTACATACTAATGGCAATGAAAATGGCTTTCTAAAAAACAAATTCTGGCATTGTTCACTTTGTGTCTTAGGCAAATTCCCACCAATTTGTGCATGCCAAAACCTCTGTATTTGTCTTTGTTATTATAAGAATTGCACTTATCTTAGGAATGAAAAATAAATAAATAAATGTTGTTATTTACTTATTTATTGTTTATTATTCTGTGATTTCATGATTCATTATCCAAATGCAACTTGAACACTGACAATTATGGGGCATCAACCACTTCTAAAGGGAGCCTGTTCCAGTGGTTGCTCACCCTCATGGAACAGAAATGTTTCCTAACATGTGATCTGTACCTTCCCTGGCACAGATTTGTACCACTCCCATGCAATATGTTGTGTGTTACCAAGGGGCAGAGTCCAGTGGCTCCCTCTGCTTCCCATTTTCAGAAAGCTGCAGAGAACAGTGAGGTTGCCTCTTGAACCCCTCATCTCAGACAGGAGGGTCTAAAACTCCCCAGCTTCTCCTCCTGGGATGTGCTTGGTTCCAAGCCCTTCTATCATCTTTGTTGCTTTTCTCCTTTTACTATGACTTGCGACACAGCTTTGAGAAATAGGGACTGCTGACTTCAGATGTGATGCAACTGACTAGAAAGGCCAAGGAAGCAAGCTGGCTGTGCTGGTTAGCAGGACTTTAAACTAGATATAATGGGGAAAGGAGATGCGCCATGGAGTGAAGTCCATAAGGCCCCATGGACTTATGGATATTAAACAAATACAACACATCCCTTACAATTACTGCTAGCCCAGATGGAAACTCACTTCTGCTCCAGTCATGGCTGTCCAAATTAGAGGACAAGGCAGCACAACATCATTTATCAGTATTAAAAATGGAAGGAAAAAAGGCATTAAGTCTGTGTCTTTTCCTCCTCCTTGTAAGATATTTCTTGTAGAATGGGAGAAAGGTTTTGGAGGTTGGCTTTTTGCTGCTCTTCTCAACAGCTGTCAAATGCAACCTGTATGGATTTCCTTGCTTTCCTTTTCACCGTCCCAGTCAACAATTATGTGATTCAACTTTGGAATTCCTGAAGTGTGAAAGTGGAACAGTAGATTTGAAAAAGAATCTCTCTATACAAGGTTATTTTCTCCTTCAGACATGAATTTTCCTGCAAAAGTGATCTCTAGTTTTCTGACTACACAGAAAAAAATGGTACTATATCCACCTCTGTAGCACAATAAAACCTAGCATAGAGCTTACACACCACAACCACTTCATGGACACATTTATATAAGTTGTCTGAGGGTGTTTTTTCTTTAGCTTTTATCTTTTCTCCTTCTCAAAAGCTTAAATTTAACTGAAAATGTAATGGGTATCTATAAAATTTTCATATAAAATATGGAAAGGATGTACAATATGTACTTGTATGCTTGATTTATGAACTTCATGACTCACCTCATAGCAAAGAAAATCATCTGAGGTGGTGAAAAAGAAGATTACATATGTCACATGATATCATTAGTAAGGATCTTCTTAATGGAGATTACAGTGGACACATCACGCAGTTCTGAATATTTGAATTTCAAATGTTTTAGAAAGTCAAAACAGTAAGCACTGCAGTAATCCAGGCTTTGTACAAATGTCAACAGTTCCTGCCTGCAAGTTGTCAGCTATAAACCACTGATCTAGTAACAGTGCAATTTTGAAGAGAGCAAAATTAGCAGATTCCAAAACAGGATGAGAAATTGGTTTCTGAATGTGGAAAACCTGTGGATCATACATATCCAACCCACTATTTTTATGGTTTTTTTTCTCACGTTTTTAATGTTTTAATTTAAAAAAGAAAAGGTTTTGTTACCTATATACATTAATTATGTTATATTTTTATATGTGACTTGAGGCAATTCCTATTCATTCAGTATGTCCCAGATAAGCCAAAACCTTGGGCACCCATGCCATAGATGACCGCAGTGGGTTGCTATTTCTGCCAGATGTATTACCATCACAGCCATTTCATGCGCAGACCTTTTACCTTTGGTGTAAAGTCTTGAGGCAAATTGCAAAACTCCAGAGACTGTGGCATTAAATCGGTGCTGCAGAATTTGCACAAACCTGCTGAGCTGTGACTGCTTTTCTTGGACTTCTGGGTTTTCTGGGGGAGTAGCAGTGTGAAGCAGGAGAGTTGAAATACACCCTCAGGGGTAATGTCAACAATTCCTTAAACTGTTCTAGTTAATTCTGTCAGGTCTGGTCAGGTCTCATAGGAATGAACACGATGTAAGAATTAAACTATTGTATTTCTGTTGGAATTTATTTATTTATTTAT
This sequence comes from Excalfactoria chinensis, assembly GCF_039878825.1. Taxonomy (NCBI): domain Eukaryota; kingdom Metazoa; phylum Chordata; class Aves; order Galliformes; family Phasianidae; genus Excalfactoria; species Excalfactoria chinensis. The sequence goes on along the minus strand of NC_092857.1, from coordinate 73,973,241 downwards.
TTATTTTTCTTAACACATGGGAGCACTTTTATTGAGATGAAGTTATACAAACATTGTTTTCAGTGCTCGTGGCAAACGCACATGAGTTGCACTACTGCAGTGCTGTGCAAGATTGTGTTCAGGTGCTAATGCCATATATCTACCTACTGGAAATCTAACTGGTGATGTGTGGGCTCTAATTTATCATGGATACAGAATGGGAAATGCTTTTCAAATTCAAACAGTTAAAATTCTTCTTGTCTTTGTTACACCAGTTTGTCTTGCCAAAGCAGTTATCACCTTTCCTCAAATGCAGGAATAAAATCAAATAAAAGCTACTCTTGCTGACAAACTGACATCTGTCAAACGTAATTTCCCATAATAAGGAACCTCATCCTTTGGGAATATTTTTAGTTTTATTATTTTTACATCAGAGATTTTTATCAGCTCTTTTCCCCTTCCTTTATTAGCAGCTCACAGATGGCGCTTTGTTTATATTAGTTTCAGCTTGAAAGATAGCATTTTACAGTGTAACATGATGGAAGGGTGAGAGTAACCACAGGGTCTGTCAAGAAAGCCAGAGCTCTGCAGGACCTGTCACATGGGTGGAGTAGTTATAGGATCTGTCAGGGAAGTATTGCAGTGGTGATTGCAACAAACACTTTGCTAAATAAATACTTCTTTGAATGTTGGATTGCTCTCATTCATTCCTACAATGCTCTGCTAGATATTTGCTAGGCCAAAAGAGTCACATCTTTCAAGGTGATTAGCAGTCCCTCATGTCTGCTGGACTGTTTCTGTAGCTTCCAGAGCAAATAAAACATACATTTTCCTGTAGATTTACCTGTCGTCACCATACCTAGATAGAAGCTTTGACACAAACTCTTCATATGGGTGCTTACAGACTTCAAGTCTGAATCTTGGTGTTAGCAAATGACAGCAAATGACATTACACACAGCTTGGTTATAGATCACATGCTTCACCACTGGCTTTATTCACTTAGAGGGTAAAAGCATTTTGTAGTTATTTTATTTCCAGTTTTCATGCTTGATTTCACAATCTCAGTGGAATGTTGTGAAGCATTGTGATGGATGGATCTCACAGAATAATCTTTGATCGTTCTCTGTGTTGGTGCTGAAAAGAAACAATAGAAAACCTTCCCTCTGTCATTGCAGATGGACAGTTAAGAGCAAAAAAAATGCTTTGACAGGATTAAAATAAATTTTCCTTGATGATGATGGATTTTATTTAATCACTATTTTATTCAATGTAAAACAAATACTGCACAGGAAAGGCATCCAAAAAATAAAGAAAATCAACAACTCAAAGCTGGCAAAAGCTCTTGTGAACACATATCAAGGTAGTAAACTTTCCTGCAAATTTCAATAAATTTAGATAAAATTCCTGTACCTCAGAACTTAACAATAAAAATCCACAGAATGTTAAGATGCTGCATAAGGATACTGATGGCAAAGTTAAAGAAAAGAAAGAAAGGAAGAACCCCATCTGTTTCTGACATGATGTGAGACCTGGATTATTCCAGATTTTCTTCCTTTAATCTATTTTTAACCATGAATCTGTTCAGTAAGTGAAAATAAATAAAATAACACAAATATTCTTAATTTTAATAGAAGTGTGTTTGATTGATTTCGTAATTCAGTGATAGTTTTTTAAGTCATCTAAAAAGGATCCCAAAGGGGTTAGCACAACAATACATAAAAATATAGGCTTTCTATCCCACTACTGCTAAGGCCTTGCATTTAACAGAACGTCCTCTACTACAGTGGATGGGATGCTCAGCAACTGGAGTGTGTCTAATTCTATGATTCTATGAAAGCCATCACCCTGACATTTAAGTACAGGCACAGTGTTGCAGCCAGAAGATTGGAGGCTGGGCTGAGAGCAGGCAAAAAACAAAAAATAAAAATCATTTCCATGGTGTTTAATTGTGTAGTATGCAGTCAGATTCTACCTGGATAAACTGTGTTTTGAAGCTGAATGTTTTGGCTTAGTTGCAATTGAGCAGGAAAATAATAAACTTTATTAGACAACACTGAAAGATGTAAACCCTATATGTCCAGCAGCCAACTCTTGCTCAAATTTCACTGAGGAAACAGAGGCTGAATGTGGCTCTGGGCAGCCTGGTCTGGTGTTTGGCAACCCTGCCTGTGGCAGTGGGGTGGAAACTGGATGATTTTTGAGGTTCTTTTTCAGTCCAGGTCATTTTATGATTCTATGATTCCATGAAACAATAAGGTTTTTTGTGCTACAGCAGCACTGAATGGAAGTACAGAATTTGTTCATGTAGCAGTTTCATTAAAAGTAAAGAAAAAAAGAAGGAAAAAAAAAAATGAAGAAAAAAAAAAAGAAGAAGAAGAAGAAGAAGGAAAAAAAAATGCTACCCCCTTAATTATTCTTTGATTTGAAATGCAGGGAATTAACATGAATCTCCTGGAATTTTCACTGCTGTGAATTAGATTGTTCTTCTGAAGAATGACCCTCGTAATCATTTAGCTGTCACAGTACTAACCCATGTTGAGAAATAACCATGTTCAGTTTATAAGTTTTGTCTGTGAATTTGTGATAGAGGAATATTCAGATCAGAAGTCATATTTGACCACTGGTCATGTGGCTAGCCAGTTATTCTTTGTCACTGGGAGAGAAAGACAAGGCTGCACTAATAAAGATATTTAAAATTCTTAAAAGAGAAGAAAATCAGCTTGACTTTTAACACTACAGGATCATCTTTTTGGTTTGATTTTAAGGAAAAAAAAAAAATAATCAAATATACTCATGGGTTCCAATGAATGTACTGAGTGTAAACTGTAATAACAACAAGTGTAGAGACCACAAGGTGCAAAGAGGTTGTCTGTTGTAAAACCAAATGTGAGGAAAGGAGGAAAACATGCTATGATTCCATGAAATCTGTCTTCACTGAACATTTAAATATGTACCAAGTAAGCTCACAGAACACAAAAAAAGTGACTGTTTTAAGTAAATTATGTTCTATTCCCCCAGGCCAACTTTGTTTTGCCCTTGAGAGAAGCTGGTGAGTTTCCTCCTTATTTTGAGCCTTGAGTCTTGTCACTTCTATTCTTCCTGTTTTCTCCCATATCCGACATGGTTGCATTGGGGTTGAAAATGAGACACTGTGCCACTGCTTAGCTGTCATCTGGGGACAGCCTACCAAATGCACAAGCAATCTCACAAAAAATCAATGACAAGAAGTGGAAGATATACACATAAACATCAGCTTTTATCAATTATGCTTTTTTTCCTCCAAATTCTTCAAATTGATTTTCCTTTATAACAAATCATGTCTTCATGCATCATTCTTAGATGGCAAGGATGCTTGTTAGAGTCCAAATTCATCAAATATACTTTATGTTCTAGATAAAATCGCATACTTCTCCATAAGAGCATTATCCCTCAAAAACAAATACATTTTTAAAAGCCCTTTTAATAGTGTTTTATGCTCATTTTTATATTAAACATCAAGAAAGTGCTGCTAAAATCTTCTATTTCCAGATGCACTTTGTAGCTTATTGTCATGGTTTTATGATTTTTGGTTACTGGTATTCCACATCATAACATCATGTAGTGCACTGAGAGCTAAAGTGTTAATGCTCCTGTTCTAGGTACCTGTCTGGAAGAGAAGAAGAACTGCATTCCCTAGGGGGCTTCACAGTCAGAGAGGGTATTGAACTCCCAGCAAGGTTACTTGATCAGGCTCTTTGGTTCTCCTTTGCGCTCTTCTCCCTTTCCCTTCCTCACTACTGCCCATCCCGACTGTGCTCATCACTTCAGTATTGCTGTAAGGCCTGCAGCTTTCAGGTAGTCTCTCATTATACTTGATTTATTAGCTTCATTTCTAATTATACCATATATAGTGTGTTATCTTGCATTCCAATGCCATATTTAGTAAATTAGTTTGTTTCTCCTCAGTCCAGTGCCTCTGTTTTAAATCATTTTGGGGTCCCCTGTTTCCCTTTTCCAGAGGAGCAGATTTTGTGAAATCCCTCCACCCGACTTGTCACAGAACCGGGTCGAACTGGCTCACAAATCATTGACACTTATTGAGCTCAAGACCTGCGATGTACTCTACATAAAAATCATAGAACTCAGTGGGTGTCTAATAGACACTAATCTGTGAGGGCCAACCATTGAGTTTGGTTATAATATGATATATAAAAATAAAAGAGAACAGAAGACAGACTCATGTTACTGTGTTCTTATAGTAAGTCTCTGAAGAGCACAGTAAGCCCACTGAAGGCACTCTTTGGCACTTCACACCAATAGGTTTATCTCCCTGCCAGCACACTGTAATTAAAGGAAAGAGACATCAACATGAAATCAGACATGAGATGCTGTCCAGTTGAAAAGGTTACTGCAGCAAATGAGCAATTAGTGCACCCTGCTGCAGTGACTGCATAAGCTTTGGAAAGGATTCAGACAAAATACAATAGCTGAATAAACTGGCTTTGTAATCTATTTGTCGTTAAGTTGTGCAGTCAGTGCTACACAATGAGTTGGCAGGGTGTAAGCTTCAAGGACAGCATGAAGCCTGTTCTACTCAAGATCATGAGGCTCATTCTACTATAATTTCACTGACAGAAGTCAAGAATAGCATTTTCATTAATATAGATCGAACCCTTCTCTCAAAAAAGAGAATTCATTCTATGTACTATGAGTCATCTTATCAACATTACTCACCAAATAAGATTTATATGTTTAAATGATGACTGAAAAAAAAAAAATTAAAAAAACACACCAAAATACTACAGGCATATATTTCTTCAGCTCAAATTCTGATCTGTACCTGGTTTAGGAAAGCTAGATATCAATTTGTTACGTTACACAGATCTGAAAGAATCTGGTAGACTCAAGCATAGGTATTCCAGTTCAGCATTACCCAAAAACTTTTTCTTGCCTAGAGTTTTAAACTGTATACAGATTACGGCACTTAAAAATAATAATAATGAAATAAAATGGATATTTCTAAACAGGTGATTTTGAAGGATTTTTGATATCCTAAGGGATAGAGCAGATTATTCTGAAGCTCCTGGATTCAGGACAGGATCATGGACAATTCTTTTTTGTTGACATCCTGTTTATATATGTAAAAGTACTGGAGCTTGCCTTCGGTTTTAGCACTTTTCTGGGACTCTCTTATAGAAACACATACACACACCTGTCCATGTTTGAGAGACATAAGCTGACAGCACATCTTCCCCAACAGCTGACTCTGATGGGGAGTCCAAACTTCCACATGGTTATGAGATAGGTGCCTAAGAGAGTGACATCCGCATGAATCCCACTCTAAAAGCCCTTGCATACTTCAGAAGGAAGAGTAGGACTTAGCATGGGTGACAGTTCCATCAACGTGATACACTCATCAGCTTTTTCAGACCCTTATTTCCTGGACTGTTATTTGTTTCAAAACGAGGTTGCTAGGAACTGATTTCTGCACCAAGGCGAGGCTTATTTTGGTTTAACATCTTGTTTTCAGGCATCAGTTTGACAGCATCATATTAGTATCACTCTATCAACAAAAACTAAGTTTAAAAGCTCATAATTACTGTTTGATGTTTAATACTTATATAGTGCTTTACAAATCTCAAAGCACTCCAAGGGAAAAATTACACAAAGCAGCAACAGTCAAGAGGAGGGGGAAAATAGTGCTACGGAAGAGTGACATATAGTCAGGAGAAATGTGAAGAAAAGATGGATGAAACATTTAAGTGGGATTTACAATGGCAGGAAATCTACAAACTGGAATTTGCAGTCCTTTGTAGCGAGTCATTAATCTGTAACGAATGTGTATTTTCCTCAGTGTGAAAGATGCTGTAAAAGCCAAATAAATATATTTCTCTGTGATAAGCAAACAAAGACATCTGGATTCTGGAAAGGGAGCAGACAATGTGGGTAGAACCCTTCCTTTGACACACACAAAGGGAGAGCTGACAATGAAACAGATTGTTGCTTTCATGAAGAAAAGGCTTAATTGTTCAAACCCCAGCACTAGCTTCCTCCGTGCCCCTCCTCCTCATCCCTCTCACTCCCTCCTCATGAAAGCTTTGGCAAACAGTGAAGGGTGGGAGGAAAAGTCTTTCAAGTAAGGAGAGGCAAAATGTTTAAAGGAACAAGGCAAGAGGATAGCTGTAAGTGTGCGGGTTCACAGATGGCTTAGGCTGTTCTAAGACAGAGATTCTGCTGGGTGGGGTGCTGCTCTCATCAGCAGATTCTCGCTGCAAATCCCACAACATGTGGGTGAAACGTGATTAGCTTGCTAATGGGAAATTTTTCTGTCTATCTGTCTGTTTATCTGCCTGTCTACCAATCTATCTGTCTGTACAACCTTTCTGTCAGGACAGCAGACTGGTGGAGAATATGTGGAAGAAGAATAGTTAAGATTTGTGTTGCAGCACAACAAATGAGGAGACTGACAGGCAGCTCTAAGTTTAGAGACTTCTTTGACAGTAAGGTTAATACAGCATAGACTGTAGAGGATCCCATGGTCAGAATATACAGCATGGGTTTTGTTTCTGTTTTATTATTATTATTATTATTATTATTATTATTATTATTATTATTATTATTATTATTATTATTATTTAATTTATTTATTTATTTTATGGAAACATTTATCACAGCAGTTGTGTACAGACAGATGTACTTAGGAAAATATACTAGAGATTTTTTTCTTAAAATGCCTGCTTGGCGTTTGTCCCTCCCTGCTAAGTACCAGTGTCATTGGGGGAAGTACACACAAAATTGGAAAGGGGTGAATGAGGACCGTGGAGCATTGCTTGTTTGTCAAGGTCTCAGTCTTGCAGTTGGCCATACACATCAATCTAGAGAAAAAATGTATATATTTCTTGCTTGTGCTTTGTAATAAGCACAAAAGTGCCATTAATTGTAACAGGCAAGACACAATTACAACTCAGCTCCAATTACTTGAAATAGGTTTCATGTCTTGAAAGGAGCTCTCAGAAAAATAAGGTCATACATATGTCTATCAGTTTTGATCCTCATATTTGTAGCATTATTTACACTGCTAAGGAAGAATAGTCTGACCGCAGAGGGGACCAAACAAATCCTAAATGGTGTCAGTGAAGGAAGGTCCTCTCAGACAATTCCCTTATATCCCGTTTAAAGAAACTGAATCAAAGCTAATCCCAAAAGACCCTTCAGAATCAGTTACTGCATCCGTTTTTTGATGTCTCCAAATGTAGGACAAAAGTAGCCCTGTGATATCAAAGGATGAGAGATATGAGAGCTGCTCCAAGAGTAATGTCTCCTATTTTGTTAGACTGGCCCATGACATCAGAGATGGATGTTGGTGATATGGCAGTAGAGGTTGAACCTTTCCACCAGTATCCCATTACATGTTGCTGCCATGTGACACATGGCAAGAGGGGCAGTCTTTCAGAATGGTATCTGACATGGAAGTGCAAATGAAGTAAATCTGCGGAACTGGATTCCATGAAGAAAAAATTGTTTCCATTTGCATTCACTGCCTCATACTGAGTGTTCATGGAGACCAAACAGTGGATGCTCGCAAAGTGAAGCAGTGCATCATCCATGAAAGACAAGCCACACTCCAGACTGATATGCTCAGTTGTCACACCACAAAATGAAGAGTGTATTGATCAGTGCATCCTCATGTTCTGGCAGATTAGGCAACTGTGTGTGGAACTGAAAATCAACTTCAATGTGTTGAAAATGAGGATGGAAAAACTGGAATGTTTCAAAGTTTCTGCCAAGTGATTTCCATGATTGTTCACACTGGAACAGGAAGAACATCATATGCAAGTTTGTTAAGACCTTTTGAACCACTATGATGCTGAGAATGACAGTTTCCTCAAGCCCATCATTACCAGTGATCAGATGTAGTGTTAATGTGAGTCAGAATCAAAAGGGCAGCCCATGGAGTGGTGACATGTGAACTCACCATCAAAGGAAAAGTTCAAGACATGGCCCTCAATGGGTAAAGTGATGTGCACTGTCTTTTGGGACAGGAAATACCTTCTGGATTTTCTGGTACAGGAACAAACCATCAGCCTGACCACCATACAGTGACACTAAGCTGAAGGCTTGAACTTTCAGAGACAGGTCAGAGAAAAAGATAGCCATCCTCTTGCTACACAATAGCATAAGGCCCTATGCTATTTTGATAACTGTGGAATACACTGCTGGACACACTGCTACCAAACCTATCATGTAGTTCAGATTTGGCACCATTTGACCCCCATCTGCTCAGGCCAATGAAAGATGAACTGCATGGTCTGCATTTTCCTAGCAACAAAGCCATCATAGCAGCTGTGAAATTGTGGGTTATCTCCAATGGTGCAGATTTGTATCAATGCAGCATGCAGGCTCTTGTTCATCGCTGGCAAAAATGCATAGATAATGGTAGTGACTGTGTTGAAAAAATGCTTTGCATTTGAGTTTTCTCCATCAAATTGTGTTATTGAGCTCTTTGCAACTGTTGTAGCTCCAGTGGAAATAAACAGGATGTGTTACTTTCTGAGTTATATTTGTAGAATATAAATCATTTGATTTAAGGTTACACGTTAGTTCTGATCAATGGTTGTGTGACAGGTGGATCTCAAAGGGCAAGACTGTAGTTCAGGAATCAAAAGCAGGAGAAACTTTTATCCAGGGTATAGGAATAGCTAATAAGAACTGTTATCAATGACATTTTAGGTACAATTACATAACAAGAAACTGGGAAAACTCAAGAGTTGTGCAAAGTAGAATAACAAACATACAGCAGAAGTTATTACAATAATTGTCTGGTTCCTGTTTCAGACTGTGTTAATACAAATGATATTTTTCAGAATGCAAAACAATTGCTAACATTCCCCAGAAGAAAGTCCATTTAATTTTTAAATCTTTTTTTTTTTTTTTTTTTTTTTTTTTTTTTTTTTTTTTTTTTGCCTATCCATTTACAGTACTGAAATTTTATACAGGATCAAAACTGACAAAGCTGCCATTGATCCATTGGAAAAAAAACAGAGATTACACTCATGGATAAGTTCTGTTTATTTAGATACTGCAAACCGCTTTTTCAAAGAAGTAGATCTGTAGTGTGATTCAGATTTTTCATGCTTCCCTGTTGTTTCTTCTCTTATTGCTACTGCTGAATAATACTGGTCTGAACTTGCACTTTAGATGCTGTATCAATCAAGCATATGGACTTTCAGCATATTTCATAAACAGCCTTGTATAAGTTGCAGTACAAACATAAAGCTTTAATATTAACAGACAGGAAAAGAAGAAAAGAAACAAAAGTAAGATGTCCACACGAACTACTCATTAAGTTTTGTTTAAAAGAAAGAATAATGTTTCTACCAAGAATTCAAAGAGTATTCAAATGAACATTTTTAAGCAACACCAGAGCTGAATCTAAGCAAGTGGGGGAATGATACACATCTGCAAAGAAATTCAGAGTTCAGATTAAGTAACAATTAAAAAGCCAGCTGAATCACCTGCAATCCTCCAGGGAAAGGCTTCCCACTTTGTACTGTTGTCACTTGAAGCTTCATAATAACTTTGTAGTCAAAGACTGTTCACTGGTTGACAAACTGGGCCTGCGTTATGAAAATCGTAGTGTTATTAAAACTTCCTCACTTATCTCCTGCTTACACTTTCATTCTTTCCAAAAACTGAAAAACTACTTGAAGGCAGATGGTTTGTGCCCACATACATGTTTTACAGAAGATTTTTATGTAGCAACGTGGACAGAAGTGGTTGTAGGATACTTTTTCACCATAAAAATCAGATTTATGTTGCCAAAACACCCCTTTTCACAAAATAGCAATATCTAGTGGCTGGAAATCAAATTTACATTGCTACACAAATTAAAGCTTTCATAAAGCAAGCATGGAGTGAAAGAGCATCACTGGAATGAACACGATTTCTCATTATGTTCCATTTGTATCAGCACATCTCTCATGCTGCTCATTCTCTATTTGCCACTTCGACGGCATCTGTTCAAACTGCCCCCTCCCTCAGCATTTAATCTGTTCCTCTACAATTTTGGATTTATGGGTTCTCTGCTCTAGATCTCTCTATCATTTGCAATATCCCTGTAGTTCTCTACATCTGATTGCCCCAGTGCTAAAACTTTTCTTTCTGCCAGAAATGAGTGATGAACACAGGCAAAAGACTGGAGTTAATTGATGGAGAAAACTATTATTTTATTAAAATAATTATAATAATAAATCCTGAGAAGAAAAGAATGCAGCAATAGTTTTGTAGGTTTTTGTTTGTTTTTTTGTTTTTTTGTTTTTTTTGTTCTCTTGTTTGCTTGTTTGTATTAAAAATAAACTCACCAATATTCCAGTAATTATTCACTGGACCATTAATAACTATTAATGGTACTTATTTCACCCAAAGCTGAAGGCTGACCACCAGCGTAGGGACAGTCCTGGATCAGGTCCAGCCCTGAGTGGCAATTCCAGTTATTCTGCTGAGGAGGACATACTTAGCAAATATATATATCCAAAGTAAAATTACAAACTGTCAAGTTTATGGTGCTAGAGAAATTCCCCAAAGAGAATCAAGGTCTTAACCAGACATTCCAGCTGTGACCTGCATTCTGACCTAATACTCTTGTAAAATATAATCAGTTGCTACACATACTCACTCCACTCAGATTACCACATCGAAAATAGGCTTTCCCTTTAGAGCCAATGAAACCTTTGCCCAGAAATATTCCAAGTCTGGAAGATTTCCACTGTCTGTTGGCACTTCATATAATAAAAAACTAGATCCTCCACCGATTAACCAGTTCATATAAGAACACAGTAAAACTCTCATAAAAATCAGTGTCATATTCCAACCAGTTTTTTTCCTTCGCTCCTTGGGATAAATAATAGGTTTTGTTGTTGTTGTTGTTGTTTGTTTGTTTGTTTGTTTGTTTTGTTTTGTTTTGTTTTGTTTTAACCCCCCAGAGACCTAATTGCTTTCTCAAAAGTGATTTTCATGGTGGTGAGCTTCCGCTAGTTGACTTGAAGTCCTTATCAATGTAAACAGGAATGCTTTTAGGCTTGTCACTGCAGTGATAACACTTTTCTTTAATGCTGGAAGTTCTACAGAAGAAGATGCCACTCATACCTTACACAATGTGCAGTCTGCAAGGACCAGAATATGAGAAGAGAGAGAATCTGAATAATCCTGTAGTGGGTACAGGACAGTACAGAGACAGAGGTGACAAGGGAGCAGCTTATATGATGATGTTTTAATTTCTAAGATTTCATCACTGAACTTTAGTAGTGATATGGCCAGCTAAGGCTTCAAAAACCACAAAAAGTGAGCTTTCAGCTCATTGTAATACTCATAAAAAGAAATAAATCCATAAAACAACAACAACAACAACAAAAAGCCTTGTTAGTCATTACCATTCAACACATTAGATACTGTAATGAATTCAGTGAAGCCAGTTTGCATGTAGTGCACACAAGCAGGGCATGAAATTTACACATTTTATTGTAAAAAAAAGTACTTCTCACATCAGCATTAAAAACCTTTAAAAGCAAAGTTCTGTGAGTATAATACATTTTATCTAAATTGCTACAGTCTTTAGTGATAAAAATGTCTGGAATGGATGTTGACAAGTGAAAATTATATTAATAAACCCTTATGATTTCAATGTACTTATGGTTATGTTAGAGTAATTTCAATATTCTATTGCATCTTTGTCACTAAACAAAATAGGTTCACCCCAAATTACGATTTTATATAGCAAGTCTTACCTCTTATTTTATCCTTTTTGATTTCACTGGAACTTCATCTCAAGAAAGACTGAGGAACTAGACTCTACATATGGGCAAAAAGCCAGCAAAGTGCAAAATTCCTCAGTGCCATCGGTTCTAGACGTTTCCACATAAAAATAGGCAACCTCGCATTTGTAGGGATTTAGTAATGACCATAATCCCCAGTCTCTCATTTCACCATCACAGTATTTTACTCATTTATTTTTACTTTCTTCCAGGTCCAGTTTCAAATGCCCTTACGTGGACAATCTTCCTACCAACTCCATATAATTGTCCTAATTATTATTTTTGTCTCCCTGGTCCTTTAACTTATTTTAAAACTTTATCATCTGCTGTCTACTCAGGCTGTTTCCTCCTTCATCTGGGCTGGGACCTGCCTGTGTCACAGTATAGGAGTGGTCCAAACAAGTCACGTGGAAGGCAACAGCAGTGACATGCTCTTCAGCTTTGAGTAGCAGCTCAAATCTGAAAGTTCAAATCTGAGGCAAACTTTGTTAACTGCAAGAAACTCCGATTCTCAACATATTTATAATGTGTATAAATTTAGGAATATTCTTACAAAGACAGAAAAAAGCACAGCTATGAAACAGAAACTAGTCCTTAACTGTTGCTCCAAATTTCATATTTATAAAGAAAAAGCTGTAAGAAGAGGCTTAAACGCTCCCTAACCCTGTTCCTACAAATGAAAAATCCATCTCACTACAAACACCTGGAAAACTGAGATTAAATAGAGAAAGGACTTGGAAAGTTATTAAAATTGACAAGAAATCTCGATAGCAGAAACATGTTGTAATGCAGGACCACAAGATCTCTATCAACATTCCCACCTGCAAATGAAGCCCAGATTGCCTAGCAGTGTTTATACTGTTTTCAGACTGTTTTCATACCAGATTAAAGCCTCTAGATTCCACGGAGAGTCACAGAACAAAACTGTGGGGATAACTCCTGTGTCATGCCCTTCTGCCATTTCCTGCTGAGAAGAACCTAGCTTTCCAACAGCCTGGTGTTGGCAGCACCTTCTGCAGAGTTCGCATCTTTCTTTGTTCAATTTTATAAGTTCTTGGCCCATTTCTTCAGCTTGTTTAGGGCTCTCTGGTGCATTCTCAAAATTCTTCTGTACATTTCCACCAGTTTTAAGAACAATCTTATGCTTATTATGAACAATCAGAAGCAAATTGCATTGGAGAGACAATTTTAAGTCAGTAAAGATTTTTATAGCAGCATATGGTGATGGTGGATGCAGCGATCAAACTGAGGAAAAGGAAGCAGCATGACATGTTGCTATTTGCTAACCTAGGGGATAACAATGCAAATTGCAACATGTCATGCTGCTTCCTTTTTTTAAGTGAAAAGGTTGGATGCCTGAGTATAATGGGATTTGTTGCCAAACCAGCAAAGCAATATGACAAGAGGATAGTATTTCTTGCTTCTGCTGATTTATAGTGGGTTGTACATTGAAGGGACTCAGGTTTAATGAAGAATAGTAACCAGGACGTGTGCAGGCAGAAAGCTTCTAGTCTCTACAGGGCCCATGGAAGCTGAGGCCTGCACTCCTCTTAGATGTGTTTGGACATCTAGCCTTGAACAGACTACTTTGAACGGTTGGTGTGTTGTTGTCCACAGTGATCTTAGTAGGCACTGCCATGACAAACAAAGGTCTGTAATTCTTCTGAGAACTCAGACAAATGCTTTTCCTCAGGAATCCTGAAGAAGGGTGTACTGGAGTACTGCGTCTAGGTGTGGAGCCCTCAGTACAAGAAGGACATAGAGATTTTGGAAAGGGTCCAGAGGAGGGTCACAAAGATGATCAGGGGGCTGGAACACCTCCCCTATGAGGACAGGCTGAAGGAGTTAGGCTTGTTCAGCCTGGAGAAGAGAAGGTTGCGGGGTGACCTCATTGCAGCTTTTCAATACCTGAAGGGAACCTACGCCCAGGAGGGGAGTAAACTCTTTGAAAGGGCTGATAATAGCAGGACTAGGGGAAATGGATCCAAGTTGAAGGAGGGAAGATTTAGGTGGGATGTTAGGGGGAAGTTCTTTACTAGGAGAGTGGTGATGTCCTGGAACAGGCTGCCCAGGGAGGTTGTGGATGCCCCGTCCTTGGAGGTGTTCAAGGCCAGGTTGGACGGGGCCCTGGGCAACCTGATCTAGTAAAGGTGTATGTTTGGTGGCCCTGCTAGGCAGGGGGATTGGAACTACATGATCCTTGAGGTCCCTTCCAACCCAGGTCATTCTATGATTCTGTGATTCTATGAAGGGTGAGTGAGAGATTGGTGTGAGCACTGGTTGCATGACAGTAATTAGGGATGTTGACATGATACTGTTTATATCTCTTCCATTCCAAAACATTTCAAAATGTAGTCAAGGCTATATCTGGAAACTCCAGCTCTTGAATAAGTTACTTGCTGTTACTTTGACCATTTTCACCAGATAGAGCAACATTTACAGATCACAGACATGGCTGTTAACCACACCGTATAAGTGAAACTGTTTAATGCATTCATCCAGGCACTTGTTAATCTTACTCTTCTGCATGTGGGCCCTATACAAATGCAATATAGACTGTTGTACTGTTTATATATTATTTCCTTCTGTAAGTACAGGCATAAATATCCCCTAAAGAGGGGAAGGTAATGACATGTCAGACCACCATGTCTGGTGGTCTACAGAAATTTCATTTGAGGCCATGCATAGCCTTGAGAAGCCTATGAAAGCATTCCTGGGCATTCTGGAGTGAAGCAGTGCATAAGCAATCTTCCACTGTGTAGCCTTAACAGTTGCTAAACACAGTTCATAGCCTAAACAAAAGCAACAGCGGTGTTTCATGTTTGTTTGTTCTGTTTTGTTTTTTAAAGAAACTATTCATTAGTATAAATCATTTTTTACTAATACATGTACCATATAAGCCTCAGAGGAGAGTAATACTTAAATTTAATATAAGCTTCCTTTGCTTTAAAAATCAGTATGAGAAGGTAATTCTGTTTAACAGAGACTATGGCTTGCATAATAAAGCATACAGCATTTTGCAAATTGAAACTACCTTAAAAATGACAATACATTTAACAGAAATGGACCAGCCTTCTTTGCAGCAGCAGTCAATTTGTGTTTGATTTTAGACAGAGTAAAACATAATCCTATTATTAGGACTCAATTTTCTACTTTGTCCTACTTACTGCCCAGTGGGTTGGCACCGCCACCCTTAAGAGCTCTGACAGTACCTCCACTCTGCGCACCCCTTCTCCACTTCCCCACAAAGCAATCTTCAGTCTGGTTGTCAAACACAATTATTCATCTGGGTAACAATATGAAAGGCAGCTGCAGCAAGCATGGAGGTCAGGCAAAGCAGGCCATGGATGCAGCAGCACCTGCCTCTTTCATGCAAAGATGGAGCAAATTACAACATTTGTCGCCAAGGAACTGAGCAGCAGTACTATGTGCAATGGCCTCATAAGCACCATTTTGATCATGTGCAGGGATGTATCTTTTCAAATCTAGAGCGAGGAACAGATGTTCCATCAAAAGACACGTTTAAAATAAAGATAATTATGCAGTAAGAAGCTTAATTACATAGGATTATTCAGGTCCACTTAATTGCTTGACAGGCTGGGAGCCTCCCATGTATTTGTGACAGAGGCACCCTTCTCTGACTGAGCTACCAAACTCTCAGGGCTTCAGGATGAGTATGGCTGTTTTAGTAACTCTACTAATATCAATTTCTGATTTTCAGCCAGAAGGAAGAAAAGCATGCAATCTTATCAAGCAATAATACATATAAATTTCATTCCGATAAGCATTGTAGTTTTTCTGTAAATTATCAATAATGTGACCTGCAGAAATTATAGCAAAGCTTATTAAACCCAGAAGAACATGAATGGTACTTAGGCATCTCACAGAAGTCAAAGAATAGAATTTCCTCTGATTAGGCTGCCCATCTTGCTTGCGCACCTCTGCTTTTCTGAAGTTTGTTGTGACTTCTCCATGGAGCATATAAGAATCTTCTTTTACCCTTCCTCTCAGTAGGTCACTTAGTTTATTCACAAAGATTCTAGTATTCAAATAAACATATGTTTATTCTAAAAAACAAAAAAATCTAACAAAAAAGTTTTCTTTGCTTAAACAACACAGTATGGTTGTTGTGGCTACAGCACAACCGTGTTAAGGTATTGCTTAATCATGGGAAGTCACTGAACTGATTGTACTCACACATTTCACAGCACAATAACCATTTCTGAGACACAATGATGAGGTTTCTGAGTGACTCTGTCAAGTCCTGGGAGCTGACCAGAGCTAGGATCCAATATGGCTCCAAACTACAGAGTTATCAAGGTAGCTTTGTCACGTGCATCATGCTGAATGGGAGATCTCTGCATTTCTGAGGAATAAGTGGCTATCCTGCAGACAAGGAGTTTATAGAGCAGCATCACTCTATATAGGTTCCAGGAAATAGTTCAAAGGATTTTATGTAGAGACATTTTCCATTAAATTACATCCCTCCCTCCAGCCCTATCTACTTTAGTTTCCTGTGCTCAACACATTTTTTGATGAAGTACTGCAGGGCACTAGCAAGACCAAGCACCGTATTTATATTTAAAGGTGTAGAAATGATATAGAAATCCTAAGCACTGAAATAATCTCCAATTTTTCATCAAAAGAAGCACTGAAACAGTCACATTTGTCAACCAACATGGACTTTTCTAGCAAACTGGGAGTGATTTCATAGTACGTTACTGAAAAAAAAAAAAAAACAACTAAAAAACAAAACAACAACAACAACAAACAACAACAACAACAACAAAAAACACAGAAGATTAACTTGATAAGAAATTAAAGCTTGCCATTTAGAGAAAAACCTTAGTTAAGACTAAGCTACTAAAGGTAACTTAAAGCTGGGAAAGATGATTACCCTATAATGGCTCCATTCACATTCACAAAGTTAGGGTCATTTTAAACTGCTGCTATGCTTTGGAAGGTTGCCCAGAATACTTTGGTGTGAAAAATTTGCTGAATGCCTTTGCGCTACATTAGCTAACAGTATTTAAGGTCAGTAATGGAGTTGCAGGTTTTCTGTTTAAGTTGCATTGTGAAAACTTAAAAAAATCTATTCAGAACTCTTCCTAAAACTCTGCAGGAAAAAATAAAATAATAAAAAAAAAAAAATAAAATAAATTTAAAAAAAAAAAAAAAAAAGAAAGAAAAGCCTTTTTCTCAAACCTTTAAAAGGAGAAATAAGGAGAAATTACAGGGTCGGGGTGCTGAGAGATGACAGCTTGTACGGAGAAGGAGGATGGCATTTTTATTTATTTATTTATTTTTATGTCAGGAGAAAACACCATGTTCATACTCCATAAAACAAGAAAATAGTTTTTGCATTAGATTCGGTGGAGAAGTTTACTTTTATAAAGATTTCCTAGCACTAAATGCAACTTGCCAGGCGAAGCACAGGGACTTACGCTCCTTTCCACACTAATGGTGGCAGGGTGCACTTAATGTTTCCCCTTTACTGCTTGAGAGTAGCATTAGAGGCTTTTGGGGAAGCATATGCTCAAGCTCTTAGCTCTGCAGCAGCAATCGTAAGCTAGTGTGACACTATGACTGATCACATTCAGGCACTGCTTCAGTCTCTGTAAATGGGCTTTCAGTTTTAATGGAAATGTTCAGTTCAAAGCAGCGTATACATTACATGTGTTATTAATGGTTGAAACAGATGCTTCCTTCTAGTGAAAGGGTTTGTTTTTATATAAAGCAAATCCCTCCGTAAATCTGAATCTTTTATTTGGTTGCACATAAATTTGAAGGATAATAATATGAAAAGCTCTTTCCACTTTGTCTGACATTGCAGGAGCATTTAAATTTTTAATTTGTGTTTCATATAAACAAATTTATATACATGAACACATACGTGGCTCTGTTTGCTTCTGCTGTAAATTGCACAGTTTCTTAATCACTGCTAAGCATAAAATATCCTATCAGTAAATTATTCCTACAATAAAATACGTGATGTGATCTACAAATGAAGGTTATTAAATTCAAGACAAAAAATGTTGCATTTATATTGTGGTTTATGTTCAATTAACACATGCCCACATTAATCCAAAGTGTCAGGATAGAACTGCAGACTAAATGAAAATGAAGTACCTTGAAAAGGAATTATTGTCTGTGCTAAACAGAGTAAAAAACCAATTTACTTAGGAGTTTGCCTGAGCAATTCTACCTGAGATGCCCATGAGCAATTCTACGAGCATGGATCATGTTTCCAAAAGGAAATTATTTGATTGCTTTACTTTTTATGTGCTTTCTGTGGAAAGGACTGTGCATGTGACAGATTAATGATTCTAAAGCTGGAGCAGCTGCAGTTCATGAAAAACAGATTATTAGCAAAGGGAAGACATCTTTAGAAATAAGTCATCCTTTTCTTCTATTAATTACAAACAAGCCTGTCTCCTAGGGCATAGGCCGCTCAGGAGAGCATAGAGAGGCCATGGTGGGAACAGTGATTCTTGTCTTTTAGATTGAAAATGTAACAGTATTTATCAGATAAAATTCTGATGGGAGTAAAAAAATCTGTAAGCGATGAGAGGGAGAATAACTCTCCCTTTCATGGATGACTGGAATGTAGAATTAGCCTCTTCTAAGACCAGCAAGGCACTGTAGGACAGTGTGCCCTGTAGATTTTGAAAGCAAGTTATATGGAGGTTTAAACCACCCCTGGCTGCAAATCATGTGGACCAGAACGTTGCTATTGGGTGGAAGTAAATTTCACTTTTGACTTCTGCTCTCTCAACCTGTATGAATTTTCTGTCCTTGAATAACTATCTGAATGGATGTGAGTTTGCTTTATCAAATGGGTACTGAAACATGTCATAACTAAAATCTACTGAATATCTGGAGAAAGCACACTGAATTCATTCTTCTTTTTTTTTTTTTTTTTTTTTTTTTTTCTTTTTAGCACATACAGCTGTGCAAGCTTAGGAATAAGCTCACAGAGGTTGGTTGGAAAACAAAGTCTCTTCATGAGGATTTTACAATAGAACACCATTATTTGTACAGGAACTTAAAGAGCCCAGCTGGCATAAAAACTCCCTGTAAAACTGGCACCACAGTCCTGAAAGAAATGTATAAGCTTCCTCTGAGATTTATATTTCATTAATGTGGATTATGTTTGCCTAATTGCACTGTCCCAAAGCACACCCTCATTGAGCTCTTCCCATCATCATCACATATAAGATATATAATAAATTTTGCATATATAAGGAACAATGACAACACACACAAAAAAAAGCACCAAAAAAAGAACATTTGACTTTGCTTTTGTAAAACTAAGTCATCAGCCTGGTTTGACAGCAGTGGTTGCACTTCTTATTGCATTCTCAAGGTGTTCATCAGATATTTTTGATGAGACTGCATTCTTTCTGTGCTTCATCCTTGAAAACAGAACAAATGTATGCACTGCCATAAAATGATGACATGAATTAGGCATGATTGTGAAGCAGGGGCTATTTTTCTCTGGTAAGACAGATATTACAGAACTCTAGTAGAGAGATGTGATCAATTTTCTTAGCTCAATATCAGACTGTAAATCTTTGCATTGGAAATATGCATGTAAATACAGTGCATTTGGAAATATGCAGGTAATTTATTTACACTGACTAAAATATATATATATATGTATATGTATATGTTTTTTCAGCAATCTTGGAACTCATTCTCAAGTTCCTTTATCAAAACAGAAAGAAGGCCTGCATATTTTTCACTGTTCACAGGACTGTGTTTAGGCACTGTATCAAAATATGTAAAATTGTTTGCCATAACTTAAATTATCATTGTGCTGCACCTTCCCCATATCCCGGTCCCAGCTCAGACAGTGCCAATTGCTCACCAGCATATGATTGTTGCTAAGCCATGTGCGTGCACCTGGGGCTGGGCCAAGATGCTTGGTGAAGAGCTGCCACCAAGACAGTGGGAGGCTGTTGTATCCTGGGCTGCTTGCTGGCCATGGCTTGAACATGCCTGGTCTGTATTTTCTACAACTACATGAGAATGATTTTCCTTCCTCTGAGAATAAGTGCCCAATGAATATAAAGAACTCTGTCAAATTTTCTCAAATTTGTCATGCTTAATTTTAATTCATGTGGGCTAGGCCAATTCCAAGATCATTCTGGTACATAGAGCATTTGTATTTTGGTATTTGTTAGAGGTATCTCAGCAGTGTAAAACTAATATGTAAATCTCCAGTGAGAGAAACTGCACTGAAATGGGTTAAATTTTCCTCTCTGGGGCAAAGATATGTTCTAAGACTATTTTATAGAATAATAGCTGTGTTCAGAGACCATGTAGTACATGTGGTACTTCCAAATTGCTGCATTCGAGACATTTATATGCTTGTAGTACAAAAGTTGTAGTGATGTACATCAATTCCATGCAGTTGTGCACTGTTTAGGACTAGTGTTGAATCAAGATTTATTCTCTCTTTTCTTCTTATTGATAGTACAGCTCAAGGAAAGTAGCACACCTCATGTGTTACACTTGCCTTGAAGGCCAATCTGCCTTCAACCAGCAGATTATAAAACTTACTTGGACAAGAACATGACAAGGAAGGATGAACTATGAAGATAAGCTTTCAAAAGAGAGACACAGATGAGCCCTTGCTCATGAATTCCAAATAAAAGGACATTATTATTATAATTATTATTCAGATTACTTTATTATACGAAGAGTGAAGAGTATGGTCATTTCTGGCAGCCAACAGGAAGAAAACAAGCTCTCTGAAATAGTCAATTTGTTTATAGGCAGTCCTCAAGGAGCAGGCTGCAAAATGATTTTGTTTTCCAGAGACAGCTAACAGCTACCTGAGAGTGCTACACTTGAAAAATATGACTTCACGTTTAGTGCTTGAATGTCATACTATTCAGCATTCAGCAATAGCTCAAAAATTGCTCAACTGGCAGAAGAAAGCAAAACAAAACACCTGAGACATACACTTGATGCAGGGTGATTTAAGGGAAAGTGGCTTTCTCTTGCTGTTATTACTCCCTAAATGTAATGCACAGCCTCATTTTAAAAGTTTTTTCTCCTCCACCTAACCTCGGAGTTCTCAGTCTCATGACTGCTGCTACTTTTCTTCCTTCAGATAATACATGAATATAGATAATAGCCTCCAAGTGTCACAGATTCAGCACAATCTCATGTCTACATGTCAGGAAATGTCCTCTTTCTTCAGATATGTTTTCAGTTACAAATGCCTTGCAGTGGCTTCTTCATGCTGAGCACTTCTTCCAGCTGGATCTGCTCCAGCCCTCAACACAGGCAGTGGAAAGAGCTCTGTTGGGTTTAGTAGGGATAAAGTGAAGCTCTGTGGTTTTTATCCTTATTTCTGTGACTCCAGTCCTAAGCACAGCACTTGAACAGATGCTTATATTTGAATATGTGCGTAGTCCTATTCAAATCAATGGCACCACTCACATGCTTATAATTAAGAAAATGCAGAAGTGCTTTTATGACCTTGTATACATTTATTTGTGGGAGTAGTTTTATATGCTATTAAATTATTGTGAGGCTCAGAGCTCATGAAAGAACAGCACTTGTCATCTTAAATGTTACAGTTGTTGATGGAACGTTTCTGTTCCTTCTCTTAACTGGAAATGTTTTTCTTGCAATGAGCAATTGCAGCGAAAGCATTGTTCCTTGAGTACAAACGTGTTCAAGAAAAGCAAAACTGAAAACAGAGATTCATAATTATTCCAAAATAAAAACCTGATTTACGTGGATAAAGCAAGGATTTTGTGAAACAGTGTTACCACGCAGATAAGAATTCCCTTCACAGAAGAGCTTGGACTGAAGACAAATGGATTAGTAGAGTATTGGAATTCTGACTGCTAAACAACCCTGTAAGTCATCCATTACAGATACATGTAACACAAGCACTTGACGTACTGCCAGTCACCCCTTGGGTGATACACTATTGCTGCACAAAACCTCAACGCAAAAATGAAGAACAACACCTCCAGCTAAAAAGATGCAATATTTTAGGTATATAAAAATAGCTAATAAAAAAGAAAATCAATCTATGATATGACATTTTCCAATTTAAAACACACAAATCTACGTGTAAATTTGGGGACTATTGCTCAAATAAACACCAACAAATACAGTTCCGGATCAACTGAAACATACTTGGTATTCAAAAATACACCTGTGAATTTGTATAAAATTCTGGAAATTGTGAAAAAATGAAAAGGAAATATGGAAACTTTGTGTTGACAGTATGAAAATTTTCAGTTTTCTGTTCCTCTGAGAAGCAGATAGTGTTATGTTAAAATATGTATATATAATGAGGGAAAAAAAAACCACCTACAAACACAAATGTTTTTCATTCTTTCCTTTGGTTTAAAACACAGATTTCAATAGCAAACAAATGGAAAAGAAACAACACTTCCAATCTATCCCTCCCTTTATCAGGGCTTTTTTGATCAAAGAGCAGAAAAGGACTAAAAAAGTCAGTTATTCTTACAACCTTATGCATAAACAGTAATCATCTCAAATAAAGCTATTGTTTTTTGAACACAAGTGGAACTTTGTATAAACAAATTAATGGATTTGACACCTTGGAGCCTGCCTGTTTTTTTAGGTGCATGAGGTAAAAGAATTTAGTAATAACAGCTTGTAAATATGGCTTTCAACACTGACAAGGTTTTTAGGGATGAGAGAACTGATTATTCTAATCCTTTTTGACAAGGTTTGCATGAGTCATTCTTCACAGATAAATGAGCTGAAGAATTCAGGCCTTTATCTTACCCAAATTTGTTGTGACACAGGCCTGGTTTTTATGCTTGCCTTATTTGTAAGGATCTGATGAATAGTTTGGATGGAGTGTTTTAAACCAATGGATTATTTAGACAACATTCCCCTTACTTGCTGTTCATTATTTGTGATCTCTAATTAATTACCTGAGTGTTGTTTCTGCATCCTGATTGGGTGCCTGAAACTTCTGAGAGCAAGGAAAGAATGAGTCATAAGCAGTAATTAGTAATTGAAGTGAATGCTCTTGTTCACACATGAATAACCTGGTATTAGTATTAAAACTGATGTTAATGTGAAAAAAAAAATAATTATCTCAACAACTGGTGCAATTAAAAATACCTGTGTGAAATCCTTGAAAAAGTATTTTTGCTGTTTTTAACCCACTCTGGTTGTACTTCATCAAAACTACTTTCAAATTAGTGAAAATAAAAGAAATGCCACATAAAATTACAAACTTTGTTGTTTCTCTTCTCTTCTCTTCTCTTCTCTTCTCTTCTCTTCTCTTCTCTTCTCTTCTCTTCTCTTCTCTTCTCTTCTCTTCTCTTCTCTTCTCTTCTCTTCTCTTCTCTCTTGAAGAATCACTTCACTAAACATTTTTCGAAGGCTTTGTTATACTTATATCTGTGTTGGCCACTAAAAAAAAAACAAAGAGCTGTAACCAGAATATTCAAGATGATATAAAACTCTGCTCCAGAGATTTAAAAAAAGCATTAATGGCAAGTTTTTACAACCACTTTAATACTTGACACCAAACAAATTTCAGAACATTTCTTCTCCTGAAATTTTACGAATTTCATAGTTACTTGAAATGGTCAAGAGAGTGGCTGACAATTTCCTTTGCCCATCACAGATGGTTTCAGCTATCTCTGCCACTGCCACAGCTGCATCATCACCTCTTTAAGCTGTGAGTTTTTTGCCATGGTTCTCATCAATAAAAGGATCCAGACACAAGGGAATGAAATGCTGGGAGACCTGTTGGTGGAGGAGGAACGCTGCGCAGAAGGCATCTGGAGTTGTGCTTGAGGAAGGGAGACCTCCATGCCAAAGGAGGACTGTGACCTTGTTACATCCACACCATGAGCCTGTGGATATCTATCTCTGCTGCACCAGAGAAAAATCAGTTCCAAAGGAGAGACCTGCAGAAAACCAGTGTGCTGAGAGGTGTTTAAGGAGGCATTTTGCACTGACCTCATCCCTCAGGGATACTTCAGTGATCCTGCTGTTTCTCATGGGGACATGGGAGGTGTTTGTTTCCAGTCAGCAACTTTCATCCCCATTCCCCACAGACAACCTAAGTACTTGTTTATTTGTTTACACTTTCTTTTTCTCAGTCCCCAAAACAGTTATTAGAAATGTGTGTTAATGAATATTAAATGAAGTATAAACTCTCAAAGCTGGATATATTTTACTCAAGAAAGGAGTGGAGTATATTATAACATCAAAATCCTGGGGTCTGAAGCTTTTACTGGCTGATCCACTTGTTCAGTGACATTAGTGGATTGAGAACACAAGCCCTTCAGTATTTGCTCCACATCTGTTCAGAAGATTGAAAAGCTGTTTCTTCAGATGCTTAGATTGAAGTTCTGATTTAGATAAACATATTTCTTGCAACCTTTTCTAATAAAAAAGACAGAGAGAATCGCAAGTAACACTCTCTGAAGCATCCACTTGGGGCATTTGTGTGTACACATGACTACACAGCAACAAATACAGCAGTAGAAACATAGAATTTTTATATTTATTGTTTCCGCTAGTAGGAGTTTACATCAATATTTGTTGTACTACCATAATGAGATCCCTGTGCTTCTGTATGTCAAGTCACATTATGTCACGACCCATAACAAAGCCTCTCCTATTCAGTGTGAACAGACTTAGCTCTAATCTGCATGCTAGGTAGAAGAATTGAAATATGTGGGGTGTATATGAGTTCTGGAGCTGAAATTTAAGAATGAAATAGAGCTCAGCCCTCCCAAAGAAAACATTTTAGGAGGAAAGCATTCCTAAGCACTATGCGTCTCATCAAATGTCTTAGTTTTAGATGGGAGAGAATTCTTTTTCTTCAGAGCACCTGGCGTGATGCTTTGTTTTGATTTTAAAGGAAGAACAATGTTGATAACACACTGATGTTTTTAGTTGTTGTTAAGGAGCGTCATGCAGAGTCAAGGCCAGTCCAGTTTCTCAGTTCCTACTAATGAGGTGCTGGGGGGGAACACAGTGTCAGGACAGCTGACTTAAACTGGCCAAAGGGATATTCTCTACCATATGTCATCAAGTGGAAGGAGAGTTTCGATTCTCTCCCTGGCTCCACTGGGAAGAGGAGGAGTGAGCGAACAACTGTATGGTGCTGAGCCATGTTCCAGGTTAAACCACAACATCAAATCAATGAACCTGCTCATGTTTCTCATATTCAAGGGGAGGCTGAACCAAACGGTTCTTGACATTTCAGGCAATTTGGAGTGTTTGGAAAAGAAAAAAACAAAAAGAACAAACCAACAACAACACAGAGATACTAAGACATAAAGTATTTTGGTGTCTTAACAGTCACAGAGATAGTCTTTCACTTGGCAAGAGAGCAGAGTGCAATGTCAGCCACATCAGTAAATTTTCTTTCGCATATCTACGACTGACAAAGCCAGAGAATATTCAGATTTTGTCTGGCTATACAATTATGCTCAAGAAACACTTGTAGATTGGAAGAAAAATGAAGAAACTTACTGACTTAAGTCCTGCGTTAATTTTGTTTTGTTTTGTTTTGTTTTTTGTGTGTTTAGAAGATACGTCACCTGATTTTCCATTAAAACTAGATGCCATGTAAAAAAAGAATGCATGTAAAGTTGACGTTTCTCATGTTGATAAAACTTGTAGAAGAATCTGTACTGAAAAGACAGTTACACTCGTGCAGCTCGTGATTATGGTCAGAATTAAGAATCACATGTACAGGGAACAACTTTCACTCTGATTAGAACATAAAAGAGAATCTGAAACTGGTATCTTACAGTAGGAGTTCTGTGTGTTTTGTAAAGGGAGGTTCATTCTGTCTAAAGGCAGCTTATACAGTTGTAAGAATAGAATCAGGGGCAAATATTCCTATAGTTGAAGAATTAAAAATTTTAGATCTAATTAAAACAAACAAACAAACAAACAACGCTTATTTGAAAAAATGTATTACACTCAGATAAACATGTAAAATATTTTAAATAGTAATGAGTAAGGAGGAAAAAGCCTTCATTTTTATATCAAAATACATGTCCTAAAATAGTCTATAGAAGACATCGTCTTGCAGACAACATCTCACTGTGCTTAATAAATAAATAAATAAATAATGGTGCTTAGTTGCTATATTATTCTGGCAGTTGGGTTGTTTAGAAGGTTTTGTACAGAAACTGGAAGCAAGAAATCATTTTAAATGGACTGTATGTTAAATGAAAGCTCACTTGATTAATGAGCTTGGTAATAAACTCAAATTCCCCTGGAAATCAAAATCAAATAATCATTTTGAGTCTATATTAATAAATAACAAAGTTTCACCATTTAGCTCTTTGCTGTGTAATTGCAGAATCACAGAATGGTTTGGTTGGAAGGGACTTATAAGATCACCTAGTTACAATCCCCCGCTATAAGCAAAAACACCTCCCACTAGACTGGGTAGCTCAAAGCCCCATCCAGCTTGGCCTTGAGTGCTTTGAAGGACTGGGCATTCTCAGCCTCTATGGACAACCTGTTCCAGTGTCTCACCATCCTTGCAGTAAAGAATTTTTCCTAATATCTAGTCTAAATCGACCGTCTTCCAGTTTAAAGCCATTTCCTCTTGTCCTGTCACTACGTGCCCCTATAAAAAGGCATGTAGACTTATAAAACCCTCTCAGAAATTAATGTACATTTTAATTGTTGATGGTTTTTTTCATAATTCTATATCATTCTATATCTCCTCTAGGACTATTTTCAGATTTCTAGTAGAGAAGAAGTCCATGAATAATCAAGGCATTTGTCACCACTAGCATGTCTTGGACTTTATTTTGGAGTTGTAACATAGCCTGAAAATGTTCTGCCATGCATTAGAGAGCAGAATTTCAAATATGATTGCATGGTATACAGTTAAGCTTCATTTACATTTTACAATTCAGTTGCACTTACATTTTACTGTGACTGTAATATGCATCAAGTGCTGTATTTTCCCATCTTTACAACATCCACAAGCCATGAATTTAGGCATCATGTATTTTTGACATGTTAGTCCACATCCTAAGTGTCAGAAGTTTACATATGGTTGAACAAAAGCTAAGAATTACACAAGTGAGCCCAAATTGAAATGAAATTACTCTTAAATCTAACAGCTGAGCTAAATCATTTACAACAGTTTTGTAAGAGTCTGAGAGATGAAATGAAAATTCTCTCTGGCATAAAATATGTTGAATCTATCTCATGTATATTGAAGTCTCTTCTGTTAGAATCTTGAAAGACTGTCATTTTATTAGAGCATATATTATATCCATCAATATGAAATCAATATTCAGTGCTTAATTCTAATTTTATATAGATGGATAAATGCAGGTGGTAAATAAATAGGAGATTTCGCAATTATCCCCTCAGCCAGAAATAGGATCATTTTAATCATACAGAATATGGTAATGTTCCTTTTTATTTTATTGTATCCTAAGATTCAAATAGTTAATGACAACGTACTGAAGAATTACTGTCATGTACTTTCCTTCTCAATTCTGGAAAACAATGCTCTGTAGAATATATATCAAGCCTTTATTACTCCCAAATAAGGTTTTTCCTTGTTCAGCTCATTTTGTTTTTGTTGTCATCTTACACAAAGCGCTACAGCTGCTGCAGTGTATTTATTGCTCATGTCGTGTTGTAAAAATTTTCACCTATTCTATTCACAGTATTTCCATGTTATCAAATCTCCGATTATTTTATTTCTCAACACGCAAATAATGCTCACCTGAAAACAACACTTCTGTGCAACACAACAGTGTGAGAATTCATATTGCAAAAATGACCTGTTAGGTACAAAGTTGCATGCAGAATTGTGATGTAATAATGGGGTCCTTGCAATGTTGGCTTTGTGTCATGAGCTCCTGTAGTATGTATTGGATACATCTGACCTTATGGAGAGGCAACAGTGGGAACTGCTGCATCCTTCTCTTATTTGTGTCACTGTGAAATGTCAGGAAAAACACTATTTATTTTATTTTATTTTATTTTATTTTATTTTATTTTATTTTATTTTATTTTATTTTATTTTATTTTATTTTATTTTATTTTATTTTATTTTATTTTATTTTATTTTATTTTATTTTATTTTATTTTATTTTATTTTATTTTATTTTGTTGTTGTTCAGTCTGCTGAGCAAGCCCAGCTCCCTCAGATTTTCCCTGTAGGAGAGATGCTCAGCCCTCTGATTAGCTTTGTGGCCCTCCTCTGGGCCCACTCCAACAACATCTCATCCTTCTCATGCTGAGGACACCAGACCTGGACTCCATATCCCACATGGAACTTCATGAGGACAGAGAAGAAGGGGATAGCCCCCTCCCTGCCCTGCTGCCACCCCCCCTGTTGATGCAGTCCAGGATACAGCCAGCTATCTGGGCTGCAAGCACACACTGCTGGCTCATGCCCAGCTTCTTACCCACAAGGATCCCCCAAGTCTTTTTTGGCAGAGCTGCTCTCAAGGATTTCTCTCAGTCTGTCTACATATCTGAGATTGCCCTGACCCAGGTGCAATGCCTTGCACTTGGCCTTGTTAACTGTCATTGATTTCTCACAGGCCCATTTCTCAAGCCTGTCCAGGTTTCACTGCATGGCATCCCTTCCTTTTGTGGTGTCAATTGCACTGTTCATATTTATGTTATCAACAAACTTGCTGAGAATGCATTTGATCCCATCATCTATGCTGTCGATAAAGATGCTGAAGAATACCAGTCTCAAGGCAGACCCTCATAAGACACCACTCACAAGCCTCCATCTGAACACAGAGTTGTCAGTAACAACCCTCTGGCTACAACCATCCAACCAATTCTTTATCCACTGATAAGATTGTGGTATGGGACCATGTCAAAGGCCTTGCACAAGTCCAGGTAGATGACATCATCTGAACTTCCTTTGTCCACTGATGCTATCACTCCACCATAGAAGGCCACCAGATCGGTCAGGCAGAGTCTGCCCCGGTGAAGTTGTGCACATCTTTGTGCCTTAACATGTCTTCCAGGAGGATCTGTGCAATGATCTTCCCAGGCACAAAGGTGAGGCTTACTGGATTGTAGTTTCCTGAGTCCTTCTTTCTCACTTTCTCTGTAAGTGGGAGTGATATTTCCCTTTTCCCTGGGGACCTCACGTAACAGCCGTGATTTTCAAATGTGATGGTGAGCAGCCTGACACTTCTAGATTTAATGGCAAAATGAACTGTATCTTGCCAGAATTTGAGACAGTGAAACCAATAAACATTGTCTGATGGTTTCCAATTACATCTCATATCAGACAGATCTTGGTGATGGAAGATAAGCAAAAATGTTGTGTGTTCAGTATTTCAGTTCTACAGGAATGAAAAAGACAGAATGTTCTCACAGCATAAGCAGCAGTCTGGACCCATGTGAAACAGCTGTATCTTTAAGCCCTGAACATTTACACATACGTATGCATACAAATGTATCTATGCATGTATATATGCCAATAAGGTGATTGAAGAGCAATACATAGCTAAGCTTCATCTCAGCCATCATTTATTCTCACTTGAACAGCTGTCTTAATTCTGATCACGTGTATGAATGTGAACCAGGACTAATCTCACTGAAGTCCGTGCCAGTGTGGCAAACTCAGAGGCAAACCTTGCTTGAGAAGCAGTTCGCCACCAAAAGTGAATAGGTATATTGCATTTAGAACTTGGCACAATATTGCAAATGCTGAAAGATAGGTGCTTCACGTCATTGTCACTCTTTCTAAAGAAAAAATGTTTATCTAATTGACTTCAAAATAGCTACCAGAGAAAGCTGGTGAGTTCTCTATAATGGCCAGCGTGGAAGAATTTTACCTTCTCTTATTAGACCATCAGAGAAGTAACCAGATTTCTAATAGCTTTTTCTTCCAGTTTTTTTCTTATTTGTTCTGAAACTTTCCTGGATTTTTAAAGTATATAAGTGACAATATAGAAAAGCATCTCAGTCTGGGAAATTAAATACTTAGTTTCTCCCATCATGGCCAGGAGATTAAAAGGGTAGCTGTCTAACCTCAGCTGGAAAATCTCAACACCTTCCTTACCTCAGTTCAACAGTCATATCATAAAGGGTAACCAGACTGTTACAATACCATCAAGAGACAAAATGGGTGCATGATCCCACTCTCATTTCAGACATTTCCACTTACCAAGAGATTTTGCTGTTTACATGGGACAGAATAGCACGGCTAGAAATGCTCACTGCCACTTATGCGAACTACTTATGTGGGCTACTTGACAGGCTGAAAGCCACAAAATTTTTGAGTCATACCAGAGTCATTACCTCTCATATGAAAAGCTGTTGTACCACTACTCCAGAACAAAGCCTTAATTTGCAACAGCTTTGGTAAGTGACCCAAAGCACGTCACATCTTTCTGAGCATCAGTTGACCAGCAGTAGAATACAGAAGATAGTACTTCAGTCTTGCTCCTGCTTGTGAGGTGAAAATACCTGTCACAGAAGGTATAGAGCACTCACATTCTTTGGCAGTAGAAACTGCAGTACTTTTGGAGTGGACCTGCATAAACAGCCACAGAGTATCCTACACTATTGACAAAAGACATTAAGAGAAATCCCTTCTTGAGTGGTTTCATCTGCCATTTTTCATCCTACAATAATGGATACAACATTTACTGCACTTTGGCATATGTACCTGTTAATATTTAGTCACAAAGATGAATTTTCATATTACGGGTACACTAGCAATCCTGGTAATCAAAACCAAAGGAAAAACAGTTTGGAGCTTTGCATACAAATAAAAATTTGCAGACAAATTTGCATTAGATCTCACGTCATGCTTTTGAGGCAGTCATCTTGTTGAAGTCTTGATAACGTGGCTCTGAAGAGAACTACAGCTGTAGGGAGGCTGATTCTTCCCATTGGAAATAAATAACTAATTAAATTGAACTGCTTGATTTTTCATTTTACCACAAACCCTCATTTTGTAGGCAGGGACAAAACCTGAGAGCTTTCACCGTGATTGTCCTTTGTGTAGGATGCTCAAAAAACCAGAAAGCTTTATATTTCAAATAATCAACATCTCATGTTCATAAGCCCTATACACCAGGAAATCCAGTAGAAAATACATAGTTCTGGTTCATAAACTGAAAGAATTTAGTATCAATTGCTGCTAATGTATTGCTGCTGAGACTGTTCTAAAAGCAGCACAGTGTCTTTCAGTATGAAATATACACTTGTATTCTGGTGAGCTCTCAAGTCTTTACATCTAAAGTTTATTTCCTGCAGAGCAGATTTCCAACTGTGATTTTCTGTGTCTGTTGCAAATGTTCAACAATTTTCAGGAGAAGTTTTATTTATTTTGTTTATTTATTTATTTATTAAGCCCTGAAAGTGTAAAGATTAAAGAATGATTCTGCAATCAGTATATAGAGAAACCAGCTTTTGCTAGAATGAAATAGATGCTTCTACCTCTGAAGCCCCAGAGGAATCCATAATATCTGTATTCACTCCAGCCTTTTTTTTTGTGTGCTTCCTCCCATAAAGTACGTTCCCTAGAGAAATGGCTTGGGAAACCAGTAAGTGGCAAAATATTCTTCTCCTTTCTGGTATGATATGAATAGCATAGAATCATAGAATCAATCATAGAATCATAAAATCACCAAGAATGGAAAAGACCTAAAAGATCATCCAGTCCAACCATTCACCTATTACGAATAGCTCCCACTAAACCATGTCCCTCAACACAACCATCCAGTTGTTGCTTGATTTTTCATTTTACCACAAACCTTCATTTTGTAGGCAGGGACAAAAAGTGAGAGCATCCATGCCCTTGTCTCCAATAACATATTTAACACATTATATTATGGCTAAATTACTCTCCTTGCTATTGGTAGAGATAAACTATTAGCTTTTGTCCAGAGCAGGAGTCATTACATAGGAATCACATCTGGTCAGACTCCTCATGGTACTCACAGAGACTGTGCTGGAGCTGTGAGATCTCAACCAGAAGCCATGGAAGGGGTATTTCCAAGTTTCTAAAACCCTCTACATTTAATGCAAAAAACTTCCTCTGAAAACCCAGCCCCTACCTGACAGTGATTGAAAGGAGGCTATTCACAGAAGTGCAAGCATTTTTTCTTGGCTGGCTAACTTCACAGTTGCTTGAAGGTTCTTCCATTACTGTATTTATATGTAGGCTGTATATGGACGTGGGACAATGTTGAATCCCACTGAACTGTCTTCCTCCATAATCAGTTTCTTGGATTAGTTTCTAGGATAAGTTACTTGTCCAAGAGTTACGCCCTTATCCCAGCAGCTCCCATTAAATCTAATGGTTGTGACTTAGCAAACCCACAACTCACTTGCCTTGCTGGATCTACTGACACTGAATATGCTTGATGCCTTTGGTACATATGTGTCCTGTATTTATACATCAGACTAACTACTGCAGTGTACTTTAATTACTCAAAAACATAAGCCTTTCACTAGAAGTGCTGTGGAAACTACCTGTTCATAAGCTTTGATGCAAACAGACACTATAATATTAAAATGTGGAGAAAGTGACAACCTTTGTCTTCAAACCTCAAACTATAAAATATGTCAGAACAATTTAAATCTTCCACAAGTATGATTATATGTAGTTTTATTTATTATGCTCTTTCCTCTGGCTTTATAAAACAGAATTTGTTTAATCAAACAAAAAATATGTTCATTGATCATGTAGAAGTGTGAATTATTCAGATTATATTAAACCTTAAAAAAACTGACATGAATTATACCTCTAAATCTACATGCTTCCTTCTGCTGCCTTCTATGCATTTCACTCAAAGTAATGAAGTATCAGATATCATGAGTGCTCGAGCCATTTAAAAGATTACCACCCTGTTAGTCTTTCTGAAAGTTTATTATGCTATAGAAACAGAATTAAATGATCAATTGTCTTATACAAGACTATCAAAGATTTGAGAAAATAAAAGTATATATGAACATATAAAATCTGTAAGTGGTTAACTTTTGTCAGTAGTAAAGATAGATATTGAGTGAAAGCTGTAGTTACAGCAGCGCGTGACCCACTAACTTTTAACAATTTTATAATGGTTAGATTTTCTTGCAGTAACAAATTTTAGAATTTAATGCTGCATGATAACAAGGCCACTTGATTCAAAAGGACAGGGAAACAGTTGATAAATGTAAACAAGATCAGAGTTCATGACAATATCTCACAAAATCTAGAGTTCAGTCAAGAAATACAGGTTTTCCTGCTATGATCCTGTGCTTTTGGCTAACTGAATAATAAAGCAAGTCCAAACATGAGATGAAAGAATACGGAGAGCTGGATCACCAAATAATTACAAAGCAGGCCTTTCTATCTAGGACATACACACATGCTTTGCAGTGCTGCCTCATCAGAGAACCAATTTCATCCAGAAGCCTTTTGTAAAAGAGATGTAAGAATATGTTTGCTCCTACTGGGGAATGATATGAGGGGTTATTTTTGAATGATTAATTAAAATGAATCAATCTTCATTGCACTGCCACTGACATGAAAAGCACCATAGCTGTGCAATAATTGCATGCAATTATTCAACTACCCCTTTGGCAAGGACAATGTAATTAGTCCTGGTAGTGTCAAGAGATTTTCTTTATACCTGAAAAATTGTCAGCTTTAACCAAGTACTGCTGAAATTTTATCGTAATGCAGAGAAAACAACAGGTGAAAGTACAAGGCCCCAGTGCGTGACTCCCATCTACATCAGTACAAGCCTACAATACTAAGAACTGATAAATTCAACCAACCACATCTTTTTATAACCATGTATCTGTATCAGGCACAATAGCAGTTACTGGTTTAAAATTAAGGACACAATCCTTCTCATGCCTCATTAAAACTTCAGGCCATTAGACAGAAACTCAAGCCCTTTTTGTTGCTGTCTCCTAACTCCTTTGCCTTCATACCTACTACCAAGCAAACTCAAAGGTGTCTTCCAGGGAACTGCAGAGCTGTCAGGAAACACAGTATAGATCCAGGCCTCAGGCTGGCTGTGAGGATGCAGGGCCAGATGGGTCATCACCAGGCTCTGGACTGACATGGTTTGAAGGAGCCCTACATGAACAGCAGGGTGTGAGCAGCTCTAGGAGCACACAATTGCATGTGCAGTGTGTTGACATGACAGAAATCAGACTTACCCAGGTAGTTTTTTGAAAGACAACACATTCTAGAACTGGTTGTACATCTGGAATAATACTTGTTTCAAGCACTTGCAGATTCAGCTGTATTTCACATACTGTTGAATGCTGGCCCCTTTGCTAATTGTTTAATATATTACACTTCCTTATGTTATACATATTGCACTGGTAAGAATTGATCTGCTGGGAAAACAAGCATTGTGGACAATCACGCCAGTTAATTTGTAGAATACAGGATGGTTTTAATTGTTATTTATCACTTATACAGTGGGTATCCGAATAATAATTCCTTAGCACGACAAGTGAAAGAAATCCACTGATAGAGTACAGTTTGATTGAGCAAGTCCAGATCTAGAAAGACAATACCGAGACAACAGTTTTATACTTTTATTGGAAATGAGCATTCACTTTAAGTTGGAATCATTTGTAAGGATCTCTTACTCCTTCTCTGATGATCAGATTTGGAGAACTGTTACTTCAGGATGTATTAGCCTGTTTCAATCAGGTCCTGAAAAAGGAGAGGAGAAACTTGTCTTTTTTTCCCTGTAACTGTGGTCTGGTAGAAGGACGAGAAAAGTGGCTTATTAAGTCCTCCATTCTTTTTCTAATATGTTTGTTTGCTAGTTTTTAGTAGCTCTAGACAGAGCTGCAATAAATGCTACTGGCCTGAACTGCAATGCAGAGAAATCATTCAGATAGCATCAATAGGATATCTCTCTCTGTTTTAACACAGCTATTCTTTCTAGATAGGTTCCTTAGTCACTTTGTGCTTTCTAGCCTTGCTTGTCTTTTTCTACAGGAAAAAAGTAGTATGTTGTCTTTTTAATATCCACTGTCTCTATGATTTTGATCTTAGAATGTAAATCTTTTCTTTGGACTACGTTTTTGTTTTCAGTGTTTTATAGTCCCATGAGTGTGACTGCTTTGAAAAGAAGGTGAAAACATCTCTTACATACAGAAGCGTTTTGACTTGCTTTATTATTTAGCATGTAGTTGACAGAACATTTATTCCCCAATCCTCCATTCCTCACCATCTAATCCACAAAACAAAAGCAAATGACAACAACAACAAAGAAACAAATAAAAAGTGGTAGAAAGGAAAAGTAGGAGATAGAGAAGAAAGAAAGAAAAAAATAATAAAAAAATCTTGCTACAGGTTTTGAGTATGATCCCAATAACTTCTACCCCTATGGAGGTCTCTTATCCCAATGACTTGGCTAAAGAAGTTGTCACAGAACCATAGAATTACACAGGTTGGAAAAGGCCTCAAAGATCATCAAGTCCAACCTCAGCCTAACTGTAGTACCCTAACTCTAACAACCCTCTGCTAAATCATGTCTCTGAGCACCACATCCAAACGTCTCTTAAACACATCCAGGGACGGTGACTCAGCCACCTCCCAGTGAAACATAGCAAATATGTCAAATATATTTAAAAGATTTTGCTTCATGTGAATAAGCTACAAATGGAAGCAATTTGGCAACAGCACAGCACAAGATAAAGAAACTCCTTGGTACAGCAGAATAACACAACTGCTGAACAAATATAAAGTTAACGACAATCAAAAACTTGATTCTTCAGCATTGCACTTTCTTGAGAGCTGTCAACTGCAGTGAGCACTGCTAAAGCTATAGAACTAATACACCCTGATGAGGTTATGTGC
Organism: Excalfactoria chinensis; assembly: GCF_039878825.1. Taxonomy (NCBI): domain Eukaryota; kingdom Metazoa; phylum Chordata; class Aves; order Galliformes; family Phasianidae; genus Excalfactoria; species Excalfactoria chinensis. The sequence continues at coordinate 73,937,651 of NC_092857.1, read as the reverse complement.
TACTCTTTTCCACATTCCACCTGTAACACAAATACCACAGTAGCAGTAGTCCAAAAAAAAATTTATTGTTTTGTTTTGATAGAATTTGACAGATAGACAGGTTGATTGATAGATAGATAGATAGAAAATGTTGTGATTAAAAATGCATTGGCTGCTTTGTTTTGTTCAAATGTGTGTGCTTCCATCAAGTTTTTCATTTTCTTTGTTGTTTTGGTTTGGTTTGGTTTTTGTGCTTTTTTTTTTTTTTTGTTCTGAGTGAGCATTTTGAGAGGATGGGTGGTCTCGAGAAGTAGGGAGCAGAGATGAATGTTAAATAATTGAGGACTTTGGAAGAAAGACAAATAGGAGCAGAAGGAGAATAGATGTGGTGAGATGCAGCAGTTTGAGAGAGGGAGGGAGGAAATGCTCTGGAAGGACTGCATTTTGCAGCTGCATTCTGTCCTAACCACAGCCAATGGTTTCAGTGGCATTAAATGAATGCAAAATGAATTTTGTGAAAGACTGAACAAAAAGAGTGCCAGAAAAGTATAAGAAAAGGACAGGAAATATCAGAATGCAAAGGAGGAGAAGAAAACATCAGTGGAAAGGCAGGAAAGTAAGAAAAATGGGAGGGCCGGGGGGGGGGGGGGGGGGGGATGAACAAAAACAACAACAAACAACAACAACAAAAAACAGGTAGAAAAGCCAGTAGTTTCAAAAGATCTGAGTAAAAATATGAATGTAAATGTAAATATAAATATAGATAAAAATATATATAATCTAAGTCTGTGTGGAGCTTGAAAGTTAAGGGAACAAAGAATGCTACAAACGTTGTTCATAATGTGGTAGTAATGAAGGATGATGAGGGAAAAAGAAAAATGGATAAATCCTGAAGTACACAAATGATAGAGCTGGTGTAGTGCTGAGATGAAAAATCTTGTTAGAATCAGGGATGTCTGAGTTATCTTTTGCTAATTTTACTTTTTCTTTTTAAAAATAATTATAATAATTATATACACAAAGCCTTGAGTAGAAAGTTCAAATTTATATATCTATTACAAGTGAAAAAGGAGTATTTACCCATGAACTTTGTCTTTATCAGGCAAGCAAACATACAGATACTGAAAATGCCTACATGTCCATTCTGTGTTTAGGATTACTCATCAGAAACATGACAAGGGAAAATTGAAAGTGAAGTCTGCTAGGCAGTCAGTATATCAGGCTTACATCTTCTCTCCCTCTAACTTCAAGGAGCCCGTGTATTTTAAAAGTTTCAAGAAACCAGCCAACAGGAAGGCACAAGGAGAATATCTTGATTCTGTTCCATTTTATTTCCCCGAATAATTTTAATGTTTCTCTACCTTTGTCAAGTGCTGCTTGTCCTCTGCCTGGGAGATGCAAACCCCAGTGACTTCTTCTGGAATTTGCACCCTTTTCAAAGGATATTGAAAAGCATAGCACAGAAATGGGGTAACTAAGCATAGGTGTAGCAAATGAGACACTCAAAAGCACATTATATATGAGCAGTTCACCACTCTTTTTTGTATAGGTATAAATCATTAATAAATTGTGAAAAGTAGACAAATAAACAAAAGGTAAGATTTGCTTTCAAGTGCTACTCTGAAGTAAGAAGTAGGATGGGGAAAAGGATAGCTTAGAAACAAGAGTTAAGAGGTCCTGAATTAGATTTGTAAGTGCTTGGACCACTTGTTGCTTTCTGGCTTTTGAGTCATTGAAGCCTTCTGAAAAATAAAGATAGAAATAAAAGAAAAATCTCTTCAGCAAACCCAATAAATTTCTCATGTTGAGGGCTCTAGCCAACTCCAGATATGACTGAAGGAGTAGGTGCAAGAAGAGAAACTAAAGACCACAGCTGCATTTCTGATTTGAGGTCAGGTGAGGAAGAAGAAGCGGCTACACAGGAATTCAGGTTGGATTTATAGTTCCTTATGGGATCTCTCTATCTCACCACCCATATAATATGGAAAGCTGATTAGGAATTTGCTGGATGGATTCAGCCAGAGCCTTGCTGTTAAAATTTGTGTCCTTGTGGATGCTTTTGATGGGTGGTGCCCTTCAAGAATCCACTTTCAGCATCTTTATCAACAACATAAACATTAAGTACAACCTTAGCAGTTTGGCTAATGTCACTAAGCTGAATGGTGATCTTTATACAAGAGAAGGAAGGGATGCCATTCCCTGTTGTCTTGTAAAAGACAAGGACCAAGGAAAACCTCACAGTGGCCTCAAACGAGTCTATAAACACGAGGAAGTCCAACGTTTTACTGGGTCATTATAATAGGAGAAGAAATTGTTCTGAACTTAGAGGGGAGATTTTGTTTAGATATTAGGAACAAATAGTTTACTCACAGGACTGTTCAGAGATGGGATGACTAAAGCCAAAGCACAGATGGAACTGAACTTGTTGAGAGATGCTGAAAACAATAAGAAGGTATTCTACAGGTCAGAAGAGTCAGGTGGAAGACAGCATACCTCCTTTTCTAAATGAGAATGGAGAACTGGTTACAAGAGACTTAGTGAATGCTGAGGTACACAATGAATTCTTTGCCTCAGCCCTCACTAGCAACCAGGATTCTCTCATCTGTGAATCGTACATCCCTGTCTTGCTCCAAACTATAGAAGAGAGAGGAGGTTCTTTGATACATCTATACCCAGTGTGAGATTAAGAAACTATGTGACATCCTTGGGTGCACCCCCTGAGATAGCCACCTTCCTCGAGATAAGTCCACTTGAAAGATTGCTTCCCAGCCATAAAATAATAATCTCTTACAATCCCTGAACCTCTGTGTAGGACCTGGGGGAGCGAATTCCCCCACACTTTAAAGGGCAGAGCAAATTTGAGACCAACTCATGAGGATGAATGTGTACAGTGAGGCCAGGACATGAATTATAAGTTCTAAGGGAACTGGCTGAAACATTCTTTATCATATTTGAAAAATCATGACTGTCAGAGGAAGTCCTAGAAAAGGGAAACATCACTCCAATTTATAAGAAAGAGAGAAAGGAGGATTTGGGGATCTACAGGTCGGTGAGCCTTATCTTTGTGCCTGAGAAGATCTTGGAATAGATCCTCCTGGAAGACATGTTAAGGCACTTGAGGGACAAGCAGGTGATCCAAGACAGTCTTCACCAGGGGGAAGGTTCTGCCTTCTGGAGTGATGGCATCAGTGGACGAAGGAAGTGCAAGTGATGTCTAAATTTGAAAGATATGGATTTGAAGAATGGACTGTTCAGTGAATAAGGAATTAGTTGGGAGATCACAGCCAGAGGGTTGTGGTCAAAGGCTCTACATCCAAGTGGAGGCCAGTAGTGAGCAGGTTCTGCCAGGGGTGTGTCTTGAGTCTGGTATTCTTTAACATCTTCATCAGTGACACTGATAATGTTATTGAGTGCACCCACAGCAAGTTTGCTGATGACCCCAAGCTGAGTGGTGTGGTTGATACAGCAGAAGGAAGGGATGCCATCCAGAGAGACCTCGATAAACTCAAAAGATGGGCTCTTGTGTACCTAATGAGGTTCACCAAAGAAAAATACAGTGTTTCACACTTGGGTTGAGGTAATTGCAGATAAGTATACAAGCTGGGAGAAAAACTCCATGACAGTAGGGCTGCTGAAAAGGACTTAGGGGTTGTGGTTAATAAAAATTTAACATGAGCCAGCAGTGAGTGCTTGCAGCGAGGAAGGCTAATGGTATCCCTCAGAAGAGTGGTGGCCAACAGGGTGAGGGAGGTGACTGTTAGCCTCTGTTCTGCCTTCATGAGGCCCCAGATGAAGTATTTTATCCAAGACTGGGCCCCTAACTATGAAATGATGTGGAGTTTTTGGAGAGGTTTCACAGGGGGTCCACAAGGATGATTAGATCCTACCTGATGAAGCTGCTCTTGTTCAGTCTGGAGAACTGAAAACTGTAAGGAGACTTCATTACAGCCTTCCAGTATTTAAAAGGAGTTTATAAACACAAGAGAAAACAACTTTTTACATGAGTTGATAGTGAGAGTACAAGGGAAGAATGGTTCTAAACTAAAGGAAGGTAGATTTAAACTACATGTCTGGGGAAGTTCTTTACTGAGAGTGGTGAGGTACTGGAACATGCCTCCCTGGAGGCATTCAAAGCCAGGTTGGATAGGCCTTGAGCAGCCTGACTTGATGGATATTAACCAGTCCACAGCATGGGAAGTAGAACTAGATGGGCTTTTAATGTCCCTTCCAGATCAAGCCATCCTTGATTCTCAGATATAAATGTGTGGTTTGAAATTCTTACTGAAACTCTGACATTAAAATGTTAAACTCAGAATATCAAACAAAGAAAGGGACATATTCACACTCCCCTTTTTTACATCCCATGGCAGAGCAAAGAATTCAAGTTAATAACAAATGAAACTACCTTATCCACAGTTACAACATTATCTTTATTGCCAGAATTCAGCATCATTTCACTGAACTTTGTTCCATTTGGTCATTCTGGAGCCAGTCACTGGATCCCAGCCAATGCAGTATGAAGAGATTAACACTACAGCTTGAGGTTTTGCAACTTACATAAGATCAGAAATTAAGTCCATTGAGATCCACTGAAATTTTTGTAGTTATGCTTGCATACAAATGGAAACACAGTAGCGTGGTCCAGTCTTGTTCATTGTCAAAGTAACCATAAGTTTTGCAACAACTTAAACTGCAACACGCTTAGATCCTTTTAAAAGATTAATCCCAGATGTTTTATCACTAGTGGTTTATCCATCACCTCATTGCTAATTCTGCAAACAAACATTCAGAAAGTCAGAACTCATATTTCTCATTTTATCATGCACTGTGGGGTTTATTATTATGTGTCAACATTATAAACAAATGCCTCTAGGAAAAGTAAAATCTAATCTTCTCTCAATATATTAACATCTACAAATATTTGCTTCAGTCCCTCAGAGATAATAATATTCTTCAACTGTTATCTTTTGACAAGTTGCAGATACAGGAAAAAAACACTCATGCAATCATCTCTCCTTGCTTACATTGCTACAAATTAGGAGTAACTCCAAGAAGTTGAAGTATTTGTATCATAGTAAAACTGATTAACAAGAGCAGAACTGATTCCAGATTTATACTGTGAAACTCACATAAAAGAAATATCTGCAACTAGGTGTATTTAATATAAATTTCACAAGTTTAGATTCACAGATTCTTTTGTTTTCTGTTCAGTCGTATTACAGAACATCTTCATTTAAAAATACAACTGGCTTAGTTTAATGAAAATGCACATCAATAATGTAAACCCCAATAAGTGAGTTGATATATCTGTAACAGTGAAGCATTGGATGGACAAATTCAAGTGCTTGTTTTCCTCAGCTGGAAAAGGAAGCTCAAGCTACGTATTTTTATTTAGATTTTTTTTTTATTATTATTTATTTACCTCCCTAATTTCTATTCTATTTTTCCTTTTTCTTTTTCACAACCCGCAAAATACTTCTTTTTCTGTTTACTTTCCCACAGAGTCTAAAGCAAATTTGAGGAAGACAAGATAATTATCTAGGCAGGTTATTTTGGACGGTATTTCTTCCAGAAAAGATAAATCAGGGCTTGACATTTAGGACTTTTTATCACCTATTTTATTATCTATTTACTTGTCTTAACCCAGGGAACTCCAAAGTAAACAGCTATTCATTACACTCATCATTCTATCCACCCAAGTAAGGAACAGACTCTGATCAGGAAAGCCTCTTGCCTAAAATGTGAAAACAGATGAAAGAAATAAACAGGTTTCAAGCTTATTGCTTTTAGGTAGAAATGGGTAGCAGCGTTCTAGAGATTAGGTATTTTCCCTAAGATTCTTCAGATATTGTGTGGCAGTGTCTGGAGCAGCAGCCAGTGTTACCAGACCCTCACACACTGCAAATCAATGACTAGACAGAACTCTGCCCACCTTTCCCAAGATCCCCTTAATTCTTACAGCAACACCCCCTCTAAAATTGTAGTCAATCTGAGAAAAGAATAAGACTTTTACTAATATTCAACTTGCCTGGTTAGCCACTAGTGATCTAGGTAACTAAAGGATAAACTGTACTCTTGCCAGAGCTATGGAGCCCAGAAACAATTGATTCTATTAGCTCCAGTTAAAAGTGAATTTGAAAACATTTCTTTTCTTTGTAATATCCCGTCAGCTGGCAACTGGTCAAGAGTGGTGTTCCCCAGGCATTGGTACTGGGACCTGTCCTGTTTAATATTGGTATTGATGATCTGGATGAGGGCATTGAATGCACCCTCGGTAACTCTGCAGATGGCGCCACGTTGGGAGGAAGTGTTGATCTGTGAGCCAATAGGATGGCCTTGTGGAGGGGTCCTTGCAGAGGCCAATGGAATTAAGTTCAACAAGACCAAGTGCTGACTGCTGTACTTTGGCCACAACAACCCCAGGAAATGCTACAGGCTTGGGGCAGAGTAGCTGGCAAGTTGCATGGAGGAAAATAATGTTGGAGTTTTGGTTGATGTTCATCTGAACATGGGTCAGCAGCATGCCCAGGTGGCCTAGATGACCCAGAGCATCCTGGATTGTATCAGAAATGCTATTGCCAGTGGGAGCAAGCAAGTGATCACATCTCTGTACTCAGCAATGACAAGGCTGCACCTCAAGTACTGTATTCAGTTTTGGTCCCCTGACTACAAGAAAGACACTGAGGCCCTAGAGCATGCCCAGAGATGGGCAGCTGAGCTACAAGGGGTCTGGAGCACAAGTCTAATGAGCAGTGGCTGAGGAAACTGTGTTTGTTTGCTCTGAAGAAAAGGAGGCTCAGGGAGACCTTATTGCTCTCTACAACTACACGAATGGAGGCTGTGGCCAGGTGGGGGTCAACTTTGTCTCCCTCGCAACTAGTCATAGGACAAGGTGGAATTTCTTCAAGATGTTCCAGGGGAGGTTCAGGTTGGATATCAGGAAAAATTTCCTCTCTGAAAGTGGTCAGGTGGTCAGGCACTGGAATGAGCTGCCCAGGGAAGTGAATGAGTCACCATCCCTGGAGGTGTTCAAGAAATGTTTAGATGTTGTACAAAGGGACATGGTTAAACTAGATGATCCTAGAGGTCTTTTCCAACCTTCTATGATTGTATGATTCACTTTGATTATGTGGTTATAAGGAAGGTACTTATATTCAGGTTTCTCAGAAAATTGGAATATGTAAACTTGCATTTGAAACTGGGCACTAGGCTTAAACTGAATGTATAATTAACAATCACTATCTTCATACAGGTATGTTTTTTAACCATTTTGGATTATTTCAAAAAACAAAATTAACAAACAAGCAAAACACCTTTATCAATACCCTCTAAAGCAATCTGCACTTTCAATGGTGACAGGTTTTTCATTTTGAAGATATTACGTAAAGTCAAAGACAGGTGCTTTCACACTCTTAATCACATCCAATTACAGTTCCGAGGTCTGGACTGATATTTAGTGGACTGTTATCTTATTACACATCATTGCTCATTAATTAAAATTAATAGAATCATTTGCTTTAATATGCTACAAATTAGCTTTAGAAATGGCATTTTATTAGGCAGTTAGTTTCTCATTCTCAACTCTCAACCTGCCTAAAGAGGGCAAGGGATGTTCATGGTATTTGTCATTGGCGTAACTAAGTGGGAAAGAAGAACATCAGACTGTGCTTCCTGTTTGTACCTCAGGTAACTACCACCAGCAGTTATGGTGAACTTTACCCACATTAGAACTGGATCATGATAGGGATATTTTTTCTGTGGAGAAAAAGAGAAAGGTCTTCCCTAATTTTACATCAAAAGTCTTTAGTAGAGCCAAATGAAGGATCTAGGACTATCACAACCCGCCTGCAACCTTCATTTGCTTCTACTGCCTAAGCTTGTTAAAAATGCTCTAACCATGTATCACTGCAGGAATGACATTTTGAAGTATATTCTAGTGTCTTTTTCCTCTCTGTTTAAAGTTAGGTTAATAATCAATATTCTTTTACCAGCACAACAAAATATAGTCCCAAGGGAGTCCATGCAAATGGGAAATATTCTATGAATTCTAAATATAAATCCCTTTTATTGACAGTCAGAGGGTTTCAACCATCTTAAAAGAAAATGATCTTAGAAGAAAACTTGAACACTTTCTTCCCTCACAATGCAAGAAATGGAGTCTTGGCTGCTCACGAAATCATACACAAATGATGACATAATCAACCCCCTTAATTTCAATATAAATCTATTGGCAGTAAATTCTTTCGTCCTGTGAAGATCTAAAAATTAAAATTTGAGTGCTGATAAAGTGCCCCCATACTAAAAGCAAACTAGGCTTAATAAATGAAAAGCATATGCCTAGGCAGTAGGAAGCTCTCTTCAAAGACTGCATATTTTTAGAGCATTGTCTGCTTGATCTGTAAGAAAAGTAAGCCCTTTCCATCTGATTCTTGCTCAGACTTCTGGCTGGAAGGCAGCATTGTTATTTAAGAGTATCAAGGGGTCTCACACAGGCCATGGATTCCTGAATCCAGAATGGGTACATTCACACTCTATCTACAGACAAAGATATTTTGTTTTGAATAAGCAAATCAGAGAAGAAATGGATATATTAGTAGCTAAATTGCATCTTTTTTAATAGTGGAATAGCTATCAGTTCTATGTGACAGCACTCATTCCAATCTATTTTATCCAATTGCAAGATTACAAGCAAACCACATCAGGGAGCTGAGGAGACCACACATAGGCAATCAGCCATTCAACAGCACTATAATTGCTTCACAGTGGGAAGTTTGTTCTGCTCAGCCACTGTTATTCTTTTAGTATGAATTGTTGTTGCACTACAACTATCTCAAATTAAATGCTGCTAATGCAGATAAGCTTGCTTGGAGAAACTCCTTTTGTTTCAGAAGCCCTGTGAGATAATTCACTGCAGGAATTGCTGCAGTGCCTGTATATATCACAGATGTTTCACGTGCTCTGTACCAGAGCTGAGCTGGAGGCAGGGAACCTTTAGATAGTGTTTGTCTGCCTTCAGAACAGTAACCAGGACAAAAGGGAAAAATATACACCCAATGAAGTCATAGGATGTTGATGGAGCCTGCTTGGGAGCCTTTCCTCAAGAAAGAACTCCTGTTGAGAATAGCCTCTGAGAGTTGGTTTGAGATGTGCAATTGGCTGAATCTGTGCTAGTAGCCCTTGTGCTGGGATACTGCTCAGTAAGGAACTGGTTCCAAGTATAATCAGGTTACACAGATATACATAGCTGTGTGTTTGCAAAGTGTGTGCATGTAGGGAAGATACAGTACGGAAAAAGACATGTAGAAGGTTTATTAGGTCATGCCAAAATTATCATTCAGCTTCATGCATCTATACTTCATGCAAATATACGAAAGCCTGTAAGGACAAATGCTTTACTTGGAAAGCTGGAAGGAGAACATGGGTGACAAGTGACCATACGCAGTAAAAAAGAGAAATGGGAGCACCCTCTGTACCACCCCTGAGCAACCCTGGACAAGCAGACAGCTGGGAAACAAAGCAAAGTGAATATGTAGATAGTGGGTGTTTCTTCTATATTAGCTAGGTAGAGCACACGGGAATATAATGTGTAAACACAGTGAAGAAACTTGGATTATTGTGCTTGATTTGTAGAAACTAGCACCCTGGCCTGAATAAAAAGGGATATTTTTCCTGGCTTTGTGGGAACTGGCTTATTGCACACTGGGTAATAAATCCACCTTTTGGACAGCACATGCATACACACACCTCATAGCAGATTGAATCTGCAGCCTCCTTTTTCCACCTACCTCCACCAAGCACATATACAAACACTTTCCTCCTTTCCTATGACACTCCAATGCTTATTAAGTTTTCAAACTATATTTCAGGAAGACAATTAAAAAACTCTTGTCTGTCTCTAGCCCAGTAAAAATAATGAACTCCTTCCAATTGGCAGGCTTTTTAATTCTCTGCTTTCTATCATATTTTTGAGATATCATATTTAAGAGGAATAATTCTCTTTGTTAAATTTGTTACTCCTTCACTTATGGCTCTAGGTAATAAAATAATAGTCTGTACCATCTAGTTGTCTGTTGCTGCTGTTTAATGACAACTATCAGATTGTCCTTTTTCACTCTAATTGTTGTGATGGAATTATGTGAATAAATGAACAGTTCTGATAGGCAAGACAATAGATTTGTATAAACAGAAAATCATTATTAAACTAAAGGAAGACTAAGGAGAGCTTGGGAAATTCTGATTATTGAAGAAAAGAGCATTTAAAGCAGTCACCAACTCTATGAGTGAAAAGAAGTTGTAATTAAAATTCAGTTCATAATTAGAAACTGTATATGTGAATGTGCAATAAATGTTTTTTTGTTTGTTTGTTTTATCTTTAAAAAGGAAGATCAGTAGAGAATCATTTGAGGTATGTTAAAAAAGTAACTATCAAATCTAGTCAGAGCATGAAGTGGTAATTTATAAATCTGCACTCAATATGATATGGAAAACAGTTAATTAAAAAACAAAAAACAAAAAAACACCAAATTTCCCACTGTCAGAATTATTATTTCAGTAACCAAGGATAATAATGAGTACTCCTTTTGCCTGGGTCAATAAAATTTTTGTCATCTGTTCCGTGAGACTTAATTTCATGCTCTGTTGCTGCATGTGCTACTTCAAGCCATGCCTAAATTTGCAAAGAATGATGCTCTTTCGAAGCAGATTCATACTAAAGCTAGATGGTTGTGAGTATGTAAACAGCACTGTAAAAGGAAAAGAGTACTCCATGTCCAGTTCAAGACGGCTCCCTCCAGTCTGATCCGATGTTCTTAATGTTCACAAAAAATGGTTACCACGTTGGATGGAACTCACAGGAGTTGGACTTAGATGATTTTTAAGGTCATTTCCAGCCTAAGCCATTCAATGACTCTGGGAATGGGAGTGCATTAAATACCTAGATCATATCTACTTCATGTACTTAACACTGCTTCGCTATGGGAGTCATAATCTGGTAAGTGACAACGATCAGATTTGCTTTGAAAAAGCTATTCTGAAATTAGCTAAAATAAAATACTAATACAAGTGCACCTCTTACTCACCACCATGATCTACACCAACAAAATATTTTCTCTGTAAAGATTCTCTGCAAAGAGTGTGGATTGTATATTGAGTAGCATTTTATCTTACAGGTTACAAAAATGAAGTTATTCTGTTTCCCCCCAACAGGCATTTTAATGGTCTTATCAAATATATCTGCTAAATTAAAATTCACAGAGAGATTTTGACAGATTAGAACACTGGATAGCCATAATCGCTGTGAAATTTAACAGTAGCAAATGGCTAATTCTGCAGCCGAGACAGTGAAGCCCTTGATGTATGGGCAGACAGAGGGTCATAAGAGTGGAGTGCAGCCTTGCAGAATGGGATCTGAGGTTTTTTCGAACAGTAAACTCAATCCGAGTCAACAATTTGCCTGTGTGCCTAAAAGGTGCTGGGACACTGCTGGGGCACAGGGTGCAGGTTAGGGTGCTGCTCTGTGGTGTCACTGGTTGAGATTAATAATGCCTGTGGCTCCCAGGCAGATAATGATTTACTGTGCCTCTAAGTCTGGACTATCCCTTACATTTCTGTTCCCAGTCTTTCCAGGTGAACCATTAAGTACTGTTTGGTTTAGGATAAACAAGGCTCTTTTGTTCAGAATGCTTTACAGCTAAGGCTAGAAATGTCAAATAAGGATTGGGGTTATTTGGTCCTCTTATGTAACTGCTCCTAGGACAAAAGCATTACAGGGTAATTGTAATCACTTAATGAAGACTATGGGGCAGGAAATATCTCAGCAATTTTAACAGAGCAAATAGCCACATGAAAAACTACTTCCCAGAACTGTATGGCAGCGAGTTTTATCTCATGAATTCTTCACCACTACTGTAGAACAGAGGCAAGGAAAGATCTAGATTTGTTACAAGGACAAAACCAACCAACCAACTGAAAAAAAAGAAAAAAAAATCAAAACCAAAAAGCCGCCATCACTGCAAGCAAAACAAACAAAAACAAGAGAAAAAGGCTTGCTTCTTAACCGAACTGGGAAAAAAGACAGAGTCAGTGATGGTGATCTCAGGAATACCCATCCAGTTAGCACAGTGAGACAGTACCTGCACATAACTTACTCTCTCAGCACTATGGTACACAAATGCTATGTATCTGTTTAGGGGTGTATAAAGCATGCACAAAGCTACTATCTTTCTTTGCACATACTGTTCAGGCAAAATTGTTTGATAAAACATTTCAGAATCACTCTGAGCACTCTCCTTTTTTTCTTTTTCTTTTCTTCTCCTATCTTTCCTCTGATTTTCTTGTGGTTCACAGAGTAAAAGAAAAGTGCAGGGAGTTCAGTCAGTTGAAAAGGAATCACTGCAACTGGCAGGCAGCCATGCACTGATGTAGTTGTGTTCCTTATGGATCGAGTCTAGCAAAGATGTTTGTTTGTGAATGACAGACTTCTTACAGCTTCCATTTAGATATCAAGGCAAAAGATAAAGTCCTTCCTTAAGAGAGGCTTTGTAAAACAAAGAAGCAAACACGAAAACAAATAAGTATTTATCTTCATTTCTGAGTCTGCCAGGAAAATTTGTCTTCGTTTCAAGGACAAGAAAAATTTTAAGTGCATGAGTTCAATTTTGCCTACTAATTAATTTAATTTACATAAATGCTAGGCTCGGTAGAGGTGTATGCATCTAAGATGTCAGAGCACATTCACAACATCAAAATATGGTTTGCAATATACACCTTTGTCTTTGAAGAGAAAGTGATTTAGTCACCTAAGCATTTGTTATGGGCTAGAACTCTCCCTATCTTTTGGGTTCCAATGCAAAAGAAGTGAATCAGAAGTTTTAACCACATTTGGTTTTCCAAAAGCTCCAGCAACCTCTTCCTTCCCTACTGGGAACACTTGGATTACTCAGGCTAAAAGGCAACATGAGGAAATACTTGTGAAATTTAGGGAGCACCACTGAATTGCCAGTGCCCAATAGAGCTCTTTATGCTGTATTAACTGCTATATTACGTGCGGCTGTCTTGGGCTGGTTACAGCCAATGAGCTAATCAACCAAAACCTGTGACCTTCTGTGCAGGGCTTTGTTAAAAACTAACAAAACGCTCTCATTTTGATTGATACATTACAGGAACATGCAGTGTTATAACACCCATGAGCAGCTCTATCCAGTACTCCTTGCCAGTTTACCATCCTTTTCTCTTTATCGGAAATGGAACGTCAGAAAATTTAGCATCTAGTAGCCTCTGTCAGCTGATAAACAAGATGAAGCTACTGCCAATATTGGGGCATGTGCTACACACACAGGGAAATAAATAAGAAATGGAAATGACAAGTAGTTTGTGCTTTGTACAGTTCTGGAACTTTTTTTTCCCCCAAGTTGCAGTGTGCCTTTTGCAGTCTTCACATTATCTCACTGCAAGTGGGTTGTATTCAAAGCCCCACGTTCTGATCTCAACACTGCAGAAAAAGAAAGCAATGCCAAAAGCAGCTCAGATTCTTGTGTACATGAGTGTAAGACCTATATAACTTTTGTTAGAGTATTAGAATAAGAACTATCCATATAGTTTTTCAGAGTGACATGGTGAAACAGCAATACACTGTTTAACTATTTTGAAACTATTTACAGTGGAACTGTTAAATTATTATTTTTATTTGGAACAAAGATCAACTAACTAATTGATATATATTTTTTTTATCATCAGAAAAAAACAATGAATCTGCTCCTGTATGTGCTGGCAGTGTCACTCCTTTACTGCTGAACCATGAAAACAAAAAGTAACTATTTTGACATCAGAGTTTCACAGGTATTGTGTGCACATATGTACATCTTACGTGCAAGTTTATCAAGAGCACAAAAAAAACCCAAAACAAACAAACAGACAAAAAAGAAAAAAGAAAAGAAAAAAAAAACCCAACAAGCCACACCAGAAATGCTGAAAGGGTATTAGCCAGCATGACATGTTGAGGGGAATGAGTAGAAGCCCAGGTCTTAACAGGATCCTGAGGACAAAAGACTACCTTGAAACTTCCAGCCCTGTATTTCCTCATAAATTCAGAGCACGGTGAGAGCACAGGGTTGATTCTTTTGAGCTTTCTGACACCTGACTAAGTCATCTGCTCTTTTTAAAACCTTCTTCTAGCAGATATAATACAAAAAGAGCCAACTGAAATATCTGCAGTTCTTTCTTCTACCCAAGATAATCTGGCTTCAAGCCTACTGAAGTTCAGCAGCAGTACTATGCAGGTTAATATTCTCTTGGCCTGAAGGAAGATCGGGTATTCACTGAGAATGTGATTTCTTTTATTTATTTTTTTAGTCTTATCAGCTGCTTTCAGTACTGTTGATGATGAAGTATTAAATCAATAGCATTAGACCAAGATGAACTTAGCCTACTTCCTTGAATGCTGTGATATCCAGACTGAGTTTCAGTTCTGGTTCAGTTCTAAGTTTCGTGTAATTTGTCAGTTTTGCTTATCAGCAATTTGAACTGTGGTAAATTGCCTTTCACTTCTTTCATGTAGAAGCTTTGCTGGGCTAGAGTGTCACTCTCATGAGCACTGCAAGAAAATTTGAGTGGTCTCTGTGGACACCATTGACTGAAAGTGGATCCGGTAAAGATCTGCAGAGATAATGAAGAGGTTTGTTTATTGCACTGAATCTGTGCTTTGCTGAAGGATGCTGTGTGTAATGTTCTGTGTAAGGTCTCTCTCTGAACTCTCAAAATGTGTTCATGTAAAGACAAAGCCAAATCTGTCTTACAAAATTATTACCGATAAGGAAGAAATGAAGCAATATATTTTCCTTGAATCATGCTTTGCATGGAGGAAGACCAATAGAAATAAACAAGCTGAGCTACAGATATTTCTTAAGCTGAAAACAACTATCCCCTCTCAGATACTTGGACTCAAAATGTTGTGTTTTCTTTAATAAAAATACATAAATATCATAAATGTAAATAATAGTAATGTAAAACAAGTTATGGTTCCTTCAAACAACATCAGATGAAAAAGCTGTATTAGGTTTGCTTTGAATTTTAATATGCTGTCTAGATATTTCCCAGATGTACACATACAATATTAGAGTTGCATTTAGTTTAATGTATTATTTGGCATCCAATTACAGAGGACAGGGACTCTTTCAAGCTGAATAAGTACTGATCACGTTCTGAAGTAACAACAGTGAGAAGGCACAGGCTTTTCAGACATGGCCAGAAACTGTGGGTTAGCCCTTTGTTTATAGGCGCATGACCTTTGTCTCATTAGGTGTACCTTTAACTGTGATAAACATCCATTTAAGTGAATATCATGTCCTTACAATTACAGAAGGGTCATACATAATACACTAAGTTCCCCTGAAAGCATACGTGTCAGTCATGAATATTTCATGAGCAGTTTTATTACCCATGTGAGCTTCAAGCAATGCCCAGTCTTACAGCTTTGGTGTGTAGGAAATGAAGGTCTTCTCCATAAGAAGATTCCAAGTCAATAACTTTAACTCTGCATTTTATCAAGAAGAGCAAATGGACAACCTCCTTGTAACATCTGATGGGCACTGGTATCAATTTTCTTTGCTGTATGCATTGATTTATCTTATTTGTCAGTTTTTGCAGAAAACACACAATTCCTCCCACCCATAGACTTGAATGTAGAAATAATGAATGATATCTATTACTGGGAGGTAGTTAGGAATGTTGTAGTTGTAAAGGAAACTGAGTAAACATGCAAGAGGGAAAAAGATAAAAAGAAAAGAAAAGCAAGGGCTTAATAAATAAGTAGAACATGCTGCACACTAAACATCTGTAGAACAGGTTGCAAAAATATATTATGATGCAATATGTGATGTGGTAGGTACAGTAAAATCTGCTTATATATTGTAATGCTTTTTCCTGATGTGAAAGCCAGAAAGCAACGGATATAAATGGCTGGACTGATATTAAGTATAAGAAAATGTATGCAGTAATGAAACACAAAACTCCTCAGAAATTCTCAGTACCAGCAACAGCAATTTCCCCTTTCTCTTTCCAAGAAAATCAGTTTTACCTATTTGATATTTTTCACCATCATAAAGACACTGTTTGGAAGCACGTAAGTCACGGATGTCAGCTCATGAAGCCATTCTGCTCCTGCAGCAGGACAGATTGGTCTAAAGTTGAAAGGAAAGGTTACTCTCAGATAATCCCTAAAACAGTACATGGCCAGGCAAAATTAAATCCAGCAGAAGTCCCTCCCCCCCTCCCCTTCCTATGACTGCTGCTCAGAGACTGGAGACACTGGATTTGATGCCCTGTGTTTTGGGCAGATTTTTGTTTGAGCTATTGCAGTGAAGAATGTTCTCCTTTACGTGCTAAATTAATATTTATGTTGCTAAAATATCAGAGAAGCCACCGAAAAAAAGAATATTAATGTAAATAGGTTATAATTATCTTTAAAAATGTGGCAGCAATCGAAATGTAAATCCTAGTGAGCTGGGAGAGAGACTTGTTTGCATTGTGCCTGGGGCACCCTGCCTGCCTGCCGCAGCTGCCATTGATCATCTCAAATCAAAGGAAGTTAGAAATGTCTCTGGTGGCTTGACTGTGAGGGGAAAAAAAAATAAAAAATAAAACAAGTAGGGAAAGATGCTCTGTTCTGCAGGACTGTTATCAAAAAAACGAGCTGGAATGTGTTTCCAATCTTGTCTCTGTTGAATTTGGAGCCCTTCAAAGCTTCACCACAATAAATAAAGTTTTCAAAACACATAGCATCTAAGAGATACATTTAAAATTCCTCTGAACCAAGCATTTTCTCCTTTCTTGTCATTATTAGAAAACAACAGCATGAAACTAATGTGCATGTAATGATGAAATCGGGAGACTATGCGTGCATTCAGAAACCATTTTTAAGTGGCTCTCCTTGTTTTACATTCCTTTAGGTAAAAAAAAAATATTTTCAGAATAAAAAGGCACAGGGAAGGTAAAATGCAAATTATAGAACTATTATTTCCAACTATAATGGTCTTGTACTTACTGGGCAACCACAAGAAATACACCTTCAGCTGTCTATGCTTCAGCAATAGGAGATAAAATGCATCTTCAATAAACCCCTGGATATTACTGACTATGTAGACAATTCTTGAGGTCCATTAAATTCTATTTGACATACATTAAAAAGATTTAATCACAGATGCCAGTCAGCTAACAAACCCATTAATCTAGCTATTTTTCCTATGAAAATTTTATTTAAAAAGGTCTTTTTTCCTCTTCAATTTAATTTAGTCATCCATTTACATTTTGTGTATTTATCATGTAAATGTGCCTTATTTGCAAAAGAAAAGCTCAGGACTCAGTGAAATAAATAGTTATTTCATTAAAATGGATACAAAAAACCCTGTGATTAGGGTAATTAATTTGCACACTAAAAGCTATCTTCCTAGTTCAGATCATTAATATTGATGTTGTTCAATTTTGTTCTCAGCAATGTTCCTTGAAAAAACACTCAGAACTGGCAGGCAAGGATGAAGACGCAGCCGCTTAAACCAGAAATGAGGATTCAGTAACCACTTGGCTACTTTCCCTCTTCCACCATTCAGAATTAATAACATTCAGTCATGAAACCTGTGTCCCAAAATGAACTGGACTGCTTGGATTACACGGGTCTACGTGGTTCATCGCAATTGCACCTTATTTGCACGTGTCTCACTCCATTTCTCTGATTTCATAATTTTTAATTGCGAAGTAACATTAGAAGATGTTATTTCTAGGTACCCCATGCTTCCATACGCACTACTGCCAGATAACAAGGCAGCGTTTGCCAATACACTCTTTTGTCATTATGTATTCATTGGCATAATATGCAAATTATGTTGAACCATTTCCCAGTTTCAGTCCTTCCCACCTCAAGGTTCAGTTAAGAATCTTCATATTTTGTTTCCCCACTGTAGAGCAGATGTATTCCACAAAAGACCTTGAAGGAAGATATCACATCACTGTGGTGCATTATCAATTACAGCTGTATGGGAAGTGCTATGGAGAGCAAGTTCTGGAAGAAATGCAGGCACATTATGCTGGCTGTGATTATGCATTCAAGCATACTTTGTTGTGGAGAATTCAGATTTAAACTTTACTATGGCTGCTTTCTTCTTTAGTCATACAGAAAAACCATATGAATGCATAGCATACAGTAGGGTCATATCTGTGTGAAATATTTACTTACATTTTCACTCGACCATGCAGTCCACACTCTGCTCACTTTCCTTTTCTGGAGTTTATCTGAAAAGTCCATTCAACATCAGAATGTGTCCTCTTTTATTATTTCTAAATTTTATTTTTAAACCAGATAGAATATATATATATAATATTAATTATAAATATATAATATACATAATAATATATGTTATATATTATTTTTTTCCTTTTCCCCCCAAGTACAGAACTTTTTGTAGCCTCTTATCCACCTGCGTGATCTACTTTGGATAACATTTGTTCTGGATCAAAGAAAATTTGCTGATGACAGCTTAAACCTCAAAATGTCCCACCCTTGAAGCATTAGAAAAACCCACCTTATCCCGTAAGAAACAGGATATGACTCAACTATTGTAACCTTAGAAAGACTTTAGAAAAGAAGCTTGTAATTATAATATTGATACTCAGAACTATAAAGGACTATACACATGCATCTATTTTGTATAAATATGTATATCCATCTATGTGATGTTTATATAAAAAAATGAAGTTTATTTTTACAGTTGTTAATTCACACCATAATTTAGTAATTTTTTATCAGCTCATTCTTGGGGACCATTTATAGCCTGCTTTTGCAGGCTATCAGATGTAAAATCCTTTAATATAAGTGGTGGTCTTAATGCATTAGGATACACAGTTTCTGCAGGGTGAATGTCACATATAATTTCAGAAAGATTCTTAATTTCTATTAGTAGCATTTGCCAAGGTTGGCTTTTGCCTCCCTAATCATCCCATTCCACAGATGCTAGTGATTGGTGACACTGCATATTGCAGGGGTTTTTAAACTAGATGATCATTGTGGTCCTTTTCAACCCAGGCCATCCTAGGATTCATTCTGTGATTCTATGATTCCTTTTAAGTGTAAATTCCCAATTTATCTCATTGAAGGAAATATATATATATATGTGTGTGTGTGTGTAAGTGCGTGTGTGTGTATCCTAGTTTTGAATGATTACTTCTTAATGCAACTGTGTGTGGAACTTGTTGGTATTCACTAAGTCACTCAAAAAAAAATAGGAATTCAGGAGAAAAAGAAGGAAGAATTTCCTAAGCATCTTTCCATATTGCTTATTGACAAAAGCATTTATTTTATCATATAACCACAATTTAGAGAGCATAACTGACAAGACAGACTCATTTCTGTTCATTCTGGACAGTGTTCAGCGCACTGTAAATATTTGAACATTCTTGATGTTTTCATAGGAATTTCCATTAAGAGACTCTTTCCTGTCTTAGGTACAACGATGTCAGTCATAACATAACACCATGTTACTTGTGCAGTACCAGGGGTGTTTTATTTACCTTTTGGGTAAAAACTTTACATTAAAGTTAAACCAGCGAATCCGATTTGTATTTCCCATTTCCCAGTTTCAGCAAGGTGTATGTAGCCACACATTAGTGCTTGCCTTCAACAGGACATAGCAAAGAAAATTCCTGGGACAAAAATCCTAAGAGGGGACCTGAGTTGTCCTTAAGGCCAATGTAGAGAAACACTGGGAAGAAACTTTGAACATCCCATGAAATCTGGGGTAAAAGTCTCCAGGTAGAATTTATGTGAATTCTACAGTAGCAGAAGGTATCTGCAATCAATTTAGCCATTCTTCTAAAGTGACTGACATCCTTTTAATGGTTTGTTTATTTAAAACTGTGTTGTTTCTTATCTCAGAGGGGATATTTTTTCTGAATCACAGGAAGCTTCCATTAAAAGTGCATCTGTGATCAAGAAAAACAGATTCCCTTTTAAAACGCCAATTGTTTGTTTTATCTCGTTTTATTTTGTTCTGCTTTGCTTTGCTTTGTTATGCTTTGTTCTTTCATTGCTTGAAACTTCTCATATAATATAAGCACTCCATATTCAAATTCTGTTTTTCTTGGAACAGCTGGGAGAATATTGATAAGCTTTTAAAACACTAGATCAGATAAGCTGATCAAATATATGATTTTTAAATGTTCTCTTTTCCTTCTTATTCAATAATGGTACATATATACTATATATTTCATTATACTTAAGGCATACAGAAGTGGTTTGTAAGAACAGAACTGAGTCTGATGATTTTCTTTATCATTATTATTTAATTTTATTTCATTAAACACTGTACTTTTTATTTTTAGTTTGTTAAACACTATAATTTCATACATATACTCCATATTTTTCCCAACAAAAATCTGTTTTGGAGTTATTCTTCTGCAATATAATACCTACAGATGGGTTTGCTTTCATTGCTAACAGCCAATTCTTTCCACAAATTAGGGTATAAAACAGAAGAATTTTGTACCAATACCAAGAATACTTTATAGTATTGTATTCCTAACTTGCTTTATGAACTGCTTCAGGATGCAATTCTAGATACATGGTAATAAGACAGTGCTCATCCATACAGCGAAAACAGCAGTCAATTTAAAGCAGTGTGCTAATTAAAAAGAGGAACATACTACAAATCTACTCGTTACTATTCATGGCAAACGTACAGCAAACCACTTAGCTGTTCACTTTTAAAGTAAAAGCTTTTGTCTGTCTTGTTTGGAAAGACATTTCTGGGCGAAAAAGACTTTTACTGAAGCATGACATTGAAATGACATTGCCTTAAGGTTTGATAGAGCAAAGGGCTGAAACATCTATATCTTTTAATGCTAGACCTTATTTTTTTCCCCGTGTTATTAACCCACCACAAAGTTTCCTTTAATAAACCACAAAACAAAAGCAGTGGGGAACACAATAAGGAATCTTCCAGGTGGCATTTTTTTTTTCTGATTGAAGCAACAGAAAAAGCATCTTTCTTAATTAAAACAGAGAAATCTCCAATGGCTGGCAGTTAAACACTGTTCATCTGTGTCAAGGCACTAGGACAGCAGCACTGCTAGTAGTTAGGAATGTCATTATGCTCTTGGTTTGAACTGTAAACAGCTGATTCACAAAATTAATATGTTATGTGAGGAACAGGTGATCTTTTTTTTTTTCCTAGAACGACATAATACAGTGCTATTAGACATTTAAAGGAAAATAAAAGAATTTAAAAAAGACAGATAATTGCACATCATTTTTTACAATAGTTACCTGATTTCTGACAAGGTTTGTAAAATGTATGATATACAAAAATACTCAAATAATCAACACTTAATTTTAAAAATAATAGCAAGAAAAGGAGGCAATAAAATTATTGCCCCTTTATTTTCAAATAGGGCAACAACAAACAGTATTATCCTGAAAGGACAAAAGGCTAAAGGTAAGATTTTCACAAGTCTCAGAGAAATCTGATTTCATGTTACCGTCAGAAGTGGAATTTTTACCATCTTTGATGGCAGCAGAATTTAGATAACTTTTCTCTTGCCTGGAAATCTCTTTCCAGCTTTATATGGAAAATATGGCGGATGCTTACAAGTAGAAACAGAGCATAGAAGTCTTTGTGTTTTTGTGAGAGGATCTTACGTGTTATGTATCATTTTCTTTAGCAGAAATTACAGCTTTTATAGTCTTCTGTTTGCAGCTCAGCATAATTTTAGAGCTAAAAATGCTTGAGCCTCTCCATTCATTCTTCTCCCCTGTTCCCACAAAGGCACCAGCTGGTGTTATTTACATTTTTTTTTTCTGGGACCCCAATCATATCAATATCATGGAAAAGACAAGTTGAAGAAAATATTCTTTCCAGGCTGAAGAAAATATTTCCGTCCACCAGTGAGGGCCTGGGCTCAATATTCTAATTTTTCATTGCCATTGTACCTTCTCATGTATGTACTCTAATGTAGCATCTGCTTCAGCTTTAAAATCTGTGTTTTACCTTGGAGAATGCAAATACTGTCCTTTACTTACAGGGATGTTGATTAAAAGCCACCTGAAAGTAAGAGCAGCAGAGATAAGATGTGGAAATATCTGAATGGTGGACATATTCTGGGTACGGAAAATGTTCTTAAGTGAATAAGTCACACTTAAAGGGATCAGATGAATTGTTCTGCAATTCTGTGAAGAATTTTAGAATAGCCATTGGTAGTGCTGTGAATCATTTAATGATGGGTAGAAAAACTTAATTAAAATTAAATAAATACTGCTTCCTTTTCCGTCTTGATTCTTGAGGCGAAACCATGTCACTGCTGGAAGCAGAGTGAATGTTGAGTGAGAAACGTTACTGATTGTGTAGGCCAGCAGCTTAACAGCAATTGGTACAGCAGGACATCATTACAAAAGGTTTAAACAAAGGACAGACCAGAGCAGAGGAGGTAGTTTCAACTGTTTGTCTGCAGCAGGAATGAAACTACCTGGAAGATAACAGAAACAAGGCAGTGTCTTAAGCAACTTGCTGCAGTGAAACACTGTTAGAGAAAGATTTGGACTGAGGGAGATGAAAAGGTAGAACACATGGAATTCTACAATCATATTATTTAATGCTTTCTGGAGAACATTTGAATAATGAACATCAAAGAAATGTTCTCCCATGATATTAGTGAATAGCTACAATTGGAATGGACCACAGAGATTATCTAGTTTTAACCCCCCTGCCATGGGTCGAGTTTCCAGCCACTAGATCAGTCTGCCCAGGAACCCATCAAGTCTGGCCTTGGATATCACCAAGGATGGGTCATCCATAACTTCTATGGACAGACTGTTCCAATGCCTTACCACCCATTGAGTATAGAATTTCTTCCTAACATCTAGCCTAAACATTACTTCTTTCACTTTAAGCCTGTACCCCTATCTACCCCTTTTAAAAGTCTTTCCCCCTCCTGTTTGTTAGCGCCTTTCAAATGACAGAAGACTGCACTGGAGCCTTCTCCAAGCGAACCAATCCTAACTCCCTCAACCTTTCATCACAGGAGAGGTGCTCCAAGCCCTTTGATCATCTTCATGACCCTCCTCTGGGTCTGCTACAACATATCCATGCTTTCCCCATCCTGGGGGCCCCAGCCTTGCCTGCAGTACCTGAGATGAAGGATCATGAGAGTAGAGCAGAACGGGACAATCCCCCCCTTCCCTGCTGCAATCCTTCTGCTGATGCAGCCCAGGATACCATTGGACTTCTGGGCTGCAAGCACACTGCTAGCTCACATCCAGCTTTTTGTCCACCAGGACCCCCAAATCATTCTTGATGGGGCTGCTTTACAGTATTCTCAGTCTGAAGTGGTTCACTTACTGTACCTAGAATCTGTTCTACAGCAAATACCAGGAGTTTCAGGCATCAGCAGAAGTGCTACAGAAGTGTAGTAATAAATATGAACAGAAGTGTTAGCTGCCTGCCTCCTGTTTACATGTCACTGTAAATAAAACAAGATGCCTGGTGCTCACATTTCTAACCATGTCTCTGAACATACTTAAAGGTTTTGCTATTCACAACAGCGTAGATTTGTAATTATAGCCACTTCAAAAGAGTACACCTTTGTGTTTTGCTGGGGAGGAAGAAATATGAACTTAGAAACGAAAAGGAAATTTAGAATGGGTAGAATTTGTCAAGGATGTCAATACTGCCACAAGATTTGATAAAAGTTTCATGAACTTCTAACTGAATGAGCATGCTTCAATTAGGTTTGAGAAACGCTACCAGTATTATTTGTGCCTGTGATGATTAATATGAACAGAACTGCTCTTGTAGCAATACAAGAATAACAATAAAGCAAGCTAGCAAATTGTGCCTTACATCAGAAGCTATTTATAAGGAGTGATGAAATGAAATGTATTTGTTCAGTTCTCCAGGAAGAAGAAGACAGATAAGTGGGTTTCATATCACACAGAAATGCAAATAAAGAATTGGAGTAAAACTGGCAATGCATGGGTGATCAACAGGTTGATGGTAACGTTTGCTAATAAGTCAGTAATTCCCAGAAAACACAAGCTGTGAAATGATGCTGGTGGTGAATACTTTTCACCACTGCTCTTAACAGATGTATCAGAAAGACACCACATTAGTTTTCATTGATGTGCAAAAATTGTGCTATAAATGTTATAGATAACAAAGGCTATTTCAAATAAATCATATTCTTCCCAGCTGGACTTTATACTGATCCGAACCAGTGCACATTCAAAAGAAGGGTGGGTAATCACTATCTACATATGAAGAAATGTGAGAGAATAAAACCTCAAAGAGCTGTGATAGAGATTTTTAAATGCATCTATGTGCCCGCTTACAGGTATTGCTATACAATTATCAGCACAGTTTTCTCTACATAATGCAATTTTCAAAAATATTCATTTTCCAGTAATCTGTGACTGATTAAAAGCTGCTGAAAGGTTAACAGTTATGAGAAATTGCCTAACTGGAATGGCAAAATGTGCAGAAGTAATCCCAAATTAAAGCACATCTTTGAAAGTTGAAGACATTTTTGCTCTGTGCAGAAAAATTGAGAGCATGCAACATCAAATGTTCCTTTCTGTAAATTTTTACTTCTGCAATTATTTTACACTCTTCTTCTATTCTAAGTTAATCTACTTGCTTAATAAGGATCATTGACTACAACATTCACACAGCCTCTCTAGATTTCCCATAAAAATGAATTATACTGACTTCACTGCAAAACCACAACTCTAAGTTAAGAAACAGATGATGTAAAGGCTACAAGTCTTATTATCACTCCCAACAGGACACTTTACACCAGCATTTTGCTTAAACAGAGCATGTTCAGATGACAGTACATTTGTCATGTCAGAATATTAAACTGTAAAAACAGAGTAAAGCTTTAGAAATGGGATTAATTTTGTGTTGTTGTGTTTATTCAGGACACATGCTCTCCAAGCACCCAAAGGAGTAGGAGAGTTAATCTAGAGAACAAGACAGAGAGTGTACTGCTGAGAACTTACTTCCCAAAGTGCATTTGAGACTGACTTCCAGAACAGTAATACACTAGGTTGCAGTATTTTACCTGAATATAAGAAACACAGAAAGAAATCAGCAGTGCAAAGAAATGGAAAAGTCAAATATATATTTTTTTCTTCTTCTTTTTGTCCTGCAGGTTGTGGTGAGGAATCGTGTCCCTTGAATTTTCTGGACTTCCAAGATACATCCATGTGCAACACACCGTGCTATGCTGCTTAAAATATAAAACAGCAGCACTGAGCAGAAGCGTTGTGGCATAGTGCCTATTCCGTGTCAAAGTGACAGTGCAGAAGCATACCCCGCATTTTACCTAATATGTATTTTAAAATGAAATAATGCATAAGATGAAGTCTTATATATGACATATATATGAAAAAAATAAATAAATAAATAAAAAATAGCACAGTTACAGAACTACCTGGTGGTAACTGGTGGTAATATTACAAATTCTTGACAACAACAAAAATGATACTTCACATTTCAGGAATTGCCATCTACATTCTAATGAGAAATAAACATATATTTAATGGCAATTTCGAACTCTTCCAGGCTTCTGTTTATTTGGGTAAGGGCAAGACTCCTCACAGTAGTTAAAGAGATTGCACAGACTTGCAGCTTACAACAAGGAGAAGTGTATTAGATTAAATCAGAAATGAAGAGTAAAAAATAGTTGTAGAAGTAAAAATTTACAGGAAGAAACTGCCTGGACAAAATCTTTCCATCTACTGGTTGCAAAAGGACACCACTTTTGGAGTGCTTCATGTCTTTCTACAAAGCATCACATTGTGTAGTGTTGATGTTATCTTCTTTTTCCACATATAGTCTGTAAAAACCTTAGAGGCACCTCATAAAATTTTTCAAATGCCACTGACCTTTAAGCAATAGGTTGCTTAAAGTTGGGTTGGCAGCAGGACACAAGGAAATGGCCACAGAATGGTGCCAGAAAAGGTTTAGATTGGACATAAGAAGGAACTTTTTCTCTCAGAGTGTGGTCAGACACTGGAATGGCTGCCCAGGGAGGTGGTGGAGTCACCGTCCCTGGCAGTGTTCAAGAGGTGTCTGGATGAGGACGAGATCTGTGTTAGTGGTTTGCTGTAGCTACATTAAGTGGAGGACGGTTGGACTGGATGATCTTGTAGGTCCTTTCCAACCTTATGATTCTATGATTCTATGATTTTACATTGATATAGCAACTCAAAGCAGTCAAATGCAGGCACAATCACTTCAAAACATATACTGTCTCATGGTCAAGGTACATCTTTAATTTTGCGTTTTCCCTATCATTCTATTCCTACTTGACCATACCTGATTGTCTTCACTGGCTTGTTTCATGCAAAGTGAGTGGAAGATTCCAGTGTTCCCTCTAACTTACATTAAATTTTATATTGCTGCTGTAAATAAAAAGGAAAGTTCAAGAAGTTCTACAAGCTTAAGTATGGAATAAAGGTTCAGATGAACTGAGATTTCTGAAACTGCACATAAATGACTTAGATATCTTGAAGATTTTTATATTTTAATGGCAGAAAATGAAAAAAAAAAAAAAAAAAAGGAAGCAAACAGAACCCACCAACCAAAAAAACAAACAAACAACAAACAAAATACTCAAATCATTATAAAATACCCAGATGCCTAAAACCACATGATTAGAAATACCTCAAAAATACCTCAATACCTCCATTCTACGCAACAAAAAATCCTACACCATGAACTTGGAACAAATTGTAGAATCTCTAGCTGTTACATCATCCACTTCCCTTTACTGTGTTGAAACTTCTTACACAACCTTCACCTTGCTATTTTGTGGCTCAGGGAAAGTAGACAAATGTCTACCCATGGCATGAAGTTTTATAATGAATTAATAGCTCTGAATATTTGTTCTTCGTTTCATCTAGAGGTCTCTCTTGCAGTAGTTAATCTACAGTCCAAAACTATTACTATCTACAAGGCAGATAAGACTGCCATATCTTTACATATTATAGAAACTCCCAAGCTAAAATTCTAGAAATCACACAAGGGGGAAGAATTCAGCAACACAGGAAAACCATGTACTCTGTCTTTCCTAGTGTGGTGCATTATCCTGGCAGGGGGCACAGCACCATACAGTCATTCACTCAGTCCCCTCACCAATGGGAGAGAATTGTAAACAAAACAGAACTTGTGTCTGGAAATTGAAACTACTTACTGAGACAGAAAAAAAAAGAAGAAGGAAAAATAATGACAATAAATCTGATAACTATGACAACTATAATAGTAACTGAAGCAAATGATACACGAGCAATTGATCACCATCCCCTGATTGATGCCCATCTAGTCCCGAGGCAGCAGTAGCCTTCCGAACAAGCCCCCTTTTTTCAAGCTTTCTTTCTGTTTTATGTCACAGGATATGGAATATCCCTTTGGCCAGCTTAGGTCAGCTGTTCTGTTCGTGTCCACTCCCAGCACCTTGTTCCCCAGGAAGCTTTTGCTGGCAGAAGAATATAAGAAGTTGAGAAAGCTAGAAGACGTTACTGAAATTTTGCTTTTATAGAGAAAGAACGTCCACTATCTACATAGAGAGCTGTGTTTAACTTGAAATCCCAAAAGAATCATCTTGCATTTGCCCTTCATAATATAACCATTTAACCAGTTATTTTTGTCAAGACAACCAGGACGTAAGATTGTTTGCTTCACATTTCTTTTCATACAACTGACAAATGCCTAAGACTTCCACCACAGCTTGGTGTTTAACATCCCTAATCTGTTAATAGTCAGTGTTTTGAATACGTAGTTTGACCATAGTCTTGTCATTAACAACTGTTTTGCACTGAGGTGCGGACAGGTAAGAACCTTTGTATGTCACACTAGGAGCTGTTTCAAAGCTTTAATCACTAGAGTTTGTTAAATATGTTGACATGCCTTTATGGAAGACACTATCAAACCATGCACTAACAAACAGCAGTTTATGAAAGTACAATTAGTCTGGGCATGGTTTCTTGAAATGCCAAGGAGTTTAATGAAAGGACAGCAAATGTCACAAAGTGATGGTGAAAACCACGATGACATTTTCTCAGACTAGACTTATTTGGCTTTCCCCTCTTAATTCTGCATAGCATATCAGATGTTTAACTAATAATTGGAAGAGAAAAAGTAAAATAAAATGAAAATCTGCCCAAACCTACAAATAGCACCTTGCATTTGTTATGCTCCGTGAACAAGAAAATGAAAGTCACATAGTGTACTGCATAAGAACCTCATAAATTATTAACCTGCAGTCTCTAAATCTCTAACTAGCAGTAGCTTGTCAGCTGTGGACAATTCCAGGCCACTGTTGTAAGGTTTGCAGTTTTTATTTTTATTTTTTAATTTTTATTTTGGCTCAAATAGGAGAGTAAGTATCCAAGCAAACCTGTCAGCAAATTTTCTCAGCAGCTAAACAACTGCAGGCAAAAATTCTTATGCTTGAACTGTGCTCAGTTTTCTGGCTCTTGCACTTAGAGAGACAAACAAAAAATCTCAATTATTCTATGCACAATATCCAGTGATTTTATCATTTCAGTGCATGATCAAGCAAGCTAAAGAATCATGCAACACAGCAGGCTTATCATGAACTGGAATTGAGATTCAGAGTCAAATCTCTAGAGAAATACAAAACAAAATGACAAAAGACAAATACAAGACACAGAAAAACATCAGTGAATTTGATCTTTTTTAACACACTCAGAGAATTTGTAACTTAAAAACTGTCTTTACAAAGACACAGCTTTCAAACATCTTATCAGGCAAGGCTAAGAATAAATACAAATCCAAGTAAAAGCCTTTCTGCACTCTTTTTGTTCCAAACTAATCACTTTTTATTTTATGCACTGCAGTAAAATACTTTGTCAAATTCTCTGCAGAAATCCCTTTAGCTATTTCAAAAGTTGTGTTTGGTACAGACCTACTTGATTTGTCTTAAGTAAGCAAAAATTTACTCTGTCAAATTATATTCTTCAAAGCAGTCTTACAGCTGGCTTAAATATCCATTTTGTGTGAAACAATGACCATGAATCATCTTAGAGTGATTGCACAGCACTTACTTAGCCTGGCAAATGGCAGCAAAATGTCAGCTGAAATGAAGAGACTCACAGCCCTGTGCTTATCAGGGAAAGTGCAGATGATTCATGTAACATCGTAAGCAAATAACAGAGTCTTTGCTCTAAGGTAGGTTTAACAGTGGTGGCTCTCTTTTCTTCCATCAGTTCATTTCAAAGCACCCACAATAGAAGTTTTATTTGGTGGCACACAGCAAGATACAGTATCTTGTCTTTAATGCTCATATTTCAAGGACACCAAGTGTTACTTCCTAAGAGAACACAAACAAAGCTTGATCATGATCAGATAGGGCCACATTAATGAATCACCAAGATATTGATAGTAGGTTCCCTTTGCAGCCTGTAGGGAATTCTTAGCCTGATTGGTAATTAAGCAGGGCATGGGAGAGATAAAAGATGCATCAGTCATGATTTGTCAGCAGATACTGTAGGAGTTATGGACAATTACTGAACCCAGGACTTTTAGATTAGCGAAGACTTTACTGACTGCCCTCAGAGATCTGGTCTATCAGTTTACACTGTGTAGACAGCAAGCAAGGCATTTTCGGGTCCTACCAGAGGTGTGACATGGACATGCAATTTTGTCACTAACAAAACCCATATTTTTTACCCAACAGGTATAAACTCTAGATCTACTTGCTCTCTTTTCAAACATGGTACTGGTACTCAGATTTTAATCCTAAGTGTTTGTTCATTGTTTAGGAGCTCAAACTGATCAAAACAGAAGGCAGTGATGGAATACGAACAGAAAAAAACAAACAAACACACACGTTGGTAAAAAATGTGTGAGAAACACTGGAAGAAACAGATATTATCATCAACCTAAGGATACTTTAACTTCCCAAGTTCAATATTATTCTAGAATCCAATGACTAGATGACCAGACCTTTTGCTACTGGACAACTCCTGGTACTTATTATTTAGGATGTAACACAGCCAGGGGAGAGAACACAAAAGGTAGAACCAAAACGTGACATAAGAAAATAAAGTTTCTTCTGTGTTTCAGTTATTTATGGAATTGATGTTCAAAAATAAGGATGTGTCATATGACATTATATTTACAACGTTTACTATCCATAAACATCCATTGTCAGAGTTTATCTTACAGTAAATATAAAAGAAGTGCTTGCTAACTCAGGAAGTTCTGTTTGGCTAAAATCAATGAAATATTTTAATTAACAATGTTCAGATTATGGGAAAATAAAAATATAGGTTTAGTAAGACTCCATTACCCTTCATCTCACTCACTGAATTAATTCCCAGCACACATAACAATCCTGAAATCACTGCAGGTTCAGAAGAAATGTTTGATCATCAGGTGTTTAATTTTTCCCCTACTCCTCACAGTCTGGTACGAACCTTTATTTAACCTTGCCATCTTTTAGACAGATAGTTTGGAGAGCTGGAATCTGGCCATCATTAAGATTGCTAAACACAAAACCAACAAGCGCTCTCCAGGTCATAATTTCCTCTTCTGCTTCTCAAAATATCTCAGCTATGTAAAGCCAAAAGATTTCAGAACCTTTGCTTTGTGACACAGAACAGCATGGTAAGTCAGCTTTTATTCATTGTTCTAAACATTTAGAATCCCATTTAAATTCAAACCAGGGAAACAGACTAAACTATGTAAAACATCTAAAATCCCTAGATGATTTTCTGCAAGGCTGCATGTCTTAAGTGAAATTGTCCTTCCTTTCTAAGATCATAACTTCTATCAGCAATGAAATATTCATTGAAACTGCGTTTTTTCCAATTAGGATAATGTCACAAACTGAATCTCTGTTCAACACTGCTTGTCCAATGTTAAACTCTTTTCATTCTATCATGACAGTGAATATAGCACCGGGATACTGAATTCCAAAGTTTATCATTTAATCTTTTGTATTCTTGTATGAGGACCTTACAGAAATTTCATTTTATATGAGACTGTTTCCAAACTTCCAACTGCCGAATGCTTTGCACCAAAAAGTAAAACTTTCCCTAAAAATTTGGAAACCCTAAAAATCTATATTGAATGACTATCCTGAATGCTTCCCTGTTTTAAGACCTCCAGTTTTAGACTTTTTTTAGGGTTATGCTGCAAGAATCTCTAATATTTGCAGTCTGACATGAGATTAGAAATGTGCAGATTATCATCAGGGTGTTGCTGTCTGACATTAAAACGACTTGCCTGATGTGAGAAACAAATTCAGGCAGACCAGAGATGCTCAAGAGAACTATGGAGGTTTAACAATAAAATTACAATTGAAACAAGAATGTTGTGTTTTGGACTTAATCGCAGAACAAAAACAAGACTGCAATGGTCACGATTGCTGTCAAAAGACAGATTTCAAGGCCTGTAACTTAGGGAAAAAACTGAGTGAAAATAGGAGTAAATTGACAGCAGAGACATCTGGAAACAGAGAATCTCAAGAACAGAACTGTAAGCAGAGTTCGAGTGTGTGGAAAATCAGTCCTGAAAGAAAGATCTTATAAATGCCGTGGAAATATAAGGAAAGTGCATGAGATAGTGGTGGAAAAAACATATTAAAACAGTTACTCTGTACACAAAAGTGATGTGACACAGAAAGCCTGTGATCTGCTACTATCTCAGGAAGATCTTAGTGCCATTCACCAAATTCACTCAAAGTTATTGATACATCACAGGACCAGAATCAAATTTAGAAGTCATATTCAGTTTAGGATTGATTTAAATACAAGTTACCTGAATCATACAGCTACAGATTCAGGTCAGATCTATATTTACTATCAAGCCTGAAAATATCAAGGTTTAAAAGGTCTGTTTTCTTTTGTTTTTCTTTTCTGCACAATGCAAATAATTTCAATAAGCAATAAGCTGATGTAATTTCTTTATTTCTCTTTCAAAGGCACATTTTTCACAGACACACAAATTAAATACTGCTTCATAGGTTATCCAGTAGGCCTCTAATATCAGAAACACATTTATCTTTTCCTAAGCAATAGATGTGCAGATTTTAGATGAGCTTACTGGTTAATGCAGTTTCTTGTATTTCCACAGTCTTCACTAGAATAAATATGAATTATACACATAGACCACTCTGTACGTAATGTTTATTTCCATGCTGCTATGATGGCATTTTTTGCTAGGAAGACATTGCCCAAGCTGTCCATCTTTCTTCAGCCCAAACAGATGGAAACCAGGGGGAATCAAATATGGACTACGCAGCAGATGTGATAGAAATGTCCAGCCAAGATTGGCAATACCCTCCAATGGTCTTGAGGCTGGTTTGGAGCCTGGTGTTGCCATATCGCAAGAGAAATATTATCTTCTTCTCTGGCCTGAGTCTGGAATTTTGAGCTTTCAGTGTAGTCAGTCATGAGTTAACTATTAGTCTGTCTGGAAGAATCATCCCTTTCCTATCCCAAAAGACTGTGCACATCACTTTACAGGCTGTGATCTGTGTCTTGAATTTGTCTTTGATGGAGAATTCATATGTGTTGCAAGCTGAAGAAGTTTGTGGTTTACTGTATTGAGCCCAATCCCTCCAAATTAAGACTCAGATGGAGTCAAGTTGTTGATTGAGCAAGAACATGCCTTTATTAAAAGAAGGGCAAAAGAGAGAGGAAAAAGATAGCAGAAAAATAGGAAACAGAGAGAGAAAAACATAAAGGTAAGAAAAGCAAGTCCAGAGGGTCCGTCTTCCTTCCCTTTCCAGGGTGGCTGAGGATGTGGTGGGGCGAATGCTGCTGGTTGTATGGTTGGCAATGCCTTTTATGCCATACAGTGGTTTCATCCAGTTGGGCCTGGAGTAGTTGCCAGGTGGACAGAGTTCAGTATCACACACCATGCACATGCTGTACAGGCCATGCTTCACACATTGATCATTGAGCATTGAAGTGGTGGGGGAGCACACAAGACCACCTTATGCAAGCCTGCTCACTTTTGCCTTTTCCATTATGCTTGCACACAAGTGTTTGTTCTGAAAACTGGTATCTCCATCCTCGTATTGTTTCATAGGTCTTGACAAACTTGCATATACTGCTCTTTCTCTTTTGACATGAGCGTTCATGGAAACCACTTGGCACTACCTTTGTGATATTTCATCACTGCCACCACCATTTCCAAGGCATTGACATCAATATTCAGCTCCACACACAATTCCTTGGTCATCATCTGCCAAAACACATGGATGAGCTGATTGAGATGCTCTTC
Source organism: Excalfactoria chinensis (assembly GCF_039878825.1). NCBI lineage: Eukaryota > Metazoa > Chordata > Aves > Galliformes > Phasianidae > Excalfactoria > Excalfactoria chinensis. Next base: position 73,904,379 of record NC_092857.1, on the reverse strand, counting down.
ATTTTGTGGTGTGACAACTGTGCATTGTCTGGAATGCGACCTGTCTTTCATGTTGCTGTCATTACTGCCAAAACACACCAACCATCTCCTCACTGTGCTCATATGCACTGCTGGTGTCCATAAACGTTCAGCAAGCATCAGTGAAAGTCTGCATTTATCTTTTGCTTTATCTGTGTTTCCATGTCAGACACCATTTTGTCACAGCGCTCCTCTGCTGCCATCAGTCACAAGGCAACAATATGTAACAGAATATTAACAGGAAGGCTCAACCTCTATTGCCATGCCACTATCCACCTCGTGTGCCAACATAATAAAATAGAATCATAGAATCATAGAAGGGCCTGGGTTGAAAAGGACCACAACAATCATCCAGTTCCAACCCCCTGCTATGTGCAGGATCACCAACCAGCAGCCCAGGCTGCCCAGAGCCACATCCAGCCTGGTCTTGAACACCTCCAGGGATGTGGCATCCACAGCCTCCTTGGGCAACCTGTTCCAGTGCGTCACCACCCTCTGAGTTAAAAACTTCCTCCTCAGATCCAACCTAAACCTCCCCTGTCTCACTTTAAAACCATTCCCCCTTGTCCCATCACTGTCCCACCCCCATAAACAGCCATTCCCCCTCCTGTTTAAATGCTCCCTTCAACTATTGGAAGGCCACAATGAAGTCTCCACACAACCTTCTCTAAGCTAAAGAAACCCAGTTCCCTCAACCTTTCCTCATAGGAGAGCTGCTCCAGCACTCCAGCCATCTTAGTGTCCCTCCTCCAGACCCGCTCCAAGAGCTCCGTGCCCTTCCTGTGCTGGGGGTCCCAGGCCTGGATGCAACACTGCACATGAAGCCTCACAAGAGCTGAGTAGAGGGGGACAATCACCTCCCTCTCCCTTCTAGCCACCCCTGTTTTAAATCACACCTCATGCATATCTTTATTTTTTAAACCCATTTCTTTATGGTTATGATTCAGTGCTTTGAAACTTCTCTCTGCCTTTTCACAGGAGACCTGACAATCAATAAGCAGCAGCAGCAACACTATTAAATGAGGAGAAAGCTTGTTGTGTGCAGTTTCATGCAAGCCAGTGTGTCAGATGAGTCACGGACTCCATTGTTGGTGCAGAATGAATAATGTGGGTGCTCACAACCCTTTATACCTGCACAACAACCCCTTGGTCATACATAATAACCAGGCACCTCACATGTGTTTACATCTGGTAAGCACACAGCTACCATGCTTGTTTACTCATTGCAGAGTAATGACTTCCTTTGTCCCACAAGCCAGGTTACAGTACTTCAATCCTGCTGATACTCACAATACAGGCTGAGTGCAGAAATAGGCTTTATTAGTGTTTTAGTCCATCAGATGGTAAAGCAATGAGACTTAAAATACCTTAAAGTAAATAAAATGGCTTGCAGTTAAGAATTAATCTGAATGGCCACTTTTCATATCAGCTTGATGTATAAAATATTCTCAAGCACAAGGTCAAGTAAATAAACAGACAAAAAAAACCACAACCAAGCCTCTTCTTGTATTAATGTTATCCCCCTACCACATTCCAAATAGCTAGCAATTGCAGTCAGCATTCCTGAAATCCTAGCCCAACTTCTGTATGCTTTTCACCAGAGAAATAAGAAGTAAGAGTAAGGGCTTGTAAAAACAAAATGATTTCAATAATATTGATCTGAAGTAATAAGAAAGAATTGCTCCAAGGTAAAATGTGATTCCTTGGCCAAGAACGCTTCTGGTTCACATTTCTGTTATAATGCTTCATTATGTTTCCTCTAGCTGAAACATTACATACACAGTAGGAAGGAAGAGACCTTGGGACTCAGACAATTTGCCTACATTTAGCTCTATTAATACCATTAAACAGGAGAAACACTGACACTGTGGCTAGGAGCTGGAGATGAACTAACTGGTGCTTTATCTTCTGTTGCCATGGACTACATGATGAACTCTGCAGTGACCTAAATTTATTACAGAATAGTGCTCATTGCAGCTGTACCAAGCACTCTGTTGCAATTACAGCACATTAGGTGGAGGAGTGAATCTCAAGGGGAAATGTCTAGTCTTTTAATCAAGAAGTGGAAAAGTCAGAGTGGACAAAAATTACACTGCTGTATATATCTGCAGTCACTCTGTACATGTACATGTAGCAGCAGTCTTAATTCCACGCAGAGAAAATTCTTATTTTATGCAGAGGTCAAGATCATACAGTTCACTCACTTAATCTTTTCTGTGTTTCAGTCCATTTTTTTTTTTTTTTTTCTCCTATATTAAATTCACAACCCACCTGAACTTTGTTGGGAGCACTAGAGAGTTAAAATAATCAGTCTCCAGATTTCACCTTTACACTGACCTGTTTCAAATTAGGATAATCCTTTTTCTTTATTTTGTTGGTGTAGCTCACAAATGTGAAGATCTAGGGACAGCACACTGTGAACTTGAAGGCTTGAGGACAGGCACACGGATCCTGCAAACAGCTTTTGATATTTAATGGGATCTACAAACTCACCTTTATAAGTATTCTGAAATCAGATACATCATCTTTTTTCAACAGATAACAGGAAAGATTTAATAAATAGAGTGATTCAGAATGTTACTAATGAGATCTCAAGAAATAAAAATGTCTAGTTTCTGTAGCAATGGCTCCGGTGAATCTGGAGTTTATACGCACTGGACCTGAGGTTTAAGAATGTTTATCTGCATTGCAAAAACAGAGCTGTTCCTTCTTATATTCAAATGAACAGAAGGATTCCTGATGTTTTCAGGAAAGGATACATGAAGTGGTGACTCACATAGCTCAACAATAAACACCTGCCTCAGACACCAAGATCAGGAACATCACTCACTCTGAGATACCCGCAGTGTCACCCCCAAAAAGCTAAACAGCCTGGATTTAGCGTTGAATAATATTTGCTCTTTTCTAAACAAGGTACTACTTAGGAGCAATTCTGATCCTAACCTGGTATGTAATGTTAAATGCTTATAAGATGACTGGAACCAGAACTTCCTGGTCCTAACAAAGAAAAGGGAAATCAAAATCATGATCACCTCCCATGTCAACATGAAATGATCTTGACAATTCTAAGGCAAATTAGTTTTTCTGGTCAGGTAGTAGAGTGCAAAAATGAGCACAACTCAATCGAGCAAGGACTGGAAGAGCTACAAAATCAAAGAAATTGTCCTTGATTTTCTTCCTCTTCCCTTTCAGATGTTCGTGTCAGTATATTAAGTGCCAAACAGCCCAGATGCAGACTTAAATGATTTATTTTCCACTACTTGTGTTCTTTTCTGCATTTATTGAGATTTCATCTGTGACACTGAATTCAGAACAACCACGCTGCACAGCACCGTGTGACTCCAACATCAGAAAACACTGTTTTCTGAAGCAGCTCAGCTCCACCAACACTGCAATTATAATGTACATTTGTAAGCACAGCACTTTTAATAAACAGTCAGTTGTGTTAGTAAAACAGAAATTAACAGTGAGGCACTGTATATATGCTCATGTGTACTCGCCTATCATGGCCGTTTAGTGCCTTATAATAATATTTCACTGAAAACGTTCTATAGTACATTTTCTTAAATATATGGCCCACTAGACTTCCTCTAACAGGTAAGAACAGCCTTGTCAGATGCATTACAGTGAAACACTGACAGTAAAGGCTTATCCTCCTACTGCACGTTTCTTCCCATTCTGCATTTCAAGTACAAAACAGACTATCAAGGAATATTAAAAAAAAATGTGCATAAAAAACTCAGAAGTAATCATCCCTATATCTACAGCCCTGCTAATACAAAAAATAGTAAGTCTTTACCAGAGAACAAACAACACGGTTTGAGACTCGCCATGTCTGAACTTTGGGCATTTTCACACTGCCTTAGTGTAAATGCTGTCAACCTTGGGTATTTTTAAAATGCAGCTGGCATACTGCACAAAGCTTCCATTTCCCCGGCACGTAATTCCCATCTGTGTAGAATCAGAAGTGTGGAGAACTTGAGGAAATCAGCCAGATGTAAGACTGCAGGACTGCTGTCAGAAGGTCAGAGACCTGGAGAAGTGGAATAGCCTTAGATACAAAATGATTCCTGAAGTGTGGGTAGAGTTTCGGAGCAAGGAACCTGGGTAGTCTGAAAAAGGAGCATAAAATAAAATAGTAGTTGTAACCAACAAGCAGAGAGAGAGATGAAAGTAAATAAAACAGTGAAAAGGAATGATTACTGGAAAAAATGAGAGCTACAAATCAAGTTTCCTCAAAATAGAAATTAAGAATATGAAATGACTCTTCAGGAAGAGACTGACAACTGCAGCTGCCTCTACAAATAACATTAGGAAATCAGGGGTCAAAGGCAAACAGTAATAGCATCAGCACTGCCATAACACTTGGCATCTCTGGGTAATTTCTCTTCTTTAGGGTGAGTCAAAATTTTATTTCCATTCTCACTGCATTTCTATGCAGTAGAATCATACAACTGCGCCTCAGAAATGGCTGCAACAAGCCTTAAGGCAGGAAGAAAATGTACTACACTAATTCAGCCAAGTGCAAATCTCTCCTGAAATGCTTAACAACCTGTGCTAAATTACAGCGTTTGTACAAGGAACTCTACTAACAGAAGCCATAACAATAAAAGGGAAAGGCTGAGTTAGACGTCCCTTTCTTGTTATGTACAATGTTTTAACCCTGAAACACAGCCAAAATCTTGAAGAAAAAAAAAATATATAAAAATTACTGAAATATTTAAAACTTCTTTTGAAAAATTATTTCCTGGCTGTGCAATAGGTACACGTACACACGCAGCAACAGTGATGGGCATGTATTCTTTCTGTTTTTCCTGGTACAATTTACTGATCCATATTTATCCTCCTTTATACCAAGGAGAAAACTTCAGAGATTTCAGAGGAGCTGAGCTAGCCAGTTTAAGTACATTCCACATCTCAAAATTATAATAATGATGACTACACTCTAGCTGCTTGATGGGAACCTTTTGGCAGTGCTGTTATTCCCCTGCTGTTATTATTTGATGTTCTTTCATGATTATTTGTAAAAGGACAAAGCACTATAAAAGAGTTAGATATAAGCAGGCAGCTACATCAGCCTACACCAAATAAAAAAAGTCTAAGGAAAGGGAATATAAAAGCTTACACTAAACATTTTCCCCCCTGTCTTTATTGTGGCATGTAAATTAACCATCTGGGATGACATAGAGGCTAATGTATAGAAAATAATTGGATATTTGGCAATCCTTTTCAAGTACTTCTAAATGTGTTGGAGTCACTTTGAGGATGCAATGATATTTCTGAGCTATATTGTAAGGAAACTGCTGCTGCATATCAGTAATGCTAACAAGGATCAGATTCACTTCATGGGCTTTTTCTCTCCAGCTTCCCATTTAGAATCAGTCACATCAGTCGGGTGTAAGAAAGTTACATAACCTCAATCAGGTGAATGAAGTAAATGCTGTCATTTTCCTTCTTTCTTGCAGTTATACAGGGGGGTCTTGGAAACTGAAAATAGAATCAGTAGTTTTGGGAAGGAATTGGGAAACTGCAAAGTGGCACTTCAGTTAGAAGTTAGGAGGTTTCAAATCATCCATACTCAATTATTAAATGAGTGAGTTTAATAATCTGTGTCTCTGACAGACATGAGAGCACAGTATTATTACAACCCAAACCAGTAGTATTTGGGAATAAGCACTACGCCGCTTTAAAAGCTACATCTATCTAGCCAACAAAGTCTAGTTAAGGGATGCTGATGGATGTTGAGCTCAGACAGCACAGCACCAACAATATCTGTGCCTCTGAGCTCACCTGCATCTGGAGGAGAAAGTCAGAGCAAGCTGCCTTCTAAAGTGGTCCACAGGACAACTTATTTGCACAGAAGTTCTCCAGAGCTGTTTGGTAGGGCAGTGTTTCCCATGGGTTAAAAAGATGTCTGGAAGAGGGGGAATGGTTTTAAACTGAGACAGGGGATGTTCAGGATAGATATTAGGAGGAAGTTTTTCATGCAGAGGATGGTGACACACTGGAACAGGTTGTGCAATAAGGTTGTGGATGCCCCATCCCTGGAGGCATTCAAGGACAGGCTGGATGTGTCTATGGGCAGCCTGGTCTGGTGGCTGGCAACCCTGAACATAGCAGGGGGTTGGAACTGGATGAGCACTGTGGGCCTTTTCAGTTCAGGCCATTGTATGATTCTATGACTGAGAGCCTTGTTTTAATAGTGTCAAACAGAACCTATCAGGACACAGCAGCACTCCCAGGCACCATTCAGAGTACTTGTATATCACAATATAGAGGGTGGCTTTAGACCTGACATCAGTGTTTGTGGGCAGATACTTAAAGGATGGATCACTGTGGATAACTATCTTATCAGGGACTTATCACTTACTTTCCGAGGTCTCCCATCAGATCTGACACCATAGAACACAAGGCATTCCCTTTCCAGCAGTTAGCAGAATTTGACGCTTCAGAGGTGATGCCTTTATACATACTAAAATATACAAAATGAAAAAGACATAACAGAATAATGATTTATAAAATAATTAAAGGGTTTCTACAAGGCTGCAGGACTAGGAATTAGGCCAAAGTTCCAAATGAAGTTGAATCCCTATCTAGAATCTTATCCACTAGGCATTTTCTTGCGATTTACTTCTCTGTGGGAGTGTTGAAGAGGTAAATCCTGGAAGAAATCTCACATCTGCACAGAAAACACTGCTAGAGATAATCTCATGAAACTACTCTGCTTGTGGCAAGACCAGACCCTACAAAATTTGACAGTGCCTCTTTCCCTTTGACATTTTTAAACTTTGCAGATAATTCTCAGATTAAAAGAGAACAGATTTTCTTTGCTACACAGTTTTTCACATTAACCAGCCAGTGCTCTGTTTCTTACCTATAACTATTACAGACTCAATTCCTTTAGAAAAAAAAAATTGTTCTGGTTTCCAATGCTGCATTCCTGTAACTGGATTAAAATGAATTGGAAGGGCAAAATCTTGCCTTCAGAGGTTTGTTGTAGCTCCCAGCTATCATCAGTCTATCTCAAAACAAACTTGCTTTTTCCTTTTTTTTTTTTTTAAAAAAAAAACATTCCCTAGTAGTTTTGGGAACACAGTCTGAACAGTAAAGTTCTGTTGACTACATTTTTTTCCCCCTTGACACTGTATATTGAAGGCCGTCCTGGCATTCTTTGCCACGTGAGCATGTTGAGGCCTCTGCATGCATGCATTCATAATGACAGATAGTGAACTGAACAATACCACAGTTTTTTTTGTTTGTTTGTTTTTCTGAACACCTCTTCAGAAGACATGGAATAACATTTTTTTAAGCATACAGGTAGAATGCACCAATAAATTGCGCTCATGCTTCTGCACTTCCATTGTACGTCCATTAAACTAATGTATAACTCAAAAGGATATAAACGTTCAAGGAAAAGGTATATTTGGTTCAGACTGGAAGACACTAGACTGACTGGGAATTTTAATGTCTCCTGATGGCACAAACACATTTAGTCATTTACTGTTACTCTGAGAAATAGATCCAGCATATGAATACTATTCCACGATTTGTTCAATGCACCTTTTTCTTTCAGGGTCAATGAAGAAAATAGCACAGGTACATGCTACCCTCCAAACAGGAAGATTCTCTGTGAATGTATTTCAAATAACCCTTCTCTGCAACTCACAGACTTGATTATCTTCTTCTTCCTTTGATAGCGTCATCTTAATAGTGCTGAAAATAGCCACCACCTATAGTTCCCTTCTCATAGTTTAGCTACAGTATAAAATTCACAGATAAAATCAAGGATGATCTTTCGTTCTACATGATATGCACTGAACACTGAGTTTTGAAGTCTGTTGTTCCCTCCTGTACTAGATAGGTCAACAACTTCCAAATGTGATTAGCAAGAATTGGACAGCAGGAGCGAGGGCAAAGACAAAATTTCCTTATTGCTTTCTTATCACACCCTCATGCAGGGCGAGGATTAGTTGCTGCAGGTAGAGATTAAAGACCGAGGGATATTCCCCCAGCTCACAGTACTTAGAGTTCCTGCTTCCATTTGATCATCTTGAAAGAAGAAATTCCCAGTAAAGTCCTGCAAATATGGTTCTAACTGGATGAAGTATAATTGCCTATGGAAGAGGAACAGCCTTCTGATCATGTTTCCTCTTTTTCTGATGAAAGATACCATCTCCTATCATAAGGGGCACCACACTGTGACAGCAGTGGTACTGCTGTTCTGAAACATGAATACTTGTCCACTGTGACTCAGATTGATGAACCTACTACATAGCTCGATCTTCTGCAAAAGCAAAGATGATCTAAGTAGCTGCTGGCAGTAGGTAAATAAAATACATACAGCTTACCTCCTAATTTATGGAGAGGAATCCCAATTACATTTCTTTATCAAACATCAAACTGGATGTTATTTAGCCGTAAATTACATTTATCTAATCATCTTTTTTCTCCTCCCCAAAGTAATATATTTTATAACACGGTGGTAACAAGGCAAATAATAGCAAAACTATCACTTTCCATGATGTACCAAATGCACTACATACAAACAAAACGTGTTAACTGTGCTGAATCTACATATTGTTTATTATCATTCAGATTCACAGTCTGTGTTCTCACTATTCATCTGCCCAAGGCTCCTTATTCTCCAATCCCATTTCTCAAATATTTAGTGAGAAGTAAAACTGATTAATCTAGAAGCAAGCAGCCGGAGACACCATTATGTAAATTCCTCTGTACGATGACACTGAGGTAGTTACTGATGGCTTAATATAGTGGAGACAGATCAATAAATTCAAACACAGGTAACAGGTGCAAAACCAATACAAAAAAAGAGCTCACCTCCCCTGTGTGTAGACCAGCTACACAGTACTCCACCAGGTAACATTCTGAAACAGTGGGAGCATAGAGTGAACAGCGTCCTCTTCATCTCAATGGAGAATTACAGTGAAAAAACACAGAGAAATAGGTGACAGTGCAGGGTGCTTTAGTGTTCTTGAAGCCCGAGTGGCTGGTGCACTCTAAGCCTGTGTTTGTTAATGATATGTGGCTCTCCTTCACACTGTGCTACTCATTGGTAAGTCCACTCCTCTTTGTTAATGAGAAAGAGCAAAGGTAGAAGATGTACTTTAATTTTCAGTTTGCCTAGTTGTTACTTTCCGAAGGGAGGTGGACAAGAACAAGATGCTCAGGGTAGGAAAGACACAACATAACAGCAACAAATCTTAGTGTTACGGTTCATGCACATAGCTTGTTCTATATAGGTATATGTCCACTTAAGCCAAGCTGCTAATTGCTCTGATATTCCTTGATTTGCAAAGCAGAACTAATTTTGATCAGTTACTGACAAATTTCCTACTCAGATTTCCCCATGTTATGTTGTTTTTGTTTTGTTTTTCCTGCTACACTGCTGCATCACACACAGAAGGTCCTGAAAACAGCAACTGAGAACATCTGGGTGTTTTCAGCATATAATTGATTTCTGTATGTTGAAACACTAAATGCCTAATGGCTGTTTACCCGGTACCTTACTGTGAGAAATACTAGTACCATATTTCTTTTTTCTAGTCACAGAAGGCTAAGAAGTCACGCTCAGAAGCTGATCCTCCATTCTCTGTGACAAATGTGACTGCTCTTTTTGTTCATAGGAGGATGTTCCAGAAATAACTGTCATCCCTGTAAATAAATATTGGAGCAATAAAAATCAGAGAACGAAGTTTGCATGCAATGAAAAGTCTGCATGAAGGGCATAAGTGAAGGAGGTACGTTAAAAAAAACAACAACTGCCTCTTTGCATAATCTTGAGAAGGAAAACCCTGAGAGCATGGGAAAAATAAAATCTTTAAATTATATAAAATGACCTTGCCAGAAACTTATAAAAACGTTGAGCTTCTTCAGTAGAATGTATCCCTTTGACACAACAACAATTTGAATGAACTTTGCTTTCAAGAGAAAAGTCATTATTTTCTTTCAGATCACATCAAAGCTATGTTTTCCTATCTTCATCCTAGATGAATAAATATATGCATCTATAAATGCATACAGCTTACACTTTGGCTTCTAAGCCAGTGTTCTTTAGTTAAGAAAAAAAGAAGTAATGGAAGTCTGGAACTTAAAGGAAAATAATTTGGTCTTTATGTGAGTTACAACAGATTGATTTGCTACATCTTAGGAGGGATGCCTTTCTAGGTTGGTTTCAGTTCACAGATTCTTGGGGAACCAGTATTAAGTTCTCCAAGCTGCCAAGTACTACTGGTAGTATGTGGGACATGTTCAGCATGCTTATTTAGCTTTTAGTGACTGTAGTAATTGGATGGATCAGTACAACGGGAAGGGCATTGCAATGAATGTGTGATGGAGGAAGGGCCAGCACAATAGAGAGATGTAGGAAAGGAAGAGGATTGCTCACCTGTATCAGAAAATTCAAGGTTCACAGGAAAAAGCTTCACCAAGAAGAGATCTCTGGAGAAACATCCTTCCCCACTTGCAGTCGGCCCTTAAATGAGGTCTAAGAGAGGTGCAGCCAGGCTCCACCCCTCCCAGTCACACAGCTGAATTGCCTTCACCTGTGCTCCCAGGGCTGACCGAGTCCTTTCCCCAGCTGCCCAATCAGTGGTTCAGGCTGTGACTCAACAGTTCCCATACAGCAACGTTCCAGTGTAACATGCATTTCAGTGGACCTTTCTTTAGACTTTTATACTCTAAGGCTGTTTTTACTTGTAAACTAAGTTTTCACACTGGGGAAAATAATATTCTTGGTTAACCACAGTTTAAAAATAAAGCTGAAGTCCTTGAAACAACTAGCATTTACCATGGGAACCTCAAGACATCATTTAGTTTTCTTCCTGCCTGAAGACAGGATCAATTATACTATTGTCAGTCTTGATAGATGTTAGTCTAACTTGTTCCTAAAGACCTCCAGTGAGGGGGTCTTCTAGGCATTTTTCTCCATGCTTCACTGTCTGTTGAAAATTCTCCTAATGTGACTTTTTCTACATGCAGACCAGGGTCATTAGTTCTTGTTCCCCTGTCTTGTTCATGGGCATGGAGGGCAAGGCTGACTTCTCCAAAATGAGACTTTGTACTCAATCTGTTTCTTAGGGGGTTCACATGCACATATCAGTACTTTAAGGCTGCAGGAAAAAATACATTAAGAGGAAAATAGATGTCGTCCAATTTGCCAAGAATTATACATCATTATGACTGCTGAGTAAATGCTGAGGCTACAGTTAAATACCCTGGTTCAAACATGTCAGCACTGAAAGAGATTATGAAGCTCCTGGGGCCACAGTGCAATAGAATGGAAAGAGGATTATTAAGCATATTTATTTTTACTACATATAAACATGTGTGCATATCTGTCTATAGCTTCCCCATTAGTAGGCTTGCATCTGTATATAAGTGATTACATGTATTAAATTACACCAGTACCACCTACTTTTTCACTGGTAACCTGGTGTCACAAGCATCCCAAATATCAGCTCTCCATCAACAAAATCTCCAGCAGCTGAAAACATAAGTCTTCGAGTCAGTGAAATAAAAAATAGATACTTTATTACTCCACAGCATTTCCCTTCACTTTCTCTGTGGTATCATTTGAAGCGTGCTTTCTAAAACAGAAGTTGAACAAATGAATACTTCTGTCCTCACTTTCAGTTGTCAGCAGTGCTTCAGCATGAGATGAAATAAATTGCCAGACTCTTTCATCTTCCATAATCAGCTCTGCACAGCTGAGTACACCCACAGCCCTGAGAGCTGCCTCTGCCAGCACTAATTCTGTGAGGAATGGGAAGTCTTTGTTATTGCCACACTTCTAATGTTCCACACAGGAGTGGGTTATATTATTTTTATTTCCCCCTTTTTCTCCTGTGCACTCTTCTCCGACTGATAAGCTATTGTACAATCCATTTTCTGCAGGGGAGAAGCTTTTAGGTGTTAACGTTATTTTCAAAATGTGCTTGATGTAGGGGATTTCTATTTCAACGGGTGCCGCTATCACTGATGCTATCAGTGCTTTTGCGATATAATACTTATAAATTGAAGTTTGTTCAAAGAAGCCTTCAATTCAATCTAACAGCAGGTCAAAACATTTCATTTTTAGAAGTGCGAAATCTAAATTTATTGTTGTTGCATCAGAGCAGGATATCACGGAAATTTACTTTTCACAGGCTTATTTTTGTCTTTCCACCACTCTCATCTTGCTCAAGAACATCAAGCAAGAAATGACCGGAGTTTGTTAAGCCTCGCTGGCAGTGCAAAATCCCATTGTAGCATCATGTAATGAGTTAATCCTTTGGGAAGTGAGAGTCAATCAGCTTCACTTCATATAGTGAAGACTGGCTTTCGTAATGCTCAACTTTCTGGATGAACTGATGGGTCGTACTGCTGTTGTACATCTAGCCTCCATCCAAGCCAGCATCTCAAAACAAGGGCAGGTCAGTAGGGTGACATGTTGTGGACATCTTTGAAGGTCCCAGTTAGCACCCTGACACCCAAATCCTACATAGCACTCTAAGTAGCAGCCTCTGGGAGCTAGCAAAGACTGACTTTCCATAGAAAATAAACTGTGATACTCTCACTCCTTTCCAGAGTTAGTCTTTGAACACTAAAACTACAAACTTTGAAATTTCCATGCCTTTTTCTATAAAAGAACTGAGAACCAAGTATTTCTGTCTCTTACCATATCGTAGCAGGCTTTAGATACTGCAAAATAAAAGTGCTACCTTTTTCACTTCTGTAATCAATGACTGAAACTGTACAGTAAGAAATATAAGTCAGAGAGGAAGGTCAGCTTTCTCTAAGTATTTTATTTCAAGAATGGAAAATCAATACTTTTCTACACGTTAAATGATTTCAGCAGTAAAAGCTTAAGATCTGGACACAGCCTTACGTCTCACAGATTGATAAGTTCTTTAGAAAAGATGCGTTAATTAAGCAATGCAACCTAGCAGGAGGTGCAGTTTCATGATAAAATAATCACAATCCTAGATAATTACGAAGCAGAAGCAAAACACCTCACTACCCCTGAGAATTCGATTATCCCAAGACATACAGAACCAGCAGATTTGGTTTACTGAAGCTTTTATAATTAATTAGTATTTTTCTTGGGAAAATTAATATTATAGAATCTAATTAAAAGAAAGCTGGCCATCAATAGTACTGTGTAACAGAGAAAGCCTTATCTATTATTCTACCTTTTACAAATAATTTAACAGCCAGTAAAATTGCTTATTTTGCCAAGTAAATTTCAGTCTTGAAGTCATAGCTCAAAGTTCTGTTAATTACTTTTAAATTACCACATATTCATTGTTGACCTCTAAGTCAGCTTGTTAATCTTTCGGTGCAAGAAAATGATGTTACACCATTCTCTATGTGTGTGCATACCCGCTGTACCATACTGAGTTACACATTTGTTAGGGCTGAGGGCTATAGCAGGTGATCTCTTGCTCTCAGATACAGTGGAAGGTGGAAGGTGGGCTTCTGGGAGGTTTAGATCCCAGGATGGTGGTCACTGACAAATCCCTATGATGAGGGCTTTCTGAAAAATACAGTACATCTCCTGGCCCTGCTTATTATCTGATGTGCCCACTCACACCCAGCTATGTTGAACAGCAGAGAAACTGCACCATTACAGTCACACTTCCAGAGAAATTTCCTCTGCAAGAAAGCTGCAAGTTTGGATTTAAAAAGCTAAACTGCATGAAAACATATTGGTTAATATACAACCATACACAAAGGCTGCTAAATATTTCTGGATGTCATATAAATGCAAAATGTAGATTGATTTGTCCCCTCCTATTGCATAATCGCTTACAGATGAAAATAATAACACTCTGTAGACAATATATTCTCTTAACTGTATAGCACCTTGGAAACCCAATCCCCATAGCTCTGCCCTAAGTGGAAAAGGATCTGGGTCAAAAGCAGTATTTAATGAGTGGGTATGTCAAAAGTGAAAGCCAGGCTGGAATTAATTCTGTATGGTCAAACAAACTCTATAAGAGACATAGAGTTGTGTTTTCTTGAATTTCAGGATGCCTCAAGTCCAATCTCAAAATGGAAATTCTGAATCCATTTCTAAGGTTGAATAAATAAATAAGTAAGGCAAACCCTGTGATAACGAAGAGAAAGGAAATTAAAAATAAAATGCAGTTGTGAGTTTGGATTACTACATAGATAATTTCAAATTTTCCATGTGGATTTCACCCTTTTGTTTGTTTGTTTGTTTGTTTTTCCAGTTGAGTATAACGTTTACAGAAATCTGTATCAGAAGTGTAAGTATTCCAAGGAAAATAAAGCAGTGTAAACATGTCATAATTCACTTGCCTTGGAAAGTAAGTTTTGAAGATGCTAAAAACAAAGGCTGGAGATTTAAACAGCTGATTCAAGTCCATCCTGAAAAGTAGGGCTGAAATGTTCAACACCAACTAAAGGAGCAGGCCGCACTTTTCTAGTGTGGAGGTCTAGAAGTCTCTGGACTCATCCCTGGCTTCTGCTGCTGCTAGACTTGACAGCAGGCTCCTCAAGGGTCAAGGAGACCCAATTAAGACACAGATGGACCTTTACACACCATTCCTCCTTCTCCCACCAGGCCCAACTGGTTTAAGCAAGCGCAATGTATGGCTGTGATGGCAGGCAAGTAACAGGGTATTACCTTCTCATCACTGTTCTGATGAGTAACAACCATCAATCTTGCTGATTTTGATGAGAGACACAGAAACAAGCTCCCCCATGTCAGTCATGGAAGAGCTAGGTATTATGTACTTTGTTGTTGTTGCTGTTGAAACTTGCTTTCATCCAAAACAACCTTGCGCTCCGTTAGGAAAAAGAAGGAGCTGAATGAATCCAACCCCTCTTTTCCAAAGCAGGATTTTTATTTATTTATTTATCTATCTATCTATTTATTTATTTATTTATTTTTCAAAGATATTAATACTACCAGACTATCTTCTTTCTTGCTCACCAGCATCTGGGACAAAAGATAAAAACTTCTTTCCACAAATATATATATATATATATAGAGAGAGAGAGATGCTTAAGGCTATCTACTGTAACAAATATGAAATCAAACCCATATG
Organism: Excalfactoria chinensis; assembly: GCF_039878825.1. Taxonomy (NCBI): domain Eukaryota; kingdom Metazoa; phylum Chordata; class Aves; order Galliformes; family Phasianidae; genus Excalfactoria; species Excalfactoria chinensis. The sequence continues at coordinate 73,889,287 of NC_092857.1, read as the reverse complement.
CATAAAAAGCATACAGACGTGCATGCAGCTATATTATTGCTAATGTTGAAATATTTAAGAAAACTGCTACAGAACAACCCTCTAGCTTTGCTGCAGGACTACTTAGAAAATTTAAAGCAAAATTAAGAAGCAGCCTGGTGGCTGAAGTTCATAACAGCTAATATAATTCAGAACATTAAATGTTATCAGAGAATATTGCCCAATGCCACAGTCGTGCTTTGTATAAAATTAATCAAACCTAGAACTTTTAAATTCTCTTTACCATTTAAAATAATCACAAACCAGTTATGGTTCAGATCTTTTTTTTTCCAAACCGTGATCTCTGTCTGTCCTACAAGTCTGTTGTCTACACAAGGGTCTTTATAAAACAGATGAAATGAACTTAGTTTTTCTCACTATGATTTACCAAAGAGTAAGCAGGATATTCTCCATATAAACATAAAACCCAGTGAACTGAATATAGAGCAACTGAATCTGAACATGTTGAAATGAACCTGACAAGCAGGCGCACACGGGTTGTGGTTGGACCCAGCAGGTGGCTCAGCACCACAGGCATTTCATTCACTCCCCTCATTCCAGCGGGATGGGGGAGAGAATCAGAAAAAAAAAAGGAAAATAGGTTGAGATAACACTGTTTCCTAAAACAAAGAAAAGGAAAAGGATAATAATTATGACAAATATATGTATGCATATATATATGTAATGAATGTATATAACAAATGATGTACAAGCAATTGCTCACCACTCCCCTCAATGCTCAGCTAATCTCCTGAGCTGGAAGACAAAAAGATGAACTCCCACCCCATTCACTTCTTCCACACAATGTCATGTGCTATAAAATACTGCTTTGGCCAATATAAGTCATCTGTCCTAATTCTGTTCCAGCTTCTTGCATCCTTTGCTGTGAATGGCCCTGGCTCTACACAGCACTGCTTAGCAGCAACTATAAACACTGGTATGTTATCAACACTGCTCTTCTCCTAAAACTAAAACAAAGCAGCACACCAGACACTTTGAAGAAGACAATTCCCATCCCAGATAAAACCAAGACAGCACAATAATATCACTGCTTATTATATGTCAGTTAAGGTGATACTTGCTTTTAATCTTTTCTAGCTGTATTTGTTTTCAGAGAGGAGGGTTTATTCTTGCAAAATGTGCTTTACAACCCTCTCAGTAGTAGACTGATTGTCAGAAACATCTTTCCTACCCTTTCTTTTAACAAACTATTAGATCTTTTTTCGTGTTTCCTGCATTTGATAATGGTTGTTCCCTTTTTGAAGTCAAAATAAACTTTCTCATTAAATACAGCTGGCACAAGGCTAAGACCAATGACAGATAAATTTGTTTTCAATCACATCTTCCCATTACCAGTAATGCACAGCATATGAGCAGAAGAGACACAAGAGGCAACAAATGGTTTCAGAAAACACCAACCTTGTCATTGTGCACTGAATTTACACTACGCCCAGCAGTCAAGGAGAACATTAAATATTTTTATATTACAAGTTCATAATATCCTTCCCTCCCTAAGAGATGATACAATAGTACAGAATGGGACTTGTGCAATTTCAGACAGAACAGTAACTTTGTTCAGGGTCACTCATTAAATTTCTGAGTTTTCCAGTACTCTGCAAGGTAGAATTCATGGATTATGGACAACTGTTGGCTCAGTTTCCAGAGCAAAGTGAAACAGCAGGTTACATCAAGCTGGATTTTCCACAAAGTGTCTCTTTTATCTTTTTTTGCCCTATGGTCCCTGGGTTTTCATCACTAGAGCTTCTGGAATCCTTATATTCAGTGGACATTCTGGCGACTTCCCCATATTCACTAGTCTGCAAGTGGGAGTAACAACATTTTAAACACACTGATAAACCTATGTACAGAGAAAAAACACTTCCGTAGGTCTAGCTTTCCTTCTCAGAGAATTAAGAGTGCACAAACATAGATCTGAATGCCAAGATGAACTTCTTAGAAGTTTAAGACTTTCTAGAATTGGAATTATGGCAACACTCATAACAGAAACGGGACTCAAGTGCATTATTTGGACCCAGACCTACTCTTGGTTCCAAGTTCTGTTTGGTGCTTGATGAAACTTCTTTTGAAGCAATGGGTGTCTTTTTCTATCTAAAACTAAATATTTATGGGAAATAAAAACCAGTAATGTTTGTAAGGGTTTAGGGGGAAACAGCTGACAAAAAAAGTCAGGTTACAGTCCATGATAAGAGATTACAGCTCTGACAGTTCTCTGTGAATACAGAAGTAATGTCAGTCCTGTTCTTGACTGATCCTTCAAGAAAAGAATAGCCTATATAGCTAAGGATTTGTGCATGTAGGCAGTGACTTGTTTTCACTAAGATGCAGTGGACATTTTCTTGACATATTAGTGAAGAATAAAAAGGAAAAATATATATATATAAGAAAAAGGAAACTACTGTGAAAGCAAACTGGCCACAAGTACTGTCTCTCTAAACCTAACAACTTTCAACCACTGTTAATCTGTCTGGGTCCTTGGTTGAAGGCTTATACTGCAAACACGTTCCCAGTGGTTCTATAACCGGTCTCAAAGGTGGCATGACATCAACTCTCCTGCAAGCAGGGACATGGCTGTGGGTAGGAGGGTAAGAGGAAAGATATCAAAATAGAAATGATTCCTGCAGTTCAGAGACTCTTCCCATCAGAGCAGAAGGAGCTTATTATGATTTTATGCTTTGGTAAGGAAAACTGACATGAATTTGTTTGTGTCTGTTTGGGATCTGCCAGATGGAAAGGCTTGCTCACTAGAGGCAGTTGTTTCAGCAAATTACCTCACTGTGGCATAATGACCTGAGTTATAGCAGGCCATTGAAGAAAATCCTTTCATTTCCTAGTGAGATCATGATAACTAGAAACAATTTCAATAAGAGTTTTGATTTACTTTGGATATGATTCAGTTGGAAACATTGGTGATACAATGATGTATTTCTTTTA